>NW_021703775.1:10749276-11214125 GCF_005190385.1 Monodon monoceros
TTTTTTTTTTTTTGCGGTACACGGGCCTCTCACTGCTGTGGCCTCTCCCGTTGCGGAGCACAGGCTCCGGACGCGCAGGCTCAGCGGCCATGGCTCACGGGCCCAGCCGCTCCGCGGCATGTGGGATCCTCCCGGATCGGGGCACGAGCCCGCGTCCCCTGCATCGGCAGGCGGACTCTCAACCACTGCGCCACCAGGGGAGGCCCAGGGGACTCACTTTTAAAATTTAACTTAGAAGATTACTAGCGGGATAGATAGGTGGTGAAGGGCACGGGGGGAGAGAAGTGTGCTACAACGAGGTCAAAGCAACATTCCCTCCTCTCAGGGCTATTTGGTGGAAAATGTCTGACTGGCCAGCCATGTCACCAAGCATGCTGCCACCAATTGGCCGGGAGAGGGTAATCGTCCATCTCCAACGGTTTACTTTGCTGGTAGCTATTCAAGCACACTCAGAGCCCAGATGGATGCACAGGACCATCCTTTACTTCACATCAGGCCATACGTTCCAACCCTTACAGCACCCACAGGGACGGGGGCATTGGAAGCAGTCATTGCCCACCCCAAGCCAGGCTCCTGTGGTCACCCTCTCGTGGGTGCTGGGGGGGGGGGAGCTCTTCTTTTGTTCCCCGTGGCCCCTTCCCCTACTTTGGTGTGGTCGGGTGGGGAGATTGAGGCCCTCACTGTGGTCTAGCTTCAGGGTAGAGTAACCACAAGACAATCAGCCTGCAAAATTAAACTCACCAGAGCAGGGTTCCTCTGTGCTTTTATGCTAAAAGAGCCTCTTTGTAGTATCGCGTCGTGTTTCAAAAATGTCCTCTTGTGTGTGTTGGGGTGCGGGAGGGTAGATACATACATATAGGTCCCAGGAAGGAATGGGGAAGGGGAGAGAAGTCATCCCCATTGCATTTATCACATTCTGTGTAAATTTTCAAAATCCATTTGTGGTTAATAGGAGATGATGCATTCTACCTGCACAGGTAAACCTAGGTAGTTATTTCAAAAGTGGTAGCCCCGGGACTTCCCTGGCGGTCCAGTGGTTAAGACTCCACCCTTCCAAGGCAGGGGACGCAGGTTCGATCCCTGGTTGGGGAACTAAGATCCCACGTGGCGTGTGGCACGGCCAAAAAAAATTTTTAATTAAAAAAAATTTCTTAAAATGGTAACCCCGTCTCCATCCCCACCAAGGTAATATTTTCCACTGAGTCAATAATGCAAAACAAGCCCATTTTTCCATGAGGTGAACAACACAGCAGGTTAGAAACACACCATCCGTGGATTTTGCTCCTAACAAAAGCACCTTGTAAAAAGGAGCACTTTAAATGAGACCCAGGACACAAATACCCTTAAAAGTTGCAACACTGAGAAAGAGAAGGTGTCTGCACAAAACAGCACGTTCCATGATTCCCCTGAACCTTAGGACAGACGGCTCTCAGGCCAGAGTCTGTCATGGACTCACGGAGTAACCCCGCCCCTGCCCCGCCCCTGGTCCAGCCCTGTCGGCTCTGGGCTGCAGCCCTTCCCCGCCAGGAAAGTGGATCCATGCCTCAAACGAACTCCCCTGGGAGAACCAACTTCTACCAGAGCCCCCGCCATCTGGACAGCCTCAGAAACTTAAGCTCAAGGACCGAGAGTATAGCCAGGTCCCCTCAGTTTTATTTTCCTTACAGGTGATTTTTTTTAATGTTCGGTAAATGGTTTTAGACAAAGAAGAACCACTTTCAGAGGTTCGTAGAACGGAACCCTGGTTCAACTTTGGGCCCGAGGAAATGCAAAAGGAGACCGATTCTAGATCGCTATAGCCCCTATCCTCCTGCCGCCACCCCCCTAAAGATAAAAGGATGGTCTCGGTGATGAGGACCCCACAACTGAAGCCCCCATGGATTTCTCCCATCTGGAGTAATGATACTTACAAAGCAGGTTTTTCTGGTAGGACATTGAAAGGACACGGAGTCATCCTTTATCCTCATTTCCAGCTTTTGGGTAACGTTTTTCAGTTTTTTCCACATAAGTTTTCTTTCTCTCATTTGTCTCCACATCTCCAGGAGGTAGATAAAGGAGGTAAGCTTTCCATTTTGGCCCTTAGGGGGAAACGAAGGCCCACAGTGATAAAAAGAAGTTATGCGCAACCTTGGTGTGAACTGCAGACAAAGCTAGATCTGGGGCAGAACGGGGGCGCCTCCAGGGGGCACCCACCCCAGAGAAGAGGGACGTGTAGAATACTGGGGAGCGTCGACCTCTGCATTGCTGCACACGGCAGCTCTGCTAAGACCTTCCATCTCCTAACTGATGGAAGATGGAAGGACTCACACCTCCTCACTCCCAGCCCGGCGCCCCTGCCCCACAAGCAAACCGCAAGATCTAGTTTGGGACCCCAGAAGGTGGTGGAGGAGGTGTCCTGGCAGAGCGCACCCCCATCTCAATTACGGCCTTGGCAGGGCCCAGCCAGGACTCACAGCTGGGTCACGTTCTTCATGTTTTTTTGTTTTTGTTTGGTTTTTTATTGACATATAGTTGATTTACAATGTTGTGTTAGTTACAGGTGTACAGCAAAGTGACTCAGTTATATACCTATTCTTTTCAGATCCTTTTCCATTATACGTTATTACAAGATATTGAGTATAGTTCCCTGTGCTGTACAGTATGTGCTTGTTGATTATCTATTTTATATATAATAGTGTGCATATGCCAACCCCGATGTCCCAATTTATCCCTCCTCCCCTCCTTTCGCCTTTGGTAACCATACGTTTGTTTTCTATGAGTCTGTTTCTGTTTTGTAAACATGTTCATTTATATCATTTTTTAAAAATTAGGTTCCACATATGAGTGATACCATATGATATGTCTTTCCCTTTCTGACTTACTTCACTTAGTATGACCATCTCTAGGTCCATCCACATTGCTACAGATGGCATTATTTCATTCTTTTTTATGGCTGAGTAATATTCCATTGTATACATGTACCACATCTTCTTTATCCATCCCTCTGTCAGTGGACACTTGGGTTGCTTCCACGTCTTGGCTGCTGTAAGCAGTGCTGTCATGAATATTGGGGTCCGTGTATCTTTTCCAAATTAGAGTTTTGTCTGGATATACGCCCCCAGGAGTAGGATTGCTGAATCACATGGTAGCTCTATTTTTTAGTTTTTTAAGCAGCCTCCATACTGTTCTCCATGGCGGTTGCTCCAGTTTACATTCCCACCAACAGTGTAGGAGAGTACATTCTTCATGTTTTTAAAGACAATTTATTAAAAGAAAACAGGAAGTGAGTGAGCAGAGGAAAATGGCTGGTCTTGAATTGACAGTAATGTTCTCTCCCCACCTTTTGAACAGTCCTCCATGAGAAATATATGCTAAAACATAGAAATACGGGGGAAAAGTGGTTTATGTCTTTTACACATATTCTGCAACACTGACATTTTGTAGCTTTGGGTTTATATAACTAGCACTTTTTATCTCCTCTATCAAAGCATCATTTTCAAAACATTAGAAACGTGGCTCTCATACCCTCATATATATACTAAGCACATTTATTCAACCCATTAATGAGGGAATCAACGGGATGGGAAAGCTGCTTCTCAGAGCATTTGAAGAGCAGAGATGTATAGTCAGTTGGAAAGAAAATGCTGAGATAAGTTAAGTGTCTTAGTCTGTTCAGCTGCTATAACAAAATACCATAGACTAAGTAGGTTATAAACAACAAAAATTTATTTCTTCCAGTTCTGGAAGCTGGGAAGTCCAAAATGATGACACCAGCGGATACAGTGTCTGGTGAGGACCCCATCCTGATTCATAGACAGCTGTCTTCTCACTTTGTCTCACATGGCAGAAGGGGTGAGGGAGCTCTCTGGGGTCTCTTTTATAGGAGCACAAATCTCCATCTCCATGACCTAATCACCTCCTAAAGGCCTCGCATCCTAATACCCTCATCTTGGGGGTTAGGATTTCAACATGAATTCGCGGGGGACACAAACTCAGTTCATTGCACTAAATTACATACAAAAGCTGGTTAATATTCTATGGTACAATAAAACTGTAACATCGGAGTTTTATTGTTTCAGGTTTTTTCTTCAAAAAACTAAAACTAGACCTACCATATGATCCAGCAATCCCACTTCTGGGCATATATCTGGAGAAAACCATAATTGGAAAGATACATCCACCCAAATGTTCATAGCAGCACTATTTACAATAGCCAAGACATGGAAGCAACCTAAGTGTCCATCGGCAGATGAATGGATAAAGATGTGGTACATATATACAATGGAATATTACTCAGCCATAAAGATGAATGAAATAATGCCATTTGCAGCAATATGGATGGACCTAGAGATTATCATGCTAAGTGAAGTAAGTCAGAAAGACAAATACCACACGATATCACTTATATGTGGAATCTAAAATAGGACACAAATGAACTTATCTACGAAACAGAAACAGACTCACAGATACAGAGAACAGACTTGCAGTTGCCAAGGAGGTAAGCAGGTCAGGGAGGGATGGGTTGGGAGTTTGGGGTTAGCAGATGCAAACTATTATATACAGAATGGATAAACAACAGGGTCCGACTGCATAGCACGGGGAACTATATTCAGTATCCTGTGATAAACCATAATGGAAAAGAAAAATGAATAAATAAATACCCTTTCTCCATTTATGCCTTCCTTTACACCCCTGAGGCCCCCCCTCTAGTCTATGCCTTTACCATACCACGTGGAGATTACCACATAGTACACGATGTCTTCCCAGCCCAGACCCCCCAATACCTCTAACAAATTAATTCATCCAGCAAACACTTACTGAGCAGCTTCCAAATGCCAGAACTGTTCAAAGTTCTGGTGATAATCAGAAAATAAGACAAAGTTCTTTGCTCTCACATATTTCCTTAAGAGCAGGGAGACAAACAATTCACAAGAATAATGTCAAGTGGTGATAAGTAAAACAGAAACAGGCAGGGTTAGTTAAGGAATAAAAGAATGATAGAGGGTTATTTTATTGCAGATGCTCACAAAATTTCTTAGATAACAGCTGGTTTCTTATCCTCATTACCGCAAAAGCAGATGGAATCCTTCTGTAAACTCAGGAGAACTAGAAATTTATTTTAAATACTTGGGCAAGTCCCTGGAATAGAAATGTTTCATTAAAAGTTCTCCTGTGTTTTGGTATTTTAATAAAGACCCCATGATATGAAGCTTATTTCTTGGTTATTAAAAAAAAAAAAGAATGATGGAGACAGAGCTATTATTTTATAGAGAGTTCCTCCCACTCTGTGGTAAGGGACCTGAAGGGGATGAAAGAGCTAGCCATGCAGATATCAGAAGGCAAGTGTTCCAGATAGAGAAAACAGCTGGTGCAAAGGCCCTGGGGCGGGTGTGTGCTCGCTGATCAAGGGATGTCCAGCTGTCTGGTAAAGGAGGAGAAAGTGAGCAGAGTGATCTGGGTCAGAGGTGAAGCTACAGAGGTACCACAGACCAGACCATGGAGAGCTTTGTAAGCACCTGGAATATTACGCTGAGGGGAAAGGGCAACCATTTGATGGTTTTGAGCAGAAGAGTGAAATGACCCGACTTGTTTTTAGAGGATGCTGAGGACGGCCTGCAGTGGGGAGAAGCAGGGAGTCCAGCTGGCCATCACTTGCAGTGGTCCAGATGGGGCGTGAGGGTGGCTTTGAGTGCCAGGTGGGGAGAAGTGGATGGATTCTGGATATATTTCACAGGGGGAGCCAACAGGATCACTGATGAATCAGGTGTCAGGTGTGAAAGAAAGAAGTGTCAGAGATGACTCAGAGTTTTCACCCTGAGTAGCTGGGAGAATGGAGTGCTGGGAGGGCGGCCTGGAGGAAGAGCAGGCTGGGTGGGGGGGGGGGGGGCAGGCAGGGAGCTCGTTAAGGGGTGTGTCAAGTTCACGATGACTGAGAGGTCCAGGTGGAGATGTGAAGCAGGCTATATGTGTCTTGAGTTCAGGGGAGACTCCGGACTAGAGGCTTCCACAGGACAGCGCAGAGCGTGTAGCTGGTATCTGAGGTACCTGCATGTAGGCAGGCGCACGCGCACACAAACACACACCGCATGTTGTAGTACAGTTGACCCTTGAACAACAAGGATTTGAACGGCACGGGTTCACTCATACACAGATGTTTTTCAATAAATACATGCTACAGTCCTACCCAACTGGCTGAATCCAAGGAGACTGGGGGCCAGACTGTAAAGTTACACGAGGCACCCCAATCCCCTTGTCGTTCAAGACTCAACTGTGTATGTGTCTGATACTCAGATCGTTGATGGAACACAGATGTTTGCTGGCGGACAGATGGAAGCCGACAGCATTTAGAAGGAATCTAAAGGCAGGCTCCGCTGCCCACTTAGAGGGGGAGCAGAGAAAGCAGGGAAAGCCCTTCGAATCGGCCTGGGAGCCTCTAGCATGTTTGTCTAAAACAAGGCTTCAATATTCACCTTCCGGAACCATCCAAGACACCCCGTTGTCCAAACGCTTGGCTCTCAGAGTCCGGTCATCCTCCAGTCCCTGCAAGCCCACGTCCCTCCTCCCCCGGGTAGCCTCCATCAGGGCCAGTCCCAGCCCTCCCGCACACCCCGAACACACACACACCACGCCCCACCCACACCAGTGCCTGGTTCACGCCGTTTGCCTCTCTAGGAGAGGCAGCCCCTCTGTTCTGCTTGACTCATTCCTACTAAACCATCCAATACTGTCCAAGCCCCGTCCGTCCCATAAGAGCTGCTGTAACCCCTGCCCCACGGAGCCCCCCATGATATCCCCTCCCCTGGCCAGGCCTAGACCTGTGACCTTGACCACTGACCAGGCACCAGTTGTATATCGTCCTGTGACAGGGGCTCTCCCTCTCTCCTAGCGAGGGTGAGGCCTGCAGCTCTGTGTCCTGCTTCCCTGGTGTTCAGCGCCACGTGGCGTTCAGTAGACATTCGTTCATAACGCCGATGAGAGCCGTGCAGGCAAAGGGAAGGACCACCCGTCATGGCGCCCTCGGTGACCCATGCCCCTTGGTGGCCCCCTGCAGCGCCCACCTGATAACCTGTGCTCAGCCCAGCATCCTCGGGAGAGAAAAAAACTGGGGCTTTCTCTTCCCACACCATGACTTTCCACTTCGCCTGGCTGCGTCGAAGTTGGGTGAGAACAAGATGAGGTTCCCCTGGGGCCCCCTCCATCACCCCCTCAACCACTCTTCCAACCGGGAAAAGTGTCCCCTGGCCGCCCGCCTTGGATGAAAGAGCCTTCCTCCAACTGTAAATTATTTCTAAACTGTATATCTTGTTTAATGAGTTTCAAAATTGAAAGAAAATACTTCTCCCACAATTACAGTCATTTTGTAACTAAACCCCGCAGTTTCCCAGCTCCTTCCAAACCTACTGATTTTAAAACAGAAAAATACTGTCGTTTCCCAACATGGTCTTTATAGAGTAAGCCTGGGTGTGTACAGGCGACCACTTGCCTCTCCGGGATTATCCTAGAACTACTGGATTAAAGACAAATTAGGTAATATTGTATGCTGTTCTCTTTCAGAGAGATTCTGAAAGCCGGGTTTTAAGGGAAGCAGGGGCACATCAAAGCACACACCAGGGCCGTCAGGGACCTTGAGACCAGCGGAGGCGACAAGAGAAGCTGACCCCAGGAAAGACTTGGTACCTGGAGGCTGGAGGACTGTGTGCCAGTGAGGGCCTGCCATCGGCCATGGGACCAATGGGTGTGCCTACCAGGGCCTTCCAACATTGGGACAGGACCCACATACCTTTACAAAAATGAGCTATAATCCAGAGGTCCATGGCGTGACATTTCCTGGTGTCTGGTCACTGTTCTCAGTGGAAAAATAGAGATAATCCCCCTGCCCCCAAACAAGGCTTTAGATGGAGTGAACCCCACCTAAACTTGACCCTGTGTCCCCAGAAGATGCTTGGATTCCCACTATTGAGCCATAAATAAACTAGGGGTTCTACAGCTACCACAGTCTCAAAAATGGTGAAAAAGTGAGGCGGCATCCTGAGAATTTAGGACAGTGTGAAAAAGCCTTTTTTTCAGAGGCCAAATTTTACCTAGTGATGAATAAGTGACACTGTCTAAATGCCACAAATCACGTGATTCGAGACACAACGGGACCACGGACATGGTACGTGCCTGCCACGAAATACACAAGTCATTGTTTAGTGGGTAGGATCTCAGTCTGGGAAGGAGAAAGTGATGCTACACAACAATGTCACTGAACTGTCCACGTAAACATGGTTAAAATGGCAAATTTGACTTACACATATTTTATTACAATAATGAAAATAATAAAACATTTCTAAGATATAAAAAAAAAAAAAAAAAAAGCTAGCACAGAGCTGGCAAAGAAGAGGAGGAAATATCCACTCAAACGCCTGGATCAGGTTGGGTCAAATCTCCCTTCGACTTTTCAGTTACTTGAGCCAATAAGTTTATTTATTTATTTATTTTGGCCGCCCCACGCCTCATGTGGGATCTTAGTTCCCCGACCAGGGATGGAACCCGTGTCCCCTGCAGTTTAGGCACAAAGTCTTAAGCACTGGACTGCCAGGGAAGTCCCATAAATTTTTGTTTAAGTCTTAAAAGAAAAATTGGCCAAACATCAAGAGAAGCAACCATTTTGCACTTTGCAAGGTCCAGGGGCACCGTGGGCAAGGGACTTCCAACGTACAGCAGTGACTCAGGTGCTGCGCAAACCGGGAGGCCCTCAACACACCCAAAGAGCTCTGAAAACCATGTAGGGAGTTCCAGCCCAAAGCCAAGCCAAGTGATACGTAGTCATCTTTTGTCTAAAAGCCACATACCTTGATTACATGTGGATCCAATAAACTTCTCGAAAATCATTGTACAGATAGGGACCCGTGGATGTCAGGAAGACCAGTTACGTGTCCCAGACTAAAAGTACCCATTTGGGAAACAAATTGCTACAGTCGCCTTGAAAAACTGTTAGGCCCTATCTTACAAAGTTGAACATACGTCTACCCCACGACCCGGTAGACCGAAGATAAATGAAAACACAAGTCTACACAAAGACCCGTACATGAATGGTCACAACAGCTCTATTCCTCATCACCCAAAACCAGAAACACCTTGAATGTCCATTGAGTAAAGTCAAATGGTGGTGCATCCATACAGTGCAAAGCCACTCAGCAAAAAAGAGGAACAACCACTGATACCCGAGATGAGATGACAAGCCTCAGATAGATTCCGCTGAGGGAAAGAAGCCACATGCAAAGACTACACACTGCTCGATTCCATTTATCTGAAATTCTACAAAAGGCAAAGCCATAGTGATAAAAAACAGGTCACTGGTTGCCAGGGCCAAGGTGGGGATGACTCCAAAGAGGTTAAAGGGGACCTCTTGGGGCGAAGGAGGGTTCTGTATCTCGATTGTGGTGGTAGTTATACAAGTATGTATAATCACCAACATTCATTAAGGGTGCTCTTAAAATGGGTTGATTTTCTGTTACACAAATTACATCTCAATACTTTTTAAAGGTCCCCTCCTCCGTTCTCCAAAAAATCAGTCTATAGACTCTGTCCCTGTCCTTCTTTAACAAACTTGCTGTCTGCACCTCTGTTCCGGCACAAAGCTGTGGTTACATGAAACGAGAGGCTGGGAGGGAATCCCTGGTGTCCCGTCCTTGCTAGTAAAAGGTGGTCTACATCAGGGCACACCTTCAGAAAGCCAGAATGGGACCCACAGGCTGGCCGCTGATGTGTCCCAGGAAAAGCAGACAGACATAAAGCGATCCACCCCAGAGGGGATGCATTCTGTCACCCCACAGAAGAGGGGCCCCCAGAGAGGAGGGGTGCACCCCAGGTGATCACAGGTGAAGATGGAGCAGGTCATGCAGGTGCCCAGAGGGGAACATTGCCCCAAGGATTAACCCTGTGAGTTCCTGGACCACTAAAGAAAGGCCAGCATGATCTTTAGAAACTGGCCGTAAAAAACACGAAGGATCCCAAGGCGTAAACGCCACGAGCATCTGTAGCTCAAAGGAATAAGACGAGTCTGTGAAAGTCAGAGGGACAGGAACACAGCAGATGTAAGTACTGCGTCATCCCATAGAGCCTGGTCAGATTCTAGAGAACCAAACTTCTCTCTTTGTTCCTCTCTAGAAAACAAACCATGAAGCTGCTTCTTTCGGGGGCAAACAATGAAGGTCATCTATGTTATTTTTTCAAATTGACACATGCCCTGAGCCTGGGAAGATTCTTGAGCAGGCATGTGAAGTGCCCACGGTGGGAGTCTGCAGGTCAGCAAACTGACCACACTCCCTTCCCCCACCTCACTGACCTGGAAGGTGTTGAGCAAACACAGGACGACCAACGCTACCACATTACATGCCAACCGTTGCTACCAATTTCTGCGAAATAACAACGGCAGCATCACAGATTTTCTTGAAGCCAAAACCCCAAATAACACCAACAATACCGCAAGAGTCCCCAAATTAAAGGTTGCCACAGCCAGGCATGAAAGGGCTGTGAGGCACCCCCAGCCGTGGCCCTCAGTCTCTGCTGAACTCTGCCCACATTCCTGATTTCACAAGCCACAAGAAGGTGCTGGGCCATTTGCAACCAAACTCCAGGGAATTTGCAAAAATAGAGGAGGATAGCTAATGCCCCGACTCAGCAAAGAATCTACAACCTTCGCATTTCCCAGGGCTCCGGGTCAAACGAGCTTCCCCTACTCTACCTTCTGTCCTTCTTCCCCCCAAGGGCTACTCTCCTCAGCCTTGGGAGGAAGGAGGGTTCTCTGTGCTCTGTAGCCCCTCCAGGAGAAGAAATGGCCAATCATATCCTGTCTTTGGTTAGTTAACAAAAGATATAAGCTACAGGGGGAAAATGCACAGGGTCGTTAGCTCATGAGTGGCCAAGCTGGATCTGCGTTCACTGCTCTCAGCCTGCATTCTATACCCATAGACACAACTAGGTTGTATTTACATTGCCTGCCCCGAAGCTGAGCTTCTCTCCTGGAAAGGGAGCTTCTCAAACACCAGCAAGTGTATCTCAGAACTCTAAAATGAATAAAGAGATACCTGAATTAAGTAGAGGCAGGAGACCAGAAGGGGGAGCTCTCACGCCCTGCGACCACAGCACACAGTCCAACGGGAAGAAGAAAAACGCCTCTTCTTTCCTGGTGAGGACTCAGCCAATGAAAAGCCTGCTTGTTTACTATAACCCTCCCAACTTCCTCTGCCCCTCTATAAAAGCATCCTCATTCTCTTGCTGTAGGGAGACTTCCATGTGGCTCACCATTGTTGCAGACTCCAAATTGCAATTCTCTGGTGATTCCTGAGAAACCCATCTTTGCTGGAGAAATATCCGGCCATCTATTTATTTCAGATCAACAGAACTACCGGCAAAGACAGAGGCCAACCGACCAGGGTTAGGGATCCGTGTGCTGTGGGAAGCCGTGACCAAAATGAGCGCATCCTCGAGACACCCCCCCCCCAGGTCTGCTCCAGGCATTCGCCCCCCAGCCTTCCTGTGCCTTTAGCCTCACCCTCCATCTCCCCATCTGTAAAATGGGGCACCATGCTGTGACACGGGTGTGTCGTAAAGAAAGAATGAGATGAAATCAGAGAAAGGGAAACGCCTGCTCCCTTTGGATAAATGTGCATGTGCCATGTCCCTGGCAATGTTATTAGATATTTCAAACTATAAACTGTTAACCAAGATGATTACTGGAACAACCTTCCAGAAGTTATTAGCTTCCATTTAATAACAAGCCATTACCCACAAACAACCCATTAATTATCAGCCAACAAACGTCTTAAAGTTTCCAATGCTCGATGAATGATGTGTTTTGTTTTTTTTTTAAATAATAAAACTGGAATTCTCCTGCACTTGAATGAGTTGCACCTGCCTCTGGGCAGCTCGGCTGTTGGCTGACTGCAGGAACACAGCAGAAATCTGGGAACAGCCTTCTCTTGAAACGCTGAGACCTTCCAAAGTCCAAAGCCCAGTTTAATCAGAAAGTGGCAGTTCCTGTGCAGGGACTTATCCCTGACCGGCGGGGCGGGGGGATGGCAAAGAGTCCCAGGGCTGGGGCTCCTCTCTGGCTGCCTCTCACTCCCCACTGCAGGGAGCACGTCCATCTGTCCGCCAGGGAGCCGTCACTGCGGGCTGTCCGCTGGGTGCAGCTGGAGAAGTCACGCTATCGCTCTCACACCCTGACCTTTCTCCTCTCTGCCCACCCTTGTGCTAAGCAGACATCCAGAGGAAAGAGTGAGAACACGGAAAAGCACCTCCGCTTCTGTTCCAGAGGCTTCGACATGCATCATTAGCTCGTTCAAACCTTGCAGCAGCTCCAAAGTAGCTATCATCACTCTCGTTTTTGCCAAGTTCACAGAGCAAATACGTGGCCAACGTGGGACTCAGGTGCGGGCCTGCCCGAGGGCATCACCCAGCCAGCCCACCACACCAAGCACCCTGACCCTTCACGGAAAAGCTTATTACACCCGCCCTGCGGGTCTCCCCCTCCGTGATTCTCAGCTCTGTGAGGGCAGACTGCCTTTTACTGACTTGTGTCTGCCACAATGTAGCTCCTAGGGGATGTGCAAGAAAAGTTTTTGAGATGAATGAATCTAGAAATCAGAGGCCAGCCCACAATATATGCAGTTGACCCCCAGAGAATGTTTGGCGGGTGACTGAAGGGTGCTGTGGGCAGACACTTCTGGTGAGCGCTGCCCCACTTTGGATAAATGGGCGTGCGCTGTGCCCCTGGCAATGTTATTGCATACTGCAAACGCCTTGAGAGTATGGTGGCCAGGCAGAGGACTTCAAGCTTCCCAACCTCCCTGGTCCTATTCCAGGGAGAGGCTCGGTGAGGAAGGGATTCCTGGGACCTGCCACCCGTGTGGGGGGCAGGAGGGCGACACAGTGCAGTTAGCAAATCAGCCTGCCTCGCTCCTGTCCTCAGAGGACCTGTAGCTGCATCCTCTTCAGCACTAGCCTGGTGACACCTCAAGAAATTCCAGTGACCTAAGATTGGGCCAAATGAAGCTGCTCTCGAGTGGGTCCCTGGGGTGTAGATGTACACGAAGAGCTCCGTGGTTGGATGCTCTGAGGAGATGGCACAGGGGGAGAGAACTTCTTTATCGCAAGACCACCTTCATAAGAAGCTGTCAGCTTGCCTAGCCCACTCAAAAGAAAGTCCTAGAAAAAACAAACTTAGCTTCTAGTGTCCACACACCACCTCACACGCATTAGGATGGCTACTCTAAAAAAAAAAAAAAAAGAAAGAAATAATACATGTTGACAAGGATGTAGAGAAATTGGAACTCTTGTGCACTGTTGATGGGAATGTAAAATGGTGCAGCCACTATGGAAAACAATATAGCAGTTTCTCAAAAAATTAAAAATAGAGCCACATGATCCAGCCGTTCCACTTCTGAGTATATACCCATGAGAATTGAAAGCAGGTCTCAAACAGATATTTGTATACCCCCGTTCATAGCATTATTCACAATAGCCAAAAGGTGGAAGCAATCCAAGTATCCATCAACAGAGGATGGGAGAAACAAAACGTGGTCTATATATATATTGGAATAGCATTCACCCTTATAAAGGAAGGAAATTCTGACACCTGCTACAACATAGATGAACCTTGAGGACATTATGCTAAGTGAAACAAGCCAGACATAAAAGAACAAATACTGTGTGATTCCATTGAGGTAGAGTAATCAAATTCATAGACAGAAAGTAGAATGGTAGTTGCCGGGGTTTGCAGGGAGGGAAAAATGAGGAGTTTAATGGATACAGAGTTTCCATTTCAGAAGCGGAAAACCTATGGAGATGGATGGTGGTGATGATCACACAATATGCATGTATTAAATACCACTGAACTATACACTTAAAATGCTAAAGATGGTAAATTTTATGTTGTGTATTTCACCACAATTTTTTAAAGTGTCCACACATATTAAAATTAAAAGCACCCAATCCTTGCTCCCCCATGGTTGACCAGATTACACTTTTTGTTTTGCTGTGATGTGTCTCCTCTTCAGTTTCACATCCATCTGGTGCCAATTTTATTAATGGCAGAATGAGATTCAAATCAACTTTCCTCCAGAGAAAGGATGAACCCGAGAAGCAGGCAACTTGCCAGGATCAAAGAACAGGAAAATAAGCCAACATCAGTTCAGAAGGTGCTGCCCTGCAGCCTAGCCCTTCTGAAACCTGCCATGTGGGGGAAGGGGAAGGGGGCGGGGCAGAAGGAGGACCAGGTTACAATCCAAAAAATGTATTATCACTCTCCATCCGGGTTCAAAATGTTTCTTTCGATGAGTCACAAAGGTTAGCTGGGAGGCTCTTAAATTAAAAACCCACAGGGTTTTCCTTTTATAGACTGTCCTCAGGAGACCTCTCACTGAGTGTTCTCCCTCGGTCCTCATCCCCAACTGGCAGCTGCTCTAAGCATGTGTGTTTACAGAAATACCAGTAGTTATTGCATGTTCCCTTCCATGTGATTAAGCATTGCCATAAAGCCCAGGCTGGATTAGAAATAGATTTTTCCCTTCTGAGAAAGGCTGAATGGGGCAACGCCAGTGGCCATGGTGGGTGTCTTGTGCCACCTACTGGCCACTGATGGGATTACATAGCAATCGCCTTAGGGGTAGACAGGGCTTTGCCACCTGCCAGTGAGCAGGCCAGAACCGCTGCCCCGCCCACACTGCAGGGCAGGGGGTAACTGGGAAATGCCACCAACCAACCATCCCACACTGGAACTGATCTCCAGTCCTGTACTCCCTAGTGAAGGGCTCCAGTCACCTGAGCTATTGTCTAAGGAAGCAGCCCATTGGGTCTCTTGTTGCCAGGAGAAGGGCACTTCAGGACAAGGGGAACTTACATGGCAGCACTATTCACCACGTGCATGTTTAGACTTGGAGTTGAGGGGCGTGCACTCCACTGTGGTTTGCAACGTTATAGCACTTCCCAGGTAGCTTTGGACAAATGTATCTCTTTTGATCCTCATAACAACCTTATGAGGTAGGTTCCATTGTTCTTATTTTAGAGGTGAGGAAACCAAAACACAGAGAGGTGGGCTTCCCTGGTGGCGCAGTGGTTGAGAGTCCGCCTGCCGATGCAGGGGACACGGGCTCGTGCCCCGGTCCGGGAAGACCCCACATGCCACGGAGTGGCTGGGCCCGTGAGCCATGGCCACTGAGCCTGTGCTACGCAAAGGGAGAGGCCACAGCAGTGAGAGGCCCGCGTACCGCAAAAATAAATAAATAAATAAAAGTAAATTTAAAAATTAAATAAAAAAATAACACAGAGAGGTCTGGTCACTGGGTTAAATACCTTTCTGTCACACAGAGGGAAATGAAGGGTTATTGGGGTACTTACTTGCTTGGAAGTGGAACTACAATTCAGTGGTTCTTCTATTGTCTATTTTCCAAATCAAACACACCAACATAAAGATATCTGAGTATTCTCTTAACAGTTTGGAAGATCCTACTTGAAAGTTCCACAAGCAAATGAGCATCCTCACCTCTGTAGCCACTGCCTCATTTCTTGGTTCATTTCAACAAATATGGATTGACCATATTCTTCTGAGTTCCAGGCAGGGCAGTAGGAATGAACTAACTACTCCATCACTTACCTTATGATAGGGGCACTCTTGATGCCAACAAAAGTTTGGCTATTTCCCAAATAAAAATTAACCTTAAATAATGAAACTTTGTCACCATGGAGGGTATTCATGCTCTGAAGCCATTCACAAAGAGTTTGGGGCAAGCCATGCTCTCCTAGGTGACTACCTGGGGGAGTGACCCATGGGCAGGAGCCCAGGGCACAATGGGCTTCCTGGAGTGATGGAGGGTGGGCGATTTGAGCCCAGGTCCTGAGTTAGGACTGTGCTGGCACCATCATCCTGTTGGGCTGATATCCTGAAATCCAACGAGACCCTGGGGCTTCTGGCCTCCGGAAAGACGAGTGATCAGGCCACCGCAGTCACCAGCCTCCACCTGCAGCCACAAGGACCCTGGGCAAGGCTGTACAGACCCTGCTCCGGGGCAAGGCAGCCCTAGAGGAGGGAGCCTTAGGGAGAAGGAGGGAGACAGGAGAAGGGCAGGTGGGGTTTGCTGTCACTTTCTCCCCCGTCCTCCAGGCCCACCAAGAGGCCACTTTCCTGTCTTCTCAAGAGCCATGTGTGAAAACATTTGATCAGCCCCATGACCATGTCAGGGAGGGTGAGGAAAGCTCTCCACCACCCCCCACCCCTTCCGCAGCCTGGCTCTTGTGCCCTTGCCACCTCTGACTGCCCGGAACCTCTCGTAACCTGCCCCCAGCCCCAGTCTTCCCTCTCCGGTGCCCTCGCAGACCCACTGTGTTCTGGGTTGTCTCCCCTACCTTCACCTTGCACATTCCCTTCATTCGCCCCACCCTCACCGAAACTCAGTGCCCTTGTAGTCAACCCCAGAGGTCTGCACCCGCCTCATTTGATCAGAACATGTCCTGTGCTTACTACCTTTTTACTCCCCACTCCATGGACTCACGGTGGGAACTCACACTAAACGCCATCTTGAGAACGGTGATTTGTTTGTGTGGTGGTTTCTGTGTGCCCGCCTAGTTTTTCTCCTCCTGCCCCATGCCCCCCCTCCTCCCCCTTCTTTTATAAGAACCCAGCATGTAGGAACTAAATTTATTTCATGCATATAAACCCAGGCACTTGACTAAATTACTGTGATGAATAACAGAACAGAAACAAATAAAAAAGTGGAAACTGACATCAACTCTTTAAACAAGTATTTTCTTAATTTAAATAAATAAAGGACCAAATAAACTAGAACCTCAGTCTTCCTGTCCCATCAGTGCTTAGCAGTAGCCAGAGAGAAAACAACTTTGTACTTCAGGGAGTGATGTCCTTTTTGACCACAGTACTCCCAGCCATGACCATGACTTTCAGCGGCCCTATCTCTGGCCCTGCTCACGGAGCCTGTAACTCATAGGCCCCCTGAACTTCTGCACCCACTACACAGGAACGCTGGACTGCGTGACCCAGTCAGCGCAATCCAGGATTGGCGCATGACATCATTTAACCTAAAAGCTCACTGAAGAGGGAACATTAGCATGGACCCAATTTCTATCAACAGGATAAAAATTACTTAACTTCTCTGAAAGAGAAACGGTCTCTAGATTAATCAACATCCATAAATACATTTGAGCTTCCTAATAAGTTGTCCTATAAATACTGCACATTATTTCTAATTAAAACAATATAAATTCCTCACGCTCATGTAACCCTTTACACTTTCAAAATACTCTCCATATGTTGTCATGGTAGCCCCTCAAGAACTACATGCAGTGATAATAAATACAATCCCTGTACATTAACAATTTAATATGCTGATATTTCCACAGTAATTTTAAAGTACAAATCCCCTAAGCATATATGTCCTCTGAAGCAGTTGAGTACTATGTCCTGGAGAATTTTTGCACAGCAACCTGGACGCTCTGTGTTGCTGTTCAGGCCTTCGCCCAGTAGGGGGCACTCTAAGCCAACCTAAGTACACCCAACTAGGCACCATCAGCGCCGGATACCTGGCTAAGGCCTAAGGGGTTTCATGCATCAGCCAGACCTCCCAACAACCCCGGAAGGCAGGGACTGGGCTGTGTTGGCCATGATCCCATATTCAGTGCCAGAGAGTTGGTATAATTACCTCCTGGAACAACAGACCATATTTGGAGCCACGCTCTCTCCCTAAGGCGTTCTCTAACCCTCAAAGCCCTTCTACCTAAAATGAAGGAGCACTTGAGTTTTGTTTCCCTCTCAGACCTATGAGGGGAAAAGGAAAGGAGGCCTTAGTAAGACCATGCCTGTCCCCTGTGCTGGGGAGGCCATCCAGCTAGGCCTAAGTGGTCACAGAAAGAGAAGGAGAAAGGCCTTGGTAGTCTAGGGGGTCCTCAGACAGCCTGCTTGCTGTGGGCATTTCTCAGCCTCCTTTGGGGAAGAACAAGCAGCCATTCCCAGAAGAGGGATCAACGGGCCACAGACGTTCTCCCCCAGCCCAGAATCACCTCTTCCCTCCCCCACCTGCCCTGCTACCTCCAACTCCAAGTGCCCCCCCCCACGCACCACGACCCTCAGTGTCAATAAGCCACACCCCCGTGTGAGTGCCCTCCCACGCTGACTCCGGGCGTGGCCATGTGTTTCCCTTTCCGTCCTTTTATTAACATGTGTGTTAAAAGCGTGGGGTTGGGTCTTGTTTTTTTATGCAATCCGGCAATTTCTGCCTTGAATTTCTGTCCTACCACTTTTCACCTACTGCAAGAAACTCTCGTAGCCCAGCCTCAGGCTGCCATGAAGGGACTCACCTTTTCCTTGTGGTTGGATGGTGGGGAAAGCCATTGTTTGGGAGAGTCTAGGCTCATCTTTAGGTCCACCTCCTGCAGGGCTCACAACCCAAGCACCACAGGAATGTGTATGCTCTCTGCATTCTCTCTGCTGACCAGCCCCTTCTCCAGTGCTACTTCCCCAGCAAAATTCCAGGGGAAGGGAGAGAGCTGTTGGGCAGGGAGATGGATATTTGCATGTGGAACTCTTTCAGACCCTAACAGCTTACCCGCACCCAGGACGCTTCTTCTCAGTCTGTGCTCACCTGCCCCCAGAGAACTCCAGGGCTCTCAACTCACCTGTAGGGGGTGTGTCCCTCTGCAATTCAGCCCATCGCAGCTTCCTTACATCTACCAGTCTTTGAAAACCCCAGGAAACGTATGCTTTTTATTCCATATAGTTAATTCTTTTATCAACATGGGAGGAAATTGTTTATATCTTTCTACATCGTAATCGGAAGCAGACAACCCTATCTTGCTTAAGCCACTGACATTTGTGTTTCCGTTATACAACCAAGCTTAATTCCTGGGCTCATAGTATAGAAAAGACAATCACAACTAGCACTGAAGGTGTCCAGACAGCAGGGACGGTCAAGTACACAGGCGCCAGTCTCACTGGAATTGTCTCTCCTGTCTGCAAGCAGCTGTGGCCACTACAAGATTCAAAAATTGAATTTGAAAACATTTGTACTGAGTCCAAGATCTCCAGCTTGCTGGCGATTTCCCACACCTCCTCTTATTACTTATCCACTTACTTCATATATTTAAGTTTTCTTCTGGCCCTTACTGACACTTCAGTTTGATACTCAGTGAACACGGAGAAATTCCGTGCATGTCCCCCAGCAATCATGTCTACTCTGCTTTCCATGCACATATTTTGCATCTCATGGCAAAGCTCCCATAAGCTCATTCATTTCTTTGCCTCTCATTTTCTACAAATATAATCATTTTCTATTAGTCAGATGGGAGAGTGCTTGGAACAGCATAGTGTCTCACAAATCTGGGATCTATCTTGGATCTCTTCCCAACAGTCACAAACATTTTCTAGCTCAGGGGCACTTCTTTCGCCCTTAGCATCACAAGAGAGACCTAGAGGCCACATCTGCCTGCAACACCGGCCTCCATGGAAGACTCACATGTCTTCTGCTCTCCACCAGCAGGAGAGGGGGCACTGAGGTCTCTGGGGAGTGTGTGGCCTTGAGCACCTTTGTGCAGAGCCGGTCTCAGGGGACGTAGCCTCGGGACTGCACAGAGGAAATAATCCGAGCTATTCAGGAGGGTGTTGAGGACAGAGAGGGGAGAACAACTGTGCCTGCAGAAGTCAATCTCCCAGTCCCAACTCCACCTCACCCCATCAAAACCCAAACGGCTCATCGCAAAACACAACCAGCCCTTACACTAGTGAGAAAAATGGGTCTCTCTGCACACGAGACCATTAAGCAGAAACCAAATTAGGCTGGCCATCTCCTCTTTGCTTGCGCCAGGGAAGGGAAGGGAAGTCTGCAGAGGAAGAAAGTACAAAACAGCACAATTCTTTGCTTTCTTTTTTTAAAACTTTTACAATTTTGAAACTATTGTAGATTCACATAGAGTTGTAAGAAATAATACAGAGAGCCCATATGTCCTTTACCCAGGTTCCCATGGTACCAACTTGAGTAACTACAGCACAATATCCCCAGCAGGAGAGGAGTTCTGAGGTCTCTGGTGCGTCTGGCCTCAACCACAAAATTGCCATTATTACAATCCATCCACCTTATTTATACTTCACTGCTTTTACATTCACTCAGTTGTTTGTGCGTGTGTGTGGTACTATGCAATTTTATCACATGTGTGGATTTGTGTGACCACCAGCAGAGCCAACATACACAACAGTCCCATCACAAGGATTCCCCATGTTATCTCTTTAATAGCCACTTCACTTCCTACCCTCACTTCCTACTCTCACTTCCTACCCTCATCCCTAATCTCTGCCAACTACTATTTTCTCCATCTCTATAATTTCAATAATGCTATGTAAATGGGATCATACAATATATAACCTTTGAGATTGACTTTTTTCTCTCATAATTCTGTGAGTTATTACAGAATAACTTTGTTACTGAGAAGTGTCCTATGCGTCACTTTTCTTTAAAGGCATCTTATAGTCTCTTCTGATTTCATGGATTGATAGAAGAATGTGATTAATGTCACCTCTTCGTTTTCAAAATTGTTAGGTATAAACATGATCGAACGAAAAGGAAAAGAAGTGTACGTGAAGCACTCTGAGTTTGCATTTTTCTTCCTAATTTGCTGATAATTTGTATTTATGAATGCAGCTTTCAGGGAAACCACTTCCTGTGTTGAACAGAGTTTGTTAATAATAACAATAAAGGCTAGAAACTCAAAATGTAACCGCAACAAAAATGTTACTGTCCTGGACCTCTGGTTACAAACAAGATGGAGTAGATGAACTTTTCCCTATTCTTCCTGCTAAGAACAGTGATAACACCTGGATATTATATATGAAACATGAGAAGACTCAAGGGTGGAGAGAAAAAAGCAGATTGGATAAGGACCCCAGGACCTGAGGAACAACATGGCAGTAAGTTTTTCAGGTTTCTTCTTGGCTTCTTATATCTCAGACTGGGCTGAAGAAGCCAGCAAACTAGAGGCTTCAATGGGTGCAGACAAAAAAGCCCCCAAGGGCTTCCCTGGTGGCGCAGTGGCTGAGAGTCCGCCTGCCGATGCAGGGGACACGGGTTCGTGCCCTGGTACCGGAAGATCCCACATGCCGCGGAGCGGCTGGGCCCGTGAGCCATGGCCGCTGAGCCTGCGCGTCCGGAGCCTGTGCTCCGCAACGGGAGAGGCCACAGCAGTGAGAGGCCAGCGTACTGCAAAAAAAAAAAAAAAAATCCCCCAAGAAAAGCCTGCTCTTTTTGGCCAAAGGATCAGGAAAACAGCAACCTAGCAAGACAGAAAACTTTTGGACAGTAACCACCATACTCCAGACAAACACCATGAGAAAAAGGGGACCCGCACTTGTTACTGAAGGCTGAGTGAAGAACCTAAACTCCCACCCTCTTCTGGTTGTAACAAGATGCTCTGCCCTTCCCTCCACAGCCAGGATGGTGGCAGTCAGGGCTGAGTGACAGCCCAGAATTTTCATCCACACCTGGCAACAATGGGGCATGCCCCCACCACGTGCAGTGCCAGTGGAAGCCCCATAGAGATCCTGGACTCTCAGATGAGCAACCACTAAATAACTGACACAAAGAAATACACTCAAAAACACTATAAAGCCAAAATGAAATTATAAAGTATATTCAAGCAACTCACAGGAAGGCAGGAAAAAGGAAACAGAGAGACAAGGAGAGAACTAAAAGGAAACAAAAAATGGCAGACTTAGCCCTAACATATAAATACTGACATTAAATGTAAATAGTCTAAATACACCTCCTAGGGACCTCCCTGGCGGTCCAGTGGTTAAGGCTCTGTGCTTCCATTGCAGGGGGCACAGGTTCGATCCCCGGTCAGGGAACTAAGATCCTGCATGCCACACAGTGTGGCCAATAAATGAATAAATAAATACACCTATCAAAAGGCAGAGATTGGCAGAGTGCATTGGAAAACTCGAGTCAACCATATACCGTCTACGTGAAATTCACTTCAAATATAACAATAGCGGCTTCCCTGGTGGCGCAGTGGTTGAGAGCCCGCCTGCCGATGAAGGGGACGTGGGTTCGTGCCCTGGTCCGGGAAGATCCCACGTGCCGCGGGGCGGCTGGGCCCGTGAGCCATGGCCGCTGAGCCTGCGCGTCCGGAGCCCGTGCTCCGCAACGGGAGAGGCCACAACAGTGAGAGGCCCGCGTACCGCAAAAAAAAAAAAAAAAAAGAGAGAACTTACAAATGTAACAATAGAGGTAGGCTGAACATACAAGAATGGAAAAAGATATGCTATGTAAACATCAGTCAAAAGAAAACAGAGTGGCTACATTCATATCAAATAAAGTAAACTTCAGAGCAAAGAAAACTCCTCAAAAGATGTAATAGGAAATGTTATCTAAATGTTCCCAAAATACGCAGAACAATTCCAAGCTCTTTCTCAAAGCCAAATCCATGACACCTCTACTTGGGAACTCTGAGTATTTCCTCTAGCTGCCCAGCTGAGAAGATAGTAACTAAGCTACTCCTCTCCCCACAATGGAAGAAGGTGAGCACCCAGTGTACAAAAGGGGCTCTTTGAGAAAAAGGCTCAGAGCAGATTTGTCTCATCAAGAACTCCAGCTAGACCCCAGCTAAGTGAAGAAGCGAGACAAGAGATGCACAGGCCAAAAAGGATTGCTCCACTTGGCTTCCACCCACACTCTGGGGATCATACATTAACAGCTGTTAGTCCCAGATGCACCAAGAGAGTGGGGAGGGGAGAGAGGAGGGGTGATTCAAGATTCTTGAGAATAAACAGAGGTTTCCCCCAAACCTTTCACAATCCAGGTCAACGCTGCAAGCGCTTCCGTAAGCTCTGGTCATCTGAGGGCAGTGCTCAGGGAGTGCCCGGCACAGCGAGGAGACTGCCGGCTGTGGGGTTTGGGATCATCCTCTGTGGAGTTCTCCTCGACTTCAGTACCATCCGGTGGATCCAACATATCTCCATTCACAATTTAAAACAGTCTCCAAATCTTGTCAAAGCATCCGGTTTACACCATCCACCCACTGCAAGAGATGAATTTACAGTATTGTACTGGGTCCCTGGGCGCATTCCACAGTGAGATGTGGTTACTCAGCTTTAAGGCTGAGGAACAGAAATTACCCTCCTAGTCTAAACTGCGGCTTCTATACTTGTTCTACATCTTTATTCAAAGTCATTAAGTCATTAGTCCCTACTGGGAGAATGGTACATGTACATGCATTGTTGCTGTGTAGTTCACAAAGGTATGTTCATGGTTATTATATTACTGTACCCTCAGAATCACAGGCATACCTAACTCGTCCAGAGTGACTCAGACTGAATCTAGGACACCTGCCTGTCAGTGTGGGGGCAGCACCAGACCCACACGGGGGAAAGCAGCAAGTCCCAAGGGATATGTTTCCATTCGTCCTCTGCTGTACCTATCTGAGTTCATGGTTTTTCCTCTGCTGCTGACGGTGTCACCCTAACAAAGGCCTCCTCTAATTTCAGTAATCGAATATGACCTGGTCAGCCGAGAGCATGGGGGGGATGCCCTCATAATCCCTGACAGTGTGTCTCAGCAAAGTTGGTTGCCTTCTCAACGTGCAGCTACAGCAGCGACCTCTATCGAACATGAATGTTGGCGTCCATTCCACAAAAAAACTGTAAAGTCTCTACTGTGTTCTTCAAAAGGCCATGCAAGAATCATCCTCCTGACCCCCCTCCTGGACGCACAGCGGCAAACCCGCAGTGGAAAGAACAGCCCACATCCTACCACCAACACCAACACCCACAGAGAAAGCCAGGTGGGTTCGCAGCTCACACCCTATCAAGGAAGAGGGAGTGGAGGAAACCCACAGACATCTTCCCAGCATCAGCAGCCAGAGACAGAGCCCAGCTGCACTTCGCTGCTAGCAGTCTCATAAAGACGGGAATACAGAGGCTGGTACCACAAGCATCACCACCATTACCACCACACGGGAAAAGAAACGAGCTCTGCAGAGCTTCTCATCACAGGAAGGGTGGAAACAGAGGTGAACACTTAACTGGAAGACCAAGATAGCCTCCTCCCCCTCCCCCCTCAAGTTCGGAGAGCTGACACCACCAGGAAGGGAGGCAGGGAGGACACACCTCTCCTCCCCTTGCCTCTAGAATGATCCCAGGAAGCTCCACGGCCATCAGCACCCTACTTAACACCCAAGTCATAGGCAAGTTGAGAGAGGGAATGTTTTAAAGGAAAAGCATAGGGACTTCCCTGGTGGTGCAGTGGTTAAGAGTCCGCCTGCCAGTGCAGGGGACACGGGTTCGAGCCCTGGTCCAGGAAGATCCCACATGCCGTGGAGCAACTGAGCCCATGCGCCACAACTACTGAGTCTGTGCTCTGGAGCCCGCGAGCCACAACTACTGAGCCTGCGCTCTAGAGCCCGTGCTCCGCAACAAGAGAAGGCACCGGAATAAGAAGCCCACGCACCGCAACGAAGAGTAGCCCCCGCGCGCAGCAACGAAGACCCAGCGCAGCCAAAAATAAATAAATTAATAATAAACGAAAAGCGTGACCCCTTCGATTTAGTCCTGCATAGACATGGCCTGAGGAAATGAAAGAAGAGAGAGAATACTTTCTCTCAAGCCCCCCATCCCCCCACCCACCCTGGGATCCCCTGCTAGCGGTTCTCGGAGCTAAATCCTGAAGAGCAGAGCCCCTGGCCAGGCTCAGAAGCTGATGCGTCCTTGTGTGCCCTCCACATGGCATTCAAAAGTTTTTAATTTGTTGCCATTGCTTAAAATTTGGAAGATTTCACATTAAAAAAATCTAATTTCTGGCTTCTTTTGAAACATCGTAAGACCCAGACTCCTGCGAGTTAAGAATCCCCTGCCTAAGCCAACATGTGGAACTGGGGTGGGTGACAGCCACTCCCCATGACTGATGCCCTCTGGCACCCTCTAGGCCTCCAGCTCTGTGCTGGCTTCACCGTGGTGCTGCTGACTGGTCCCAGAAGACATCTGTGGTGGAGTCCACGCTAGTGACAATGCCAAACTTGCCTCCCTCCACCCCATGTATGCTGGAGATTTCTAGGACGTAAAAATTTCCAGAATACAGAGACTCCATAAAGCTGCTCCTGTTCCCTTTCCCTTCACCACACTTCCCGCTCCCTGCAAAAAAAAAAAAAAAAAAAGAAAAAAAAATTGCTCTCCAAGAGTCACATCTCACTAGGAGAAAACTTATCTGGTGTGAAATCTGAAGAATGGAGGAAGCAGGAATCTAGCCACCAAGCTGAAGGGCAGCCTTGGCTTCAAGGATAACCCCTCAATGAGCTGGAATTAGGGGTGGAGACCACAGACCCAACCAGAGTCAGGAATAGTGTCTCGGAGGGAGAAGATGCCGCCCCCGTCTCCCTCAGCTCTGGAACCCACAGGGCACTTCTCATGGGGCACCAATCAGAGGGAACCACAGCAGAACCTGCGGTCACTCCACCCCGAAGCTTGGCACCCAGGTTCCCAGTGGGAAGAATGCTTTTCAAGGGATCTGGCCTCTGCCATGTAGTGCTTATGTATGGTCTTGGGCTAGACCCTGGTGCTTTCAGGGCCACTGTTTCCTCATTTATCAATAAAGAGCTTAAAATGAGTAAATTTCAAACGGCTTTTAGCAATGAAATATTTTTTTCAAACTGATTTCTCTACCAATCCCCAGTAAAAAAAAAAAAAAAAAAAAAAAAAAAAACAGACATGCAGTAGTGGTTGCCTAGAGCTGGAGGTGAGAATGGGGAGTGACTGCAAGGAGGGAGGGATCTTTTGGGGGGATGGACATGTTCCAAAATTAGATTGTGGTGATGATTGTTGAACTCTGTGTAAATACACTAAAATTCATTGAATTGTATGTTTAAAATGAGTGAATATTATGTAACATACATCGATAAAGCAGTTTAAAACAACCCAATCAAAAAATGGGGCTGAAGACCTAAATAGAATTTTCTCCAAAGAAGATATACAGATGGCCAATAGGCACATGAAAAGGTGTTCACCATTGCTAATTATTAGAGAAATGCAAATCAAAACTACAATGAGGTATCACCTCACACCAGTCAGAATGGCCATCATTCAAAGGTCTACAAATAGGAATTCCCTGGTGGTCCAGTGGTTAGGGCTCAGTGCTTCCACTGCAGAGGGCACTGATCAGGTTTGATCCCTGGTCAGGGAACTAAGATCCCACGTGCCATGCGGCACAGCCCACAAAACAAAGTCTACAAATAACAAATGCTGGAGAGGATGTGGAGAAAAGGGAGCCCTCCTTCCTACACTGATGGTGGGAATGTAAACTGATACAGCCACTATGGAGAACAGTATGGCGTTTCCTCAAAAAGCTGAAAATAGAGTCACCATATGACCCAGCAGTCCCACTATCCCACTCCTGGGCGTATACCCGAATAACACTGTAACTCCAAAAGCTACACGCACCCCTATGTTCACAGCAGCGCTGTTCACAATAGCCAGGACATGGAAGCAACCCAAGTGTCCATCGACAGACGAGTGGATGTGGTACACGTATACAATGGAATGCTACTCAGCCACAAAAAAGAATGAAATAATGCCATCTGCAGCAACATGGAGGGACCTAGAGATGATCCTACCAAGCAAAGTATGTCAGAAAGAGACAAATACCATATGAGATCACTTATATGTGGAATCTAAAATATGACAAAAATGAACTCATCTACGAGACAGAAACAGACTCACAGACGTAGAGAACAGACTTGTGGTTGCCAAGGGGGGAGGGGGGGAGGGAACGGATGGATTGGGAGGTTGAGATTAGCAGATGCAAACTACTATATATATGATGGATAAACAACAAGGTCCTACTGCATAGCACAGGGAACTATATTCAATATCCTGTGATATACCATAATGGAAAAGAATATGAAAAAGAATATGTATGTATATATATATGTATGTATAACGGAATCACTTTGCTGTACAGAAGTTAACACAACATTGTAAATCAACTATACTTCAATAAAGTTTTTAAAAAAACTGATAGAAACAAAGAACCGATGGATGGTTACCAGAGGCAGGGACTGGGGGGGCGGGCGAAATGGTTGCAGGTGGTCGAAAGGTGTAAACTTCCAATTATAAAAGAAGTAAGTCCTGAGGATGTGACGTACAGCATGGTGACTATATAATTAGCACTGCTGTATGGTGTACTTGAGAGGTGCTAAGAAAGTAAATCCTAAAAGTTCTTATTACAGGGAAAAAATTTTTCTGTAACTATATGAGGTAATAAATGTTAACTAAACTTACTGTGGTGACCATTTTGCAATATACACATGTCAAGTAGTTATACTGTACACCTTAAACTTATACAGTGTTGTACCTCAATTACGTTTCAATAAAACCAGAAGAAAAAAATGGTTAAAAAAAAGAGGATGTTAAAAGATACGCTATAGACTGGGAGAAAATATTTGCAAACCATGTATCTTACAAAGGACTTGTATCTGGGATATACATAAAAAGCTCTCAAAACGCAACAGCAAAGAAGTAGTTCAATTAGAAAAAAACATGAACAGAGATTTCACCAAAGAGGATATACAGATGGCAAATAAACACATGAAATCAATATCATTATGGAATATCATTAGGGAAGTGCCAATTAAAACCACAACGAGACATGGTTAAAATAAAAAGTGATAACCCAAATGCTGACAGTGATGTGGAGAAAGTGGATCACTGATACATTCCTGGTGGGGATGTAAAATGATAGGGCCACTCTAGAAGAGTACGGCAGATTCTTACAAAACTAAATATGCACTTGACCATAGAACCATGGATTCCTACTAAGCAATAAAAAGGGATAAACTATTGATTTATGCAACAAATTAAACAGTTCTCAAGGGAATTACGCAAATTAAAAATAAAAGCCAGATCAGAAGATTATACACTATCTGTTTCCGTTTATGTAGTTTTGAAATAACAAAATTATATGGAAGAAGAAGAGAATAGTGGTTGCCAGGGGTTGTGGATGGAGATACTACAAAAAAGTAGCATGAAGGATCCTTATAACAGAACTGTTCTGTACCTTGGTGGTGGTGTACATGAGTGTACACGTGATAAAATTGCATAGAACTAAATACACACGTAAGTGGTTGCATATAAAACTGGGGAAATCTGAATAAGGTCAATGGGTTGTCAATGCCAATTTCCTATTGTGACACTGTGCTATAGATATTCAACTTTGTACCACTGAAGGAAATTTGGGGAAAGGTATATAGGATGTGTCATTACTTACAACTGCATTTATGAATCTACAATTATCTCAAAATGAAAAAGTTAATTTTTTAAATCTCAATATAATCATAGTTAAACACAAATCAGAAGGGAGTAAAAATAAACTACATTGGGAAGGAGACGCAAGAGGGAGGAGATATGGGGATATATGTATAGCTGATTCACTTTGTTATAAAGCAGAAACTAACACACCATTGTAAAGCAATTATACTCCAATAAAGATGTTTAATAAATAATTAAATATCAAATAAACTACATTAATAACTTTACTATGAATATTAATCAACTTTTAATTTTGTATTTTCTCAATTTTTTGGTATGTGGATGAATCACTTTCATTTGGAACCATTAATTGGTTAGATGAAACACAAGATGAGGTTCAGAGGTAATACTGGGGTAAGAGGAAGTGATCCCAGTGTTCAGGCTGGGACACTAACTCCTTCCTCCTTGAGGCCCACAGTCTTTTCCTTGAGAGCCTTTTATAAACCAAAGAGCCGTTTCTGGTGGAATGGTGTGATGTCATCAGTGACTCATAGTAAGGGCTCCAGAATCTCGGAAGCCATTTAATCCCGAACACTTGGCTACAGTCAGTGCTCTTCTCTCGCTGTTGTGAGGCTGCGTTCTGGGTAAGGGTGAGGGCCTAGATCTTGAGGGAGCCTCCAGGTGCTTACTTGGGGTGGGCGTCACTCTTTTCTGTACTAAGGTGAGTCTTGGATCCTGAACTATGTTCCTCCAAGCTGTCGCAGGGGATGTGGAAGGGATCACCTGTGAACCTCCAGATGAGTGACTGGGATGCAGTAGGAATACAAATAGGTCTCGAGTTTGGGGAGAAAAGAGAACAGGAGGGGATGTGGGCAAAAGGAGAACAAAATGAATATGGGGGAAGGAGGAGAGACAGTAAAGCCACCCTACAGAGAACTCGACCTTGAGAGCCCCGGGAGCATGTGGACACTTTGTCACCCAGGAGGAACACTGTCCTCAGAGGCGGCAGGCGGCACTGGCCTTCTTGAGGGGGAACTGCCTCAATCAGCTTCCAGGGCCATTTCGGACAGGCCTGGGCTACTCTGGTCAGATTTTTGCCAGGTTGGATTGCTGTAACTTTATAGTGGTTCACAGGGATATTTAGGTAGAGCCGATGACATAAGCGTGTAAGGTGGCCCAGCTCAACCCTAATGGAAATGTGACTGAGGCTCAACTGTGGCTGCCACCAGCCTTCTTCCCCTGAGCACCGCTCAGACACGAGTTCTAATCCCAAGTCCAAAGAGCTCTAGCCACTGTCAAGGAGCAAATCCTAGACAAATTAGGTCAGCATTTCCTCATCTGTAAACAGGCAAGTTATACACCTTACCTCACACCTCCTTGTAAGGATTGAATGAGGTAATCCTAATGCACGAATCAATATCTGAAGTTTACTAAGCAATTACTGTTAGTTAATGTTATTGCCATTTTAATTATTACTAGGTCTCACAAGAAGCAGGTTAAGCGGAAAGAAATGGCCTGGTCAGAATCAAGTTGGTTTCTTTCCATTTTTTTGTACCCATTAAAGACAAGACTATCCCTCTGAGCTCCACATCGGCTGCCTCAGAGACTGCTGCAAGCCAACAGGACCCAGCAAAAAAGTCAGAGGAAAAGCAGCGCATGGAAGGGAAGCCAGGTGTGTGTGGTCATTTACACTTATCCCCGCTCTCTGAATGAATGAAGGTGATAGATCATCATGGCTCCAGCATCACTTCTTCTTCCCTGGACTCTCACGGGTGTGGGTCTGCAGGGCAGGGGAAAGGGTGTCCAGGGTGAGACCGGAGGTCACTATCTTGTTCACCTTTGTAGTTACTAAAGACATCGATGACCAGAGAGTTTCACATTTGTCTCCATAGAGGTGCCCCCCAGACAGAAAGATCCATGGAAAGAGGCACAGGAGAGCAGTTTTTCCCTGGCAAAAAAAGGTAAATATTAATTCAGTTCCTACCCTCCTTTATAGACAAAGTGCAAAGGGGGTGATGGTCATTCTTATCACTTCAGATGTCACATGCAACATACTCAAGGTGAGTGAGAACGGAAGAGCACAGTGTTTCCCAGGTGGGTCCCTCCCCTGATCACACAGGGTCCTTCCTCTCTCCTGGCAGCTGCTCAGGATGGGAGCCCTCTGGCCTCCAGTTCTGCCCCTCCAGAGGCTGTCTCTGAGCAGAGCACCAGGAGGATGCGGGGCCAGAAGAGGAAGAGGCTGATGTATGTCAAGGGGGGTGTGATGTCCTCAGCTCCCTCGGCCCTGAACAGAACATCAGTTACTGCTGAGTAACCACTTGTTGTCTTGTCCTCAGGAGGCAGGGTTCAACCTTCAGGGTGAGCTGCAAGGGAAGACTCAGGACCTCCCAGGTGGGTCAGGTCTGTGCTCACACAGAGCCTTGTTCCTGCAGCCGCCCAGGAGAGCAGCCCCCTGGCCTCCAACCCCACCCCCTCGGAAGCTGTCTCCGAGCTGACGTCCTGGAAGAAGAGCAGTCGGAGGAGGAGCATGTGGACTGTCAATCATGTTGAGGGGACGAAACTCAGGATGAGCAAGAGAAGATCCAGTTATCGTCCAGAAGACCGAGAGGCCTTCTACCGGCTTCTGGGTCTGTGCTCTGAGCCAGTGGAGTGTCAGGTCCCTTTTACACCGAGGATCCCAGAGGCTCCGGGATCATAGCCAAAGCTCCCCCTGGGGCTCAGAGCTGTGAGGTGTCCAGGTGGCACAGAAGCAGATCACTCTGTTTCCACAGTTCTACTGCGGTGCTGATGGGTTTTCATCTGAGACAAGTTCTTGGAGGGAGAAGGGAAAAAAGGACTCACGGTTGACTGTTCAATTATCAAGACATTTTAGGACAAATCAAGGGAGGAATCCCCTGCCCACATTTATTCCCTCCAGTTAAGATTTTAGAGATTAGTGATGAAAGGACAAACTAGATCTCGCTGCCATTATGCTCAGAGTGGGAGGAGACCAAAAAAAATTACAGAAGTAAGTTGCTCTCAGCCAGTGACAAATGCAGAGAAGGAAAAGGCAATGACACCTAGAGACGGGCTGTGAGCAAGAGTCGGAGAGCTTTGTGACAGATGCTCAGGGAAGGTCTGCAGAGAAGGTGATGCCAGGACCAGAGGCAGGACCGAGTGTGGCAGGTTGGGAGATGACACGGAGCTGACACTGTCCAATGCAGCACCCACTAGCCACATGCAGTTATTCAAATTTAACTCTACGTGAGTTAAAATAAACTTCTGAAATTCAGTTCCTGGTTCTCACCAGCCACATTTCATAAGCTCAGTAGCCACACATGGCTAATGGCTACCGTACTGGACGGCAAGCTACAGAATATTTCCATCATCACAGAAAGCAATGCCCTTCCGGGAGCCAGGCCGCCTGGACAAGGCTCAGGGAGGGCGAAATGATCCATGACCCCTCCATCCTCCCGTCTGGGTAAATGTCATTGTCCGGGGCAAGGTGTGAAAGACAAGGAGGACCTGGCATTCTCAGGCCATCACTGGAAAATGGCACCTCCAAGGACAACTCTAATCCCAGATGAGCCTGCTGGGGCCAGGGGAGGCCAGGTCATTATCAGCAGGAAGTGAAGGGGGTCCAGGAGAAGGAGGGTAGAATGCCCAGCGCCCCCCGCCCCCGCCCAGGAGGGTATGAACTCTCCACTGCCCACATGGGGTGCTGTTATCAGGTGGGGCAGGAAAGCGTTGCCCAGTCACAGTACGATGAAGTGACAGGGATGCAGTGCCCAGAGGCCCAAGGCCACACCCAAGCTTTGGCTCGAGCAAAGTTATGTTAAACTTTGAGAACCAGGTCATATCTCTTTATGAAACACACATACCCACCCACGTGTTGAAGATTAAATAACAATAGCAAAATCCCTGCCCCACAGTTGAGACTCACTCTCCCTGGGTCAATGGAAGGAACAGATTTGTCACTGTTAAGGCTCTGAGCCTTCCTGGGGAAAGAGAGCTGCCTCTACTTCCTGAAACAGAGGAACTGGGAGAAGTTTCCAGTTCCCCTCCTCCCTGTGAAATGTCCCACAGCCCCGGGCTCGCTGCTCCCGGAAGGGCTGCTCCAAGGCCCTCATCACATCTCCCTTCCCTTACAGAGGACCCTGTTATCCAGAGCTTCCTGGAAGCTGATATTTTCCTGAAAGTGTCCGACAAGGTACCCACAGCACTAAAAGTATGAGGTACCAAGGGGTCTGCAGTGTCACCACCCCCTGGGGGTGGGGACGGAGGACAAGGTGTCTGCCTGAGCAGAGGCCCTGGAGAGACCCGCCCTTGGTGCCAGAAAGGAAGAAAGGACACACTGTCGGTGCCCTGGCCCTTGGGCATCTCCTCCCTGGCCTCCCATCAGCTCATCTCCACATGTCAAAGGGCCATGAGTCCCTTAGCAAGGCCCACCCTGGGTGGTTTTCCCACCTGGCCTCTGGATGGGGGTGGGGCGCATGGCCCGCTCAGGACACTGGCCCTGCCATCGACCCCTGGCCGCCCCTCCCCCACCCTCTGTCTCCACGCAGTACCTGCTCTCCATGGTGGTGGAGTACTTCGGCCGTGTCGGGCTGCCTGGTCACCTCTACAACAGGATCCACTTCTTCCTGGCCCTGTGAGCAATGCCTGAGGGCCCCCAGTGGTGGGTCAAGGCTCTCAAGGGGTCACATGGTCAGAGCAGGGGAAGGCAAGGAGGAAGGTCCTGGGATAATGGAACGTAGCCAGGAAACACCATTTGCTGCCCAGAGACTGAGGGACCCGAGGTAGAAAGTCCCAGGGAAATGGTGACAGCCAGAACCTTGACCTGGGCTGGGCACAGCATGGGCCCAGCAGCCTTGGTGCTGAGGACGGTCCTGCCCTCTGTGGACCCGGGTGCTCCTCCAGGGTGACCTCAGCAGCCTCTCTCCACTGTCTCACCTGAGTCCTTGTGGGGGCCGGGACCAGCTAGCCCTCTTTTCTGATGGCAGCTACATCGCCTCCGACATGGAGGAGGACAACCCCACATCCAAGCGGAGCATCTTCCAGTTCCTGCTGGGCAGGGAGCACTGGCCAGACCTCTACAAGGAGTTCCTCAAGTTGAAGGTGGAATTCTTCCATGCGATGGAGCACCGAGCCTGGGTCACCCCGGATTTGTGTGAGGAGGTCTGTCGGGGATGAGGGCCTGGGAGCGCACCCCAGAGGTGGAGGGGCTGGGCCCCTCCTCCAGGCGCTCACCCTGCTGTGCTTCCCTTTCAGATCCAGGCCCAGAACCCACATCACTGGGTCTGGAGTCGGGTGCGCCAGGGCGTCCCCTAGGTTCCCAAGGAATGGAGCAGGGGCTGCAGGTGGTCCAAGTGAGTACTGGACCTCCTGGTGGGGACAACCCCACCCCGTGCCCTGCAGTCACCTCCAGGGCTGGTGGTCACGAGGAAGTGCCACTGCATCCCTTAACACACTGTTAGCCTAGTAAGGGCTCTGTGAACTCCCATGGTACAGAAAGTAATTACTGTGTTTATACAAAAACTCTCCAAATGGATTCAACTATGGAATCATTTACCATGCTATACAAGGTCCCAATTTGCATATCAATTTCTTTTTTTTTCTTCCTTTTTTTTTTTTTTAGGAAAACTCTTGGAAATGCTGATCTAAGTAGTGAATGAAAACCTCTGCAGGGTTTTGATCTGAGTTGATTTTTAAATATAAATACATGAAAAACACTGAGGTCATCCTTTCTGGAAAAGGAGCCATTACCATGGTGGCTCTTGGGGAAAAAAAAACAATTAACTCCAACATGTCATCAAAGGTTTTGTGTGCTTTGCTCCCACTTGATGCAAGCTACCCTGAGCTGGGTCCCTGTAGTATGTGTCAGGGTCTAGCCTCACGTGGACAGAAGGAGCTCTTAGGGCTCTCTAGTCTCTGAACAAATAAGCTCGCTGGATAATAAAGGAAACAAGTACACATGCAGAGCTGTGAGGAAGCCCGTGACAAACGACACATGCACAGACCGGTCACCTGACTAGCATCACATACTTTAGCATTTGTTTTCCTTGGCTTAAATTTCGTTTTTATGTGTGGATTTACTTGAAGTGGAGGGAGACCTTCTGTGAAGTGCATAAGGAACCCCCTGCTTGGGCAGACAGCTGTACTAGGACAGTCCTGTGAGCTGAGCCCTCCGCCCTTTGCCTCATTGCAGGGGCCCATTCTGACCCCAGGAGAAAGAAAAGGAGAGAGAAAAGCAGGGCAAGTGTGTTCTGAGATAAACCGAATTGGGTATGAAGTTTCGTTCATCCCCTAGGGTTTTTATTTGAGGACCAAGAATATGTCAGGACTACATATTCCTACTGTATATATCAGGAGTCTCAAAATTGGAAAGAAAATAGCGCTTTTACTACAATAAGGAAAAGAAAGAAAGAAAAACACCCGCGGCCCCTCTTGGATCTGGTCGCACATAAGAGCAACGAGGGTGACAGCTGATTCTCCCAGACCCCCTGTCCTACACGCACCTTGTTCTGTGGTGCCGAGAGCTTCCTCGCTGGGGGGTCTGCCTTCCACTCTGATCTCACTTTCTCTCTCTGCTTGTAACTCCCGCCCCCCTCTCCCTCCCCCACCACGGGGCCTCCAGCTCTCCTCAGGCCCGCGGACCATGGCAGCCTGAACCTGTCGAAACCAGCCAGTGGCACGATGGCCCCCCAGCCTTCCAGTGGGTGTCAGCTGACAAAGGCCCTGACCCCTGAGTACTCTGAAAGGGTCTAGCAGTAACATGGAGGGGGGCACCCAAGGGAGACAAGAGACCAGAGCAGGAGCCTCCACAGAGACTGAGGATGGGCAAAGGGAGAAGGGACAGAAAGTCAGGAAGAGGCCTGGACCACCAAGGAGGAGGAACCTGAGAAGAGCCCAAAGAAACGACTAGAAGGTAGTGAGGAAAAGAGGCAGAGACAGGAAGGAGAGAAACACCTGAGGGGAGAGGAGGAAGTCCGCATCTAACCTGCTGGAGAGCAGCCTTACCCAACGGAGAGATCGGAACTGTCAGCCGGAGGACTGAGGGAAGGCATGGAGAACATCAGTGGGCCGATCTAAGGCTGACACACAGTGGGAACAGAAGGGGGGAATCGTATGCTATCGTTCACTCTGACATTACAGAAATAACCCAACCTTCACACTCAGAGAAGGGAGAGAGCAGGGGAGGGCCTCATGAATGCTGCCTGGGGGAGAGGTGGGGAGGTGCCAGGGTGCCATCAGAGCTGGAAACAAGACAGTGGAAGCCGAGGTAAGGAAAAGAGGGATTCAAGGAATCCTACGAAGGTATTAGTGTTAAATGTAGTCACAAAAACATGAGCCATCCTCACTGCCAAAGTCATGAATACAGCAAATTTTGAGAGCAGAGAAAACAGACCAAAGATACACAGTAAATATAAGAAGTGCGGTATAAATACAGAAATATAAAAACTAGACACACCTTAGATCATATTATTAATAAATCTGAACTCAACACTAAAAAAGATCTTCAGATTGAATCACAAAGCAAAACCCAGCTGTGTGGTTTGTAAGAGCTTGTCCTTAAATCATCAGAGGTGCGAGGGCTACACCAACAGACATGCTCAACTGAGAGTAGGAATTAAGTGGGAAAATTAAGGCTCAAAACCCTTCAGAGAGACCAAGAAGGTCTTTGGGGTCGGGGTGGGGGGCCCCGGGGGCACCTGTCCAGCATTAAAGGCCATCCCAGGGCCTGGGCTGGTCCACTGCAGCTTGATTTGCTCAGTGATGCTCAGGTTTACAGCTCTCTATATGTACAGCCCCTTTAGGTAGGAAGTTTTATTACTGGGCAGCTGCTATACAGTATTACTGGGTAATCACTGCACTTGCCAGACAGAAACTATCTAGCTCTTCGTCTCTTTTTTTTCCCCTGGAAATGTCTAATTTTGCCAAGAAATTTCTGGTAAGCTTCCCAGGAACCTCACAGTCAAGTCTTATAAAAAGCCGACTCCTTCCAGGAAGCAATACAGTCGCTCAACGCTCTCTATCCCATGAAGGTTTAGCATTTTCCTCGAGTCCTCAAAACCTCGAGCAGCAAACGACCACGGTACTTTTCAGTCTGTGACACCCAGTCTGTGCTGCCCCAGAAGGCCAAGGTGGAAGCAGCTGGGCTAAGGGTTGCTTCTCTCCTCAGGGTGGCCGCTGAGGGGCAAACCCAGAACCAACAGGACTGGGCAATGGGCCACACTATGTCTCCATCCACACACCTGTGACTCCGTCCCAGGAAGCCTGACACAAATGGGGCCAACCCCAATGCGTTCCAGTTACTCAGCTAAAAGGTCGCCCATTCTTCCTTTAGTCAGAGAGTCCCCTCAGCATGTTAGGGGAAACCCAAGGCCACTCGGGGGGTCACTGCTGCTGCAGCACTGAGGCTGGTGCCATTCGGGGGAGCTGGTGCAAGGATTACAGGACTGCAGAGACAGTTGGGGCTTTCAGAGAACAGCTGAGTGTCTGATAATGGAAAAGGCAAGTGAACAGCACTGGGAGCTCTGGGGAGACAACCAAGGGCCTGGAAACTCCATAAGCAAAGCCCAGGGGAGAACAAGCGGTGGGGACTCGGGACGGGCTGTGTTCACATCTGGGTCATTACATCCCACACAGCATCACAGGGTCTGCTCAGGGACCCAAGCAGAAAGGGTGTTGATAAAGAGAAGCAGATGGAGGGGTTTTTGGAGCAGAGGATGAAGAAGCCCCAACAAACCTCCAGAAACTCCAGGGCGGGGCCCCCGGGCAGAGCTGGTATTAACGCCCTGCTGCCAGGTATGCACCATCTGCCCTCGTGTCCGCCTATAACAGCTTCGCCTCCTCTCCCACCTCCCGGCCTTGCTTGGGCATCTCTCGCTGGCACCTCCCAACGGCACACTCTTACCTGGTCCCATACGGGAAACATAGGTGGAGGCTAAGGAGAGAGGAGGAGGTGGTGAAGACGCCGAGTTGACATCCAGGCCCCTCACAGGGCACAGGGGATGACCTACAGGTGAACCAGTGCAACAGAGGGGGTGTGGAGGGAGGTGAGCAGACAGCACCTGCGCCCTCCTCTGGGGACCTGCAGAGATTTCATCGCCTGAGGGCTGGAGCTCCTCTCATCTAGGTCTTACGGGGCAGGAGACTGCAGCCAGGGATGCTAATTACAGCGGATTTGCTAAGGATTCGTCCTTCAACTCCAGAGTTATGCACATTTGCCCAAAATATCTTCTTAATCTCTGAAATGGCACAGTAAGCAGAATTAAAATATTCTTGATAAGTGAAAGATATGCACACAAATAAACACAAATGGAAGAAAAACAAGTGGCACCAACTAGCTTCCAACCACTGTCCCTGTGATGAGTCCCCCAGTAATGTGACTCCACAGATCAGCATCTGGCATGTCTGGGTTCTGAAAGCACACGGTCCACAGTGTCCCAAGGCCCTGCACCTGCGCATAAGACTCCGGATGGCGCCACTGACTACAGAGGCAAGGCGAGACACTTCACACCTGAGTACTGCAGTAAAAGCAGTGGAAATTAAGAACATGTGCTTATTCACAGATTTTCATTGCTTTTATTGAGCTTAGTATGAAATTAATTCTTTTCCTAAATTTCCTACTTCATGTTTTAATGTACCATGGAAGAAATATTTTCAGCTAAAAGAGAAAATTTTTAATTAAGATAGTTGTTGTAATGACCAAGAAAGCAACATAGGCTAATTCAATTAATCTAATTCCAAGAAATTACACAAAGGCCTTTGTTTTTCCAAAGATGCACAGAGAAAGGAAGAGTCGGTGTGTCTGCTTTTTAAAGGTGTTCATAAACTCTGCCTGGTGCAACGTCCTTGTAACTTACATTTAACTGGCCTCTTCCTGAGGGTCTACTGGACCAGGAAGAAAGGCAGTAATGGACCAGGTTCTCGGGTAGAAACAGCGCAGTCTGGGTGCCCAGGCTGGTCTGGGCTGCGATGGGGAGCGGTGCAGACTTGGGCCAGCCACCCCTCCCTGAGCCTCCGGGTCTCAGCTGTAGAACGAGGGGCAGGACGAGATGCCACCTGAGGGAGCTTCTGGTGCAGCTGCCTGATAGATGGGTTCCCCTCGTCTGGGGCCTGAAAGTCCTGCCCTCTGAGCAGCCCCCACTTTCCATCCCAGCCTCACTTTCACTCAAGAACATAAGATGGAGCAAAGCAAGAGGATGGAGAACAGGCAAGTCTTCCTTATCCACAGGCAAAAATCAAGGATGTGGTTTTAGGGGCTCTTCTTTTATCGAAAAAGACTTCTCGGAAGCTTGTGACTGTAGTGAGAAGCAACCAGTGTATTTTGGAGTAGGGGAACCTGGCCTTGGAAGCAGGAAAACAGTCACCTGGGAAGCTCTGGAACCAGTGTAGGTATCTGCCGGGCGCAGTAAGTGCTGACAGAGGCCTCCACGTGGAGGGGGTGCTTTTCCGACCTCACCTCTGCTTCCTTCCACTGCTGGTTAAAAATTGCAGACACAGGGGTACAGAGGTGACCAAATCCTGTCCCCTCCCCCATTGCTTAACTGGAGAGATCTCCATACAGTGAGGCATCTTCCCCAAAATTTGGTCAGTATGAGGATGGGGAACCCAGAAGAGAGGCCCCCAACCCTGTATGAAGGAGGCGACAAAGTCTTCCTGCTTTGGTCTCAGATTGGTCCACGGCCTTCAGTTTCACCCAGTTCCCAACATCCTCTCCCGGCCTGGCCTACTCCAGTCGCTCAGACCGGACTTTGGCATGTGCTTCCCTTGGAATCGTCACAAGTCCATTCCTCTGACAACTCCTGCCTCGGCTCCCACAGGCTCTGGCTTCCAGTCCAATGCTGGCTCCCATGCTCGGGCCTGTCTACAGCCCATCAGGCTCGCCGGCCTCCCACCAAGCGTGTTTGCACACTGACCACCAGGCTGAGAGATGCGAGCCCCCCTCCTTCCTGCCTCCTGTAGGATGTCAGGAGATCCCCTAAGCTGGGACATGCCCCTCTCCATATGCTGTGAAGTCAGCTGGTTTCTAGACAAAGGGTGAGAAAGCGGCCTTATTCAAGTAACATTACGCAGCACCAAGGAGAAGTTCTGTGAGGCTCACACCAATGATGTCCTGCGGCTAAGGCCTGGCGTCTATGCCTCAGAGCTTCCCACAAGTTCATGCCTTCACTCCTCTGGAAGACACTCGAGCGAGGAACACAGATGTCAGCATCCGTCGGGGAAACAGTAATAACCTGAGTGTGTGTGTGGCTGTACTGTTTCTTTAACCATGTCCATCTATGGAGGCAATGACATGCATTTCCATCTGTGTAAGCAGAGAAGATGGATGGACAGGTGAGGAATCATACTGTGACAGACATTACCAGCACTCACCAGTGTCTAGTTCTCCCCTTTGTGAAAGAACACGTACAAGGTGGAGCAATTTATTTCATGCCAACAGGCTGTAGCCAGAAGTGACATAGGCCACTTCTGGGCCAAAACACTCAAAGCTGGACGCATTTCCCCAGCTCTTCCCTGCCATGGCTGTGAGGAGGCTAAAACGCTCTGGATGGTGAGAGCCATACTCCCAAGATTTTTTGAGAGCCCACAAAGAGCTGGCATTGACTTCTCCGATGATCCTAACGTGTTTGCTTGGGAGCAGACTGTCCAGAACATCATCTGTGCTCCTCGGGAGGCCCCAAATATGAAGACAATGCTGTTTCCAGACCATCTGCAATCTTCCATCCTGTTCTCTCCCTTATAAAGCCTGATTTTTGCTTTTGTTGACAACATTCCAATGACTGTTCTCCTTCGTACACGAGAGTTCATACGTGTGCAAATAACTCAAGTCATTCTTCAATCACAGAATAGAAGTTATAAACAATTGAGAGTGAAGACAGCAACAGCTGCCCAATGCTGAGTCCTCTGTACCCTGATTCAAATGGAATTTCTATAATCTACCATTTTAATTTTTTTCTTTTATTTTTAATTAGAAGAAAAAACTCTTTAAGTGTGAAGGAAGCACATTTCACCCTCCCTATCAGCCACCTTGCCTATGCTTCACACACAGGGGCAAGTCCCAGGGCGGGCACACAGGTGGAACAGTGAAGGTCTGAAGAGAACCACTGATGCACGCCTTCCGGACGCAAGCCCCCTCTGCAGGAGCAAACACCACATGGGTTTTTGTCAAACTCTCAATGGAAACATTTCTATTTGCTTTCATTTTTACTTTTAAAGCTAAACCCCACAATTCAGGGTGTGGAAACGTGAAATCACTGGATGGACCTTGCAGCTTCGACCAGTTTACGGTCCCACCGGCCATTTAGGAGGCAGAGGGCACATCAGTATCTGGACAGCAGAGAGCCGCCTTCTTCCTGGACTGGAAACCTGAAGCTGCAGACACCTTTATACGAATCCCCTTCCTCAGCATCTGGTCCAGAAACTTGATACAGACGTATGTTCTCTAAATCCTGGGTGAAAATGAACTTTTTTTAAAAATAAATTTATTTATTTTATTTCATTTATTTTACTTTTGGCTGTGTTGGGTCTTCGTTGCTGCGAGCGGGCTTTTCTCTACTTGCGGCGAGCACGGGCTACTCTTCGTCGTGGTGCACGGGCTTCTCATTGCCGTGGCTTCTCTTGTTGTGGAGCACGGGCTCTAGGCGCATGGGCTTCAGTAGTTGTGGCACACGGGCTCAGTAGTTGTAGTTCGCGGGCTCTAGAGGGCAGGCTCAGTAGTTGTGGCGCACGGGCTTAGTCGCTCTGCGGCATGTGGGATCTTCCTGGACCAGGGCTCGAACCCGTGTCCCCTGCATTGGCAGGCGGATTCTTAACCACTGTGCCACCGGGGAAGCCCTGAACTTTTATTTTAAAATATAATTTCTGAAGACCTCTCTGTAGTGGAAGTTTCTTATTTTTTCTATTTAGAGCAGGCTTCATGTTGGGTAATTCTTCATTAGGGTATAAATCTCCTCCTGTTTAAGATGATCGATCATACTATGAGGATGCCTGGCACTGTCACAGGATGTATGAACTTACTTTAGACAAGACTATGGTGACACCTTAGGAAATGCTAAAAGCCCTTCATTGCTGCAGAAAGTAAAACTATATGACAGAGCTTCTTTAAAAGCTTTGCATTTCTGAGCATAAAGTCACTTCACCTGAATCACCTGAAATCTTTTTGAAAGATTTCAAAAACTAATATCCATCTCAGCCCCCACTGCTCTACTCTCTGAAACCCCAAACTAAAGTAATCATCAAGAGTTTTGAAAACAAACCAAAAAATTTTATTTACAAAAGTAAATTTTCACTCATTTTTATATTCTTATAATGTTAATGCCAATAGCAACAGTCTCTGGGATATTTAAAACCCTTGATTTTAAAATGCATTGAGGTTTGTGCAGCTCATTCCCCCCCCCCCCAGTTATATTATAAAACTTATAAAGGTTTCTTTAGCTTTGTTGTTTGGTCACGCTTTTGTGCAGAAGTCACGTTTCAGGGTAGGCTTACCACCAGACATGATCACATAAGCATTGGCTGTGGGTTTCCAAGAAGCAAAGGAGCCAATCTCAGCAAAGCACGCACCGGCACCTTCAGCTGTTTAAATGTGAAGAGAAGTTCTGCGAAGCTTGTGCTCCCTAAAGAAATGCAATGGGAGGGAAGGGGTCACGCATCTAAATAGATTCAGCGACACATCCTCTTTCAAAGAAGCTTCAGACACATAATCACATTTCAAGCTGGCGTTCTTCCGTTTGAAAACAATTACTGAAAGATAATATTTAAACTATGAATTTCCCTAATGCACTGTAAGGTATGATTTGATATAAAATTTTAATTTATCCATTCTGTACTTCAGAAACTGACCTGTAACCATATGTGAAACTATTAATACTGTTTAAATACATATATTACTTAAATATAATTAATAAACGTGCCCATCTATCCTCAATTACCATAATCCATGCACTTAATAATTTACCTAAAAAAAAAAAGACACAGGCTCAAAATGAGTAACAGAGAAGTTAATCTAAAGCCTCTTCCTCTAACAAGCAATGGTTCCCAACCTTGGTCCAACAGAGTCTGATGTAATTTATGTGGAGTACAGCCTGGGATCTGGAGCTCTGAAAGCTGCCCCGGCGATTCTGATGTGCAGCCAAGGTCAAGAACCACTGCTCTAAGGGGACGCAGTAAGTGTATGACCTGCAAATTGTATTAAGCATCTTCCTCTTTGCCTCCATTCTCAGCACATGCCACTGTCCACAGTTCCCTTTCCTCAGCCCCAACATATACACATACATGATCCCGATGAGTCTCTAAGCCACAACAAGCATCCTAGTAGACACGCAGACAGCAGAGTGTACAGGTGGGTCATATGATCCCATGAAGACGGACAGAGAAGAGTCTCATGATACGAATCGAGTGGCTTTCTGATAAAAGCATAACTAACACAAGAAAGAGTTGTAATGCTGCACAAAATATGAAGAAAGCAACTATTTATCTTTAGTATTTCCTTTTATCGACTCTGCCAGTAATCTGTGAATTAAATGTGTTTAATAAACCTCAACAGGAATTAAGAGATTTCCTATTTAATTGTTATCCACAGTGTTCCCAAGACCTTGCTAAAACTCAAAGACAGAGAACAAATACATATGAGCTATGGAAAACATCTCCAATGTTCTGATACACTGTGGACTCTAACAGACCATTTAGACTTTTTTTTTTTTTGGCCACAACACGCGGCATGAGGGATCTTAGTTCCCTGACCAAGGATTGAACCCTCACCCCCTGCAGTGGAAGCACAGAGTCCTAACCACTGGACCACCAGGGAAGTCCCCAGACCATTTAGACTTAATGTGATTATCCTAACCACTGGACCACCAGGGAAGTCCCCAGACCATTTAGACTTAATGTGACTATCACTATGGTTAGGTTTAAATGTATCATCTTGCCATTTGTTTTCTATTTTCTCTGTCTGTTCTCTGGTTCCCCCTTTTCCTCTCTCTTGGACTGAGTACTTTTTATGATTCCACTATAGCTCCTTTATTGCTTATCGGCTCTAACTCTTTTCTTATCTTAGTGGTTGCTTTATGATTTATGGTATCATCTCTATCACAGATTACCTTCAAGTAAGATTATACCTCTTCACAGGTAGTATAAGGGCCTTATGGCTGTAATTCCATTTCTCCCTGCCCAGCCTCTGAGCTATTATTGTCATACATTTTGCTTTTCAGATTTTATAAACCCCATAGTACATTTTTATTATTTTTATAAGTCAATTATATTTAAAAAGTATTTTTAAAAGAAACAAACCTTATGTATATACCCATGTAGTTACCATCTCCAATGCTCGTCATTCCTTTGTGTAGATCCATATTTCAATCTGACATTATTTTCCTTCTGCCTCAAGGACTTACTGTAACATTTCCAGTAGTGTGGGTCTGCTGTTGATGAATTGTCTCAGCTTTTGTGTGTCTGAAAAAGGCTTTATTTCATGGTCTTTTTTTTTTTTGAAAGATATTTTTGCTGGGTATAAAATTCTAACTAGATAGTGGTTTTCCTTTGAGTCCTTTACAGATGTTACTCCACTGATTTATCACTTGCATTGTTTCCTATGAAAAATATGCTATCACTCTTATTTTTTTCTCTGTAACATGTCTTTTTCCTCTGGCTGCTTTGAAGACTTTTTATCATTAGTTTTAGGCAATTTGGTTATTATGTGCCTTGGTGCAACTTTCTTCATGTTTCTCAGGCTTGGGATTCCTTGAACTTCTTGCAACTGTGGACCTCAGTTTTCATTAAACTTGTAAATTTTCCACCCATTATTTCTTCGAGTATTTTTTTCTGTCCCTCTCCCCCATTTTTCTCTTCTTCAGGGACTCCAATCTCACGTAAATTGGGTCCTTTAAGTCCCAGAGCTTACTCCATTTTTAATGCTCTGTTCCTTTTTTTTTTACATTTTTTTCTTTTTGCATTTCATTTTGGATAGTTTCTAATGCTATGTCTTCAAACTCAGTATTTTTTTTTTATTCTGCAATGTCTAATCTATTAATCCCATTCAGTGTGTTTTTCTCAGAATTATAGTTTTCACCTCTAAAAGTTCAGTTAGATTCTTTTTATATTTCCATAACTCTTAATGTTCTGAAATATGGAATAATGTTATATGGAACTGAGTTATAATAACTGTCTTAATGTCCTTGTCTGCTAACATCCATGTCAATTCCAGGTCAGTTGTAATTGATTTCTCACCTCCTTCATTACAGGCTGTATTTTCCTGCTTCTCTGTATGCCAGACATCATGAATTTTACCATGGGTGCTGGATATTTTCATATTTCTGTATTCTTGAGCTTTCAGGATATAGTTATATTACTTGAAAAGCAGTTTGACCCTTTTGTGTCGTGCTTTTAAGATTTTTAAGGTGGGCTAAAATATTTTAGTCTAAGGCTAAATATTTCTGTTTAATCTGTTTAGTCTAGGGCTAAATATTTCCCATCATTGAGGCAAGGCCACATTGAGTACAGCCCCTTAAATTGTGAAACTGTGGGAACAGACACTGTTCCTGAACCTGTGCAAACTGGTTCTCGCTAATCCATTAGGACAGTTCTTCCCTCAGCCTTGGGAAACGTCTTCACATGCGTGTGCTGATTAGTAAGGACTCTTCTGATATTTGAGGGGGACCCTCTGCAGACATCTGGCATTCTCTGTGTGCAGCTCTCTCCTCTCTGGCACTCTATCATGTAAACTCTAGCTCCTTTGGCTCCCTGTACTCTCAGTTCCATCACCTCAACTGAAGGAGTCTTCCAGGCTCTTCCTGGGTTCCCTCTCCCTCCTTCACGGTCTGGAAACTCTCAAAGCTGTTAGCTTTTTAGGGCCAATCACAGGGCTTATGTCATTTGTTTCTCATCTCTCAGGGATCACTCTTCTTCATTGCCTGATATACGTCTCAAAAGCCATTGTTTCATATGCAGTGGCCAGTTTTCTTTGTTGTTTTTTCAGCTTGTTTATTTTGTGTTGTTTTGTTTTCTTTTTTCAGGCAGGATAGTAAATCAGATCTCTGTTACTCCATCCTGGATGAAAAAGGAAATCTATGTTTAAAATTTTTTTCTTCTTTTATTTTTAGTACCTTGACTTTTATGCAACTAGGTGTGGTTTTCTTTGTAGTTATCTTGCTCAGGGGTCACTGTAGGTTGATGTTCATCATCCATTTTTCAAAATTCTTAGCCTCTGTCTCTTTAAATACGGCTTCTATCTCATGTTCTCTCTCCTCATATTTTGGGATCTCAACTACATGCATGTTCGACTTCTTCACCGTGTTCCACATCTCTCTTTTCTGAATTTTCCATTCATTTTTCTCTCTGTGCTTCAATCTGTTTATTTTCTACACACTGTCTTGCAGTTCATTTATCTGCTGTGTCTAATATGTTAATTAATCTACACACTGAATTCTTTTTTTTTTTTTTTCCTCTTTTTTTTTTTTTTTTGCTGCACCCACACAGCTTACAGGATCTTAGTTTCCCGACCAGGGATCAAACCTGGGCCCTGGGCAGTGAAAGCATGGAATCCTAAGAATTGAACTGCCAGGGAATTCCCTATATACTGAATTCTTAATTTTAGTTATATTTTTCAGTTTTAGAATTTCCATTTAACTCTCACTGATTCCGGATTTCTGGTGAAATTCTGTATCTTTTCCTCTATTTTCCTGGAAATATTAGTCATTTATTAGTCATAGTAACTCCAGATACTGGAGTTATGGAAGTCTGATAACTCCAATATCTGGATCACATACAAGTCTGTTTCTTCTACCTTTTATTCCTATTATGCCTTTTAATTTTGATTCAACACTGATACTATGAATTAAAAACTGTAGAAGTTTAAGACATTTTCTTCCTCCTATACAGGTTAATTTTTCTTCTATCAGGGAGGTAGCATGCAAGCAGATCTCCTCAATTCTGCTCTAGGCTAATTTTAGGTCTGGTGTGTTTCAGTGTTACCTTTCCCGCTAGGGCTTGGCCCTGCTACTGTTTCATGTGAATGTCTGGGATTGGCAGGCCTTGAGTACCGCCCTTTGTCTCCTTGGCACTATGCTGTTGTTGGAATCGTTGCCCACATTTTTAGCCTCCTGGTTTCTGCTAGATTTCTTGAAGTTTTATCCTGCGCATGTGCAGGTTAAGATTTGGCAAATGCCTCAAGGGAAGAGTGTGTCCAGGTTTTTGAGTTATTATTCCTCTTGTCCCCTCCTATCTGGGATTTTGCTCCTCAAGTTCTAGTCCTGGGCAATCATTAATCCAACCTCTGGCTCCTCTGCCCAGTAGCACTGCTGCTTTTTGCTGGGACTCTACTTCTTGTAATGAATTGACAAATGCCTCTGGGAGAAAGCCAGAGTAAATATGGAGCTCCTCAAATGAGTCCCTTCTCTCAGGAATTCTTGTCTCTCAATCAAGTCTGGTCACTATGGTTGCCACCAATTCCTTTAAACTTTATGTAGTTTGTTCACTTTTATATTTGCTTTTGTAGGAAGAGTCAGTCTAATGCGAGCAATTCCACTGTGGCCATAACTGCAACAGAAGTCTCTAAACAGTGCATTTTCATCTGAGGTTTTCAAAGCAGCTATAAATCAGTAATATCATTAAACTTTTAAGTTTAAATGATTAAATGGACAAATTTTGTATCTGATTACATATTCTGAAAAATACAGTTAGATGCTAAGATTTTAAACTCTCTATTATGAAAACAATCAAATGTCAATACATACAAAATTAGGTACCTGTTCATTTCAAAGCTTTATAATATTAGAAATTAATATTATGTGTTTTAAAAAAAATCCGAACTGAAAACCCAAAAAATACAGAAAAATAACTTTAATAAAAATCAATTAACAGAGAAAAAGAATACGAACATTTAGTTTATTAGTATATACTGGTATCTGGGGCCCTGTGAAGAATCCATCCTCCTCTGAACGTAAATAAAGGTTTATGCATGTGTAATATTTGGATAGTTTGGGGTTTTTTTTTTTTCTTCCAGAAAAAATTCTCAACAATAACACCCAAACATGAATGAAGCCAAAAACCTAACTGGAGAAAATAACTCAGTTTAGAAACACCTCCTAACAAGAAACTAAACCCATCAGTGGGTAATACAGGTACTGAAAAGAGGATGTAGATGTGCAATTACCTTCTAGTCCTATAGACGGCAGGTGCCGCGGGGCTGGCACTGAGTGGTAGACGAGGAAACAGGCCAGCATGCTCAGCTGCGACTCCTCGCAGGGCTGCCCGTTGAGGTAGGCTTGCACACACCCATCACCCCCAGCTGTGAGAGAAGCACACATGGAACAGAACCAATCGATTACAGAACTGAGAGGCACAAGGAATGCCTTCTTTTTATTATTTTCTCATCAAGAGCTCATTGAGCACTTACCATATACCACACAGGTCCTGTATGGGCATTAAGGCTACTGTGGTAAACCAGACAGAGTGCCCGTCACTGCGGAGTTTAGAGTGCTGCGGGGGACGGAGATACTACATACCTAACGATGCAAACAAATGCTAATCATAAATTATGATGAGTGCCATGAGGGTGCAGTGGTCACCATGGTCGTCTCCCCAAACACCCATTCTACCACCCTTCCCTCCACTGTCACATCTGAGGGGACTGACTGCAGCTCCAGGACTGGGTCCTGATTTATCTTGGCCAGAGGTTCTCAAGCTTTAACAGGCATCAGAATCACCTAGAGGACTGATTAAAACACAGATGGGTGGGTCCCCACAATTTCTTGGATGGGGCCAGAAAAACTGTATTTCTAACAGGTTCCCAAGTGATCCCACTGTTGCTGCTCCAGAGACCACACTGTGAGAACCACTGGTCTGGGACAATCAGGGCAACCCCACTTCCCTGACACAGTGACTGGTTCAAGGACAGGCAGACCTAAGCCATTCAGAGAGACACTCTACCCCGGGGATTGATCGAGGAATGTGCACGAGTTCCAGTGCAAGCCAGAGACACAAGGAGATGCTTGAGAACATGTTTGCTAAAGGCTTCTGGGAAACAAATTCCTCATTCTTATGGCAAAGCTCCTGGAAGCAACTCTATTCTTCCTCTGAGTTGGAGGCAAGGAACTGTTACAGTCAGTTCATTGCCATCAGAAAGAAGTACTCTGAGGATAAAGCCATGGCACAGAGTGTCACTGATGGAACCTCAGAGAAATGGAGCTGGAGCCACTGGAGCGACAGCCTGCCGTAACTGTAGACTTCCAATTATATAAGTTTATAGGTGTCCTACTGTTGGAGCCAGGCTGAGTCAGGCCTTCTGTTACTTGCAGACAAAGGCATTTTGATACAGAGAAAAAGGTTGAGAGAGAGAAAGAGAGAAATAAAGATGGCAGGAAAGCTGCCTGAGGCAGTGTGGTCTTGGAAGGCCTGTGTGGAAGGGGCATGTAAGTGGAGGCTGCAAGAATGAGTATGAGTTGGGCAGGCAAAGAATGAGAGGAAAAAGGTTCTCGGGAGGGAAAGCAGCACATTCAACAGTCCCGTGGTGAGAAAGAACTCCATGCTTTCGGGGAACTGGAAGGGACCAGGGTGCCTGAGTGGAGTTTGTGAGGAGCAGGTGGTATAGAAAGAGGCTGTAGAGGGAGACAGAGGCCTTGCTGGTCATGCGGGGCCTGCTGGCCACATGGTACAGATTTTTTTCACAACTGAATCAGCAGCCTTTGCGAGGTTTTAAGCAGAAGTGTTGCATCTGTTTACTCTTTGAAAGACCACTGTCAGTTGACTAGAGACAGTGAGAGGGAGATGAGAATGAAAAGCAGGAAGACTTGCAGGAGGCTACAACAGTCGTCCAGGCAAGAAATAATCACGGTTTGTTCTAGGAGAGAAGCAGCAAAATGTGGACAGAGTTAGGAGATATTTAAGAGTTAGGACTGAAAGGATGTGGTAATGGATTGGCTACCGCAGAAGACAGGAGAGGGAGGGAGAGGAAGGGGCAAGGGTGACTCCCAGAAAGGTAACGAAGGAATGACCGTGAAATAGTGATGAAACTAAGAAAGAATGGTCGGAGGGTTTTTCTTTAAAAAAAAGAATTGGGAAAGTGTGCCGTCACAAAGGTCAAGGGAGGTCTGTTTCCATAAGAACGAGAGGGAGCGACAGGAAGACTATCAGGGGTCCACTGAACCGGACATGAGGATGTTAGTCTGGTGGGAGTGGGAACATCTGGGGGTGGCAGCAGGAGGGGTGATAAAGGAGGCAAGAGGAGACCCTGCTGTGGCAGCCTGTCAAGAGAGGAAGGAGAGAGCACGGTTGCTCACAGTTCCTCGTCAACAACTTTCTCATGCCTACTGGCTTTTTTTTTTTTTTTTTTTTGCGGTACGCGGGCCTCTCACTGTTGTGGCCTCTCCCGTTGCGGAGCACAGGCTCCGGACGTGCAGGATCAGCGGCCATGGCTCACGGGCCCAGCCGCACCGCGGCATGTGGGATCTTCCCGGACTGGGGCACGAATCCGTGTCCCCTGCATCGGTAGGCGGACTCCCAACCACTGCGCCACCAGGGAAGCCCTTGCCTACTGGCTTTTTGTTTCACCGATTTTCTCTACACTTTTTCTGCTTCCAATTTCACTGATTTCAGCTCTTATATCCTTGCTTTGGGTTTATTTTGTTTTTCTTTTTCTAATTTCTCAAAGAACTTAGATTAGTGATTTGAGACTTTCCTACTGTAAGCATTTAGCACTATAAATTTCCCACTTTAGCAGGAAGACTTACACTACAAAATTTCAAAATTTACTCTAAACCTACAGTAGTTAGGGAAGCATAGTACTGGCATAAAGACAGACAGACATACAGATCAATCGTACAGAATTGAGTCCAGAAACAGACTCACACTTATACAGTCCACTGATTTTCAACAAAGGCTCCAGAGCAATTCAATGAGAAGGAAAAGTCTTTTGCACAAGTGGTCCTGGAACAACTAGATATCCATATTTAAAGCTGAGAAAAAAGAAAACTCCCAGCTCACACCATGCATAAAGTAGGAGAACATATCTGCAAAACATATCTGACAGAGCTTGCAGCCAGAATATGTTAAAAACCCCAACACTCAAGACAGCCAATTTGCAAAGGGTATATGAATAACTAACACATGCAAAAATAATTAACATGATGAGTCATCACGGAAATGCAAATTAAAACTACAATGAGACACCACTACATATTCAGTAGACTGTCTAAAACTACAGACTAATAATGCCAAAATCTGCACTGCATCCCATTGCTGGCAGGAATGTAAAATGGCACAATTTGGAAAATAACTAACTGAGCATGTCAATGGGTGAATGTACAGATGATATAAGAATGGCAGAATGTTGATACTGTTGAAGCTGGGTAATGGGATTTATTATACTATTATGTTTACTTTGCATTATGCTTTAAATTTTCCATAATAAAATATAAAAGTAAATAAAACTTTTTAAGTTCTTCAAGTTTAAACCCATTTTCTTTGTTCAATTAAAATCCATTGGAGGAGATAAATCACAAAACATGTACACAATATGATCAATCTGCTCCATTTTCAGACTTCATGGCTATAGTTTGGGTTACTAGTGAGCTACCTTAAAAGTCCATATATTCATCTGTGATTTCACTGAGACACAAATATGAATGACATTTTCCAGTGCTGTCACACAGCCTCTGCATCGTCATCTAATTTATTGTTCTCCACCCCAAAGCTAATAGTATCTGTGAGGGGAGATCACATACTTAAGAGGTTTTTTTTTTTTTTTTTTTTTTTTTGCGGTACGCGGGCCTCACTGTTGTGGCCTCTCCCGTTGCGGAGCACAGGCTCCAGACGCGCAGGCTCAGCGGCCATGGCTCACGGGCCCAGCCGCTCCGCGGCATGTGGGATCTTCCCAGACCGGGGCACGAACCCGCGTCCCCTGCATCGGCAGGCGGACTCTCAACCACGGCGCCACCAGGGAAGCCCAAGAGTTTTTTTTAAAGTGATAGTTCTTTTTAAATAAAAAAATAAATACACATTTTTGGCAATCAGAGTGGCAAGTCAAAGCTGGTGAAGGTTACTTACAATGCTGTAACTCAGCACCACCAAATGCCCTAAAGAGCAGTGAGGAGAAAGCAATTCAGGGCACTGTTTTAGAGAACGCTCTAGTCACTGCCAAAGCTTCATCACATTATACGAAACATGCAAATCAGAGAATCTGCAAAGGTTTAAGGACTTATTTCTTATCAACAGCAAGGGTCTGCTATGGGTGATCAAACACTAAATTGAAGTAAAAAAGAACATCAACACCTATAAAATAACATGTATTTTTCTCCCAAACATGAGAACAAAATGATTATCATATTTTTAGAAATTGTGAAACTGCACGAGCTTTCAAATACCAAGAAGAAATACCAGAGCACATGCAGGTGTTAAACAGAAACACTGGGAGTTTGAAATTGCTGTTTTCCATATATATCACTCACAATCTGGTTTACAGTTAAAGCTTTTCGGAATTTTTTTTAAAAGAAACAAATAGCGTATTCATATCGGGGGAGAGATGGGTGCAGATGGGAAATAGGGAGGCAAGGGTCCCCCTCATGTTTGCCAAAAACCACTGCCCCACCCGCCTCCACCCTCACCTCCCTCCTCTGGGGAGGGGCCCTGGCAGGCTCCCCGCTTCTAGTGGGTCTCCCTCTTCCTCCTCCCCTGCACCTCCAGTGCCTGGGCAGAGCCCACCCCGGCTCTAAAGCCGGGTGAAGACAGGCTCAAACTAACGTTCTTCCCCCTTCCTCCACCTCCCCCTCACTCCCATCTCTTGTCTAACTAAAATACAGAAAAAGCAAGAGCAGCTGGGACCTGGGAGCATCAGTCACCCGGGGGCTGGGGCAGGGCAGGCAGCGGAGCCTCAGCCAGGTGTAGTGGAACACGCAGATAGCTTTAAACATAATTATATTCGAATTCCTGGGTTCTACCAGTTACTAACAACTTTACAGAATTAGGAACTGTTCCTACTGATACCACTAGAGTTAGTATTTACTCAAAGCAAGTTGCTGTCAGATACATACTGGAAGCATTAGAACTGAAAAGAATAAAAAGATCAAGGGGTTAACTATTAAAAATCAATTTCAGGCATATATTACACATCAAACAGCTTTCCATATATCAAAAGGCCCCATCACTCGCCTCCCATGATTACTTCTACACTGTCAGGAGTAATTTCAGTCTCCCTGCAATCACAAGGCAGTGCTTCTGCTGACAGAAAGCCAGTTACATATGCCCCAGGTCCTCACTGACTGAGTCACAGAACTGGTAAAAGAAGCATTCACTCTAAGTCCACATCAAGTTTTCAGTGTACACAGGGTAAAGGCAGAAAAAAGGGCCTCAGGTAGGTGACAGGCCACACCCCTAAGAAACAGAAGAGAGAGGCACTGGAAAGAAACATGATCTGATGTTAGAAAAAATAAAACAAGTTCCTAAGTGTCAAGTGGTATTTAAAATGCTATATATATATATTCTCCCCGTGGCTTATAAAGCAGAGTTAAATATATTTGTTAAAGAAGTTAAAGTAGATAATCAATGTAATTCATCGAACTGGAAACATTACATCTATAGCCATTCGGGATTGTACTCAGACTTATCTTGCTTTCCAATGGAAAAAAATGGTCAAAACAGAAACACCTGAGTCCCAGTGTAGCTTAAAAACACAAAGGGCGCAATGCTGTTATTACCTTGTAGCCACTGGTCCAGAGTATTATCAATAGTGCATTTGACAACCGGGAAGAATTCCGAGTTCATAAAGAGCCCTCGCTTAGGGTGGTTCTGCAGCCGCTCCTGATGGCTTCTGGAGCTGAAAAACTCTAACACCAACTTTATCTGCCAAAGTTCAGATGTCTCGGACATTTCTCTTCTTCCCAGTCTTCTTACAGCCTTGCAGAGAAAAGAGAAACAGCAGTCTACTTAATGAAAGAGTAAAGATGCTAACTGTCACTTCCTCAGAGTTGTATACTAGAGTATTTTTAAAATGTGCCTCATAAGATCAATAAAGGGCAGAGGGGAACCCATTCTGGGTTTTGCTGCAGTCTGCCCCACAGAGGAGCCCCCTACTGGGTTTACATACATGGCCCACTCTCTTCAAAATGAACATGAACAGCTTTCAGGTGAAAAAACAGCAAAGGCAAATGAGCTCATTCTTGGCTCAATGGCTCTGAAAAATGAAGATCAATAGGTCTACAGCCAGTCACCTCTGGGAAACCCAGGTTGGGTACAATGACATGGCCAGGATCAGGCCAGGGATTCCAGGGGTCAGAAGGCAAAAGTATTATTGATAGTGCTGTTCTTGGGACCCATCTGCAAAGTCACCACGGCTGCAACCAGAAGGGATGTTCTTCTCTAGATACACACCCACAACTGCAAGGGGTGAAGAAGGTTCAGAGTGTAAAAAGAGAACACACTCTCAGCCAGCAACTAAAAAATGCAACTCATTACTTGGCTGTTGTATAGAGAGATACTATGAGAAGCAGTACCAGTGTGGACATCATATATTCATACTTATCAACCAAAAAGGTGGATACCTGACAATAATGGCATTCTAGGCCTACTCGGTTACACTGGAACTGGCCTTTTAATTAAGATTGTTACTTAACACAGGTTTTGCGGAATTATCTCCTGTGTTTTCCCACTCAGTTTTTCAGTCGAGATTATTTTTCCATTAGAGATTACTTCCTTTGACTTTAGACACTGAGTCCCAAATTCTCATCTGTGAACTCATTATATCATAGTCACTCGAAGGGCTGTTTAAAACTACAGATCCTGGACTTCATCTCAGAAATTCTGATTCAGTAACTATGGAATAGGACTTGAGGATCTGAATTGTTACGATTTCCCAGATAAATTTTAGCCAAGTTAGAAAACTACTGGCTTAGTTTAACTGCAAATTTGAGTCTGAAAGATATGACACTATTTAAAAAGCCATATTTATTACTAATAACCTAAAGTGAATAAATTAGTCCGATCCTTTAGCAAAGCTGTTGAGCATTATCTTCTGCATTACCCCTTTTAGGCTCTTTTAAAACAACAACACGAAAGAAATTTAAAAATGAACTCCAGCTCCCTAAATCCCCACATGCTGATGCTGTAACCTCTGCGAGCTTAATTACACAGGTGTAACTGCACAGTACTGCTATCCTCAGGGCACCGTCTGTTCACTTACTGCTCACTTGCATAATCTTTTCCACGAAGGGGCTTTATCAGGAGGAAGGCAAGAGACATGAGGATGCTAGGGGAGAAAGGAAGGGAACGTGCTCTTCCTCTACTCGTCAGAGGAAGAGGCCAGAAGAGGCGAACCCCTGGAGTAACCCCACTTGTCATCATAAACTCTAAGCTATACAGAGCTTTCAACTTTGATAGGGATTCCTTTTTTAAAATTCTAAAAGCAAATGAGAAACTAAAGAGATGGACACAGAGAGAATCTTACCTCACTGTTCGTATGTTATGTGAAGTACAAGATAAATCTCATCAGAATTGGAATAGGTTTTTTGAACCATACCTGATCCATTGCTATGTATGCAGGTAACATCTCCGGGGTCTCCTGGGTCACACATTCATATAGTACTGAAGAAAAGAGATCCAGAATTTCCTGTTTCTGTGGAAAGTCAGAATCTTTTTGTAGCACATCAATGTATATTCCAAAATCAATTCAAAAAACAACTGTAAAGCAATTACTATGGCCCATTCTTAAGTTCTGCAGTGAATGATATAAAAGGGCAAAACAGCTAGGTCTTTATAAAATCAAAGTGCTTGCAATATTAAACACCAATGAAATATAACCAAAATTAAGTCCCATGGGACAGTTAAGGTTGTAAGTGCTGTGGATGAGAGGAGTGAACCACGCTGGGTAAAATGAGCAGGCAGGACATCACAGAGCTATGTCTTGGGTTGGGCTAGCAAGAACAGGATCCAGAAAGGGCGCCCAGGATCCACCACACCAAGATGCAGTAGAAACACTGAGCAGAACAGGTTAGGGGGAGCCTGCACAGCAAGCCCAGCTGGGGTTAAGGGCAGGTGTGGGCTTTCACCAGAGACCTGTGGTCTTGAGTGCAGGCCCCAGCCCTCACTGGCTGTGTGATCTTGGGCATGTGACATCTCTCAGTGGCAGTATCCCCATCTGTAAACCCACAACAATAAAGTACCTACCCTCTGGGTCAGAATTAAAGGAAAAACTTACAAAGAGTACTAAGCAGAGTGCCCAATATACAGTGAAAATTCAGTAAGTAAGTGGCAGGAAGGTTATATCACTTAACTTTCAAAGCAACAAGGTAAGGTAGGTTCTATTATAATCCCACTTTTAGAAATAAGGAAACTACATCTCAAAGAGGTTGAAAAATTTTCCCAAGGCTATATACACTTGCAGGCAATAGGCCATCAATCCTGGATCATCTAATTCCTACATCCAGTCCTTGCCACCTGAAATGATGGATTAAATCAAAGATCTATCAGCAAGTACCCTTTGAATCCTTAAGAGTATGGTTTTACGACCAACAAAAAGAAGGGTTATGAAACAAATAGAAAACAAAATTAATAAAATTATGTAAAAACAAGAGAAGGGTAGTAAACACTGAAAACATGAATTAGTACAAGAATGGACATAAAGTATCACCTATCAAAACTAATGCCTTAGGAATTTTAAGTTGTTTTCTTCTATCAAGGTAGGAAGTTACTGAATTTAATAGTTTTAGACTATGAAAAATCTATACTTGCCAAACAAAAATCACCCAATGTGCCTGAGGCATGTTATCAATATCAAAGCTACATATGGATATTTTAGGTTTTTTTGGTGGTCCACAGATAGAAACAACAAAGTCTAGCAAACCACATAACATATACCTGACCCATGTTCACAGTTGGTTTGCAGAAATATTCAGCAAATGACAATAGTGCTGGATCAGAAGTGAATGCTGAAATCGTTTCAGGCTAAAAAATAAACAAACAAGCATAAGGGAGATAATAAAGATTTTTTTCATTACTACTCAAACTGTAACGCATGCACCTATAACCTACCTTATTTTTTTCACACAGTGTTCCCACAAAACCCAAGGTAAAACTTGCTAGAGCTTCGTCAACCTGTTCTGCTGAGAAGTTTTAAGAAACTTCTTTTTTTTTTTTTTTTTTTTTTTGCGGTACGTGGGCCTTTCACTGTTGTGGCCTCTCCCGTTGCGGAGCACAGGCTCCGGACGCGCAGGCTCAGCGTCCATGGCTCACAGGCCCAGCCGCTCCGCGGCATGTGGGATCTTCCCAGACCGGGGCACGAACCCGTGTCCCCTGCATCGGCAGGTGGACTCTCAACCACGGCGCCACCAGGGAAGCCCTTAAGAAACTTTTTGCACAAGCTACCGTGAGCTACTGATTTATCAAAACAGGTGCTTCTTACACAACTCACCCAAAAAAGGCTTTCCCTCTCCTTCCTTAACGAACTGAAAGGCAAACTAGAAACTAGAATTGTTACTGAAAAGGTAAGGAAAAAAGATTATCACTCTAATAAGCCACTCAAAAAAAGACAAATGCTGTCGTAAGGTCATTACAGTCATCAAAGTCAGAGAGAGAGAAAGCAGAATGGTGGCTGCCAGGGGCTGGGCGGAGGGCAAATGGGGAGTTAGTGTTAATGGGGACAGAGCTGCAGTTCTGCAAGATGAAAAGAGTCATGGAGATGGACGGTGGCAGTGGCAGCACAACATTATGAACGTACTTAGTACCAATGAACTATACACTTAGAAGGTTTAAGCCACTATATTTTTTTATGTTATGTGTGCTTTACCACAGTAAAAAAACTGGAAGGAAGGGTGAGGAGGACTGTCACTCAAGTTTCAAGACTGAAAATGGAATATGAAGGTATTACCACTTTCCACCGAGAGTCAGTTTACTTCTGAACTCCCAGCATGCAGGAAATGGAGGTGTCTTTTAACTTTTATAAATTTGCCCCATTCAAACTCAAGTCTAAACTTATCTGTTTTCTTTATAAATTGGATTAGGATCTTTGAGATGGGCCCTAGTTTATAAATCAAAGCAACAATGCTAATTCAAGTTAAACTTTGCCCCAAAATCCTTCAAAAGTATTTCATAGGGACTTCCCTGGCAGTCCAGTGGCTAAGACTTCACCTTCCAATGCAGGGGGTGTGGGTTCAATCCCTGGTCAGGGAGCTAAGATCCCACACGCCTCCTGGCCAAGAAACCAAAACATAAAACAGAAGCAATATTGTAACAAATTCAATAAAGACTTAAAAAAATGGTCCACACCAAAATAATCTTTAAAAAAAAAAGTATTTCATAGAGAATGTATTGAATACTGACAAACAAAATTCACTGATGTCAACTATATCTATTTATTCCCTGGAAACTATTATAAAGGCTCAGTCATACGAACTAATAAGTGCTACCTTGCAAAAATCTTTTATTTGGACCATGTCTTAAGTAAATCTTAATGGATTTGAGGATTAATTATTAAGCTAAATTTTTTTTAGTGTTAAGATATATTCTGACTGTCCCTGCCACTAAATGTGAATCATCCTTAGAGTCCTGGCAGATGGTCCATATTTTATAATGGTTGTCACAGAAAACAGCCAACAGTCCCATCATTCATCCTTTATAATATGCAATGATTAGAGAGAGCAGATCTACCTGAACGGTACCATAAATGTTATCATAGAAGTACATGCTTTGGGTGGACTAGTGGGATTTGAACCTATTCCCTTTCATCATTCAATTTTGGGGGGGGGGGGTTTAAATTGAGATATAATTGACATATAACAGTTTATTAGTTTCAGGTGTGCAACATAATGATTCCATATATGTATATATTGAGAAATGATCACCACAATAAATCTAGGTAACATCCATCATCACACAAAGTTATAAATATTTTTTTCTTGAGATGAGAATATCCTTCAGTTTTTACCAATTACTACCTTGAAAGCCCGAGCTTCAGAGTTCCTGTTAGCAACAGTCTGGGCCAACAGACTTTGCCACCCCATTGGATCTTCCTTGTATGAGAGCTGACCCGCTCTGAGCTTAACATATAAAACCCCGTCCTTGGAAAGAATTGACCTGAAAGAAAACAAGAATGAATTTAATATGAGGTATTACTGGCAGTTGTTGGCTGGGAATGTAGTGTTTCCCAATAATAGTATTGGGAAATAAGTGAAGTCTTAAACAAGACTTCACATGAGGTGAAGTCTTCACCACTTTCCACTAAGATATATGATTATTTACTGTGTCTAAACTCAATCAGTCCCTACAACAAAGTCATAATCAGGTTCTGCTTTTCTCTGCCATCTAGATTCACGGGACCTGGTAAATAAGAAGTCATTCTGACTATTGGCTCAAGTGTGGACTTCAAAGGAGGTATTTTATCTAACATGTCTTCATACTCCCTTAAATATCTACTGATTGGTTTATAGCAAAAAGAAAAGGATGCTGCAAATCTCAGACAGAACAATACAGAAAACAGCTACTATATAGATAGTCTGGGAGAAACAGAAATGAGGACTGTACTTTAAAAACTGTTACAAGCTTGTTAAACTTTCTGGGAATTTAAAGACTTAATTTACACACTAACTGAAGTGTAAAATTATTAACACTCTCTGTTCTTCAAAGTAATTACTTGCATATTACTATTTCCGCCCAAAAGTAATCTACCATAACCTCAATTTTATGAGAGGAATATAACAAGAGAATGGTAAAGAGATGCAACAGAAGATGTGGTCTGACAAACACCAACTGTTACAAAGTTCCCTTTGTAGACATATGTAAATCAGCCTCATTTTCTTAAACTAAATCTTTCATTATTGCTCCAAAAGACAATTCCACTACTGTCCCAATTTAAGTCACTTCAAGTTTCTCAATGAATTAATATAAATAGGATTTGACTTCTAAATTTAAAATTTTACTTTCTAATACAAACTGTTTCAAAGATACAGACCACTTTATTCAACACTACATATTGTCCTGGGTGACATTAAAGGGTGACAAGGAGCATTCTACATAATAATCTATAATTTATATCTTCCCATATATTTCTATTCCCTTCACAGACACATCTGAGAAATTCTATATACTTACTTCAAGTGTTGGGTTCCCTTGCTTAAATCTATGAGCAGTTCCCAGTATCGTGGGCCTTTAACTTTAATCTGCCAAGATAAATGTAAACAGTCAATCCAATGCTGGGAAAGTGCTAGTTTGATAAAATGAAACCCATGCTTCTCAGAGGAAATAAAAATAAAATGGGCCAGAAAGAGATACTGAGAGGTTAACAAGCCCCATTTCCAGATGGACATGTAAGTGAATCATGTTCTCAGGCCATCTCAGCCATCAGTAAAGAGCCCCCAGTAAAGACCTTCTCTATTCCTCAGGACTATTCCTCCTGCGCTGCTTTGCCATTTCTTATAAAACACTGAGAAAGCATAGGCTTTTATTTAGCTATCTTTAAATACTATGCTGTTCTGGCTGAATTTACCCCTTGGATAAATCTCCCTATTCACATCCTACTTACCTGCTTTAAAAGGTGGAGTTCTGGAAGAAGGGTAGGAGCCATCAATTCTTCTTTGGTTTGTTCATACCACTGAGTGCCCTTTACAAATGTAAAGGAAGAGTCACAGCTCACTATATAGTCAGGGAGAAGTACAAAAAGAACATCACTCTACACTTCCCCTTCCCTGCAGTTTGTAGGCAGATTGTCAAACGGCACAAAATCCTCTCTGATACTCAAGTCTGAAAGGGCTACTGTCTACAATCCTTTGCAGAGCTAGCACCACTTTCCAGCCCTCCGAGCCCCGCACTTCACCTGCCCGCAGTACTGAAGCTCTGCACTTGCGAGGCCTCTGGGTTTCTGTATGTTGTCTCCTCTGCTGGGAACGTGCCCGGTTTAGCTGGCAAATCTCAGCCCAGACACCGTGTCTACTATGACGGCCTTCCAACCCCCAGAGATGCTGGATGGGAGCACGTCTCCACTCCCCCTGCATCCCACACAAACCTCCAATTATCACAATTTCCTTAAGGAAAATGACTATGTCATCTCAACTTTGTACCCCAGAGCCTAGCACAGTTTTGATATTCGGAAGGTACCTAACAATTTTCTGAAGGAAGGATACGTGACTTGTAATCTATCTGTACATCTAAATCAAAGATCTCTCATCACATACACAACCTTGGGCTTTAAAGCACTCTGCTAACAAATCTAAGAATCATTCTAATAGAATTCGTTTTTTAGAACACTGCTATCAGCTGTGTAAAGTTAACAAGGACATTTTCAAACTACAAGCTCTAAAGATAGAAGAGCAGTTGATGGTCTCTAAAATATTACACCCATAGACTACAAATGAGCCTGAATGGACCGGCAGAATGTACAAGAACTTTGGAAGCTTCAATTTTTACATGAGTTCAACTCACTATTGTCATCTTTTAAAGGACACCACTTTCAAAATATTTGATTTGCAAAGATGGATGAGTGGCAATAAAATTACAAATCAACAACAGGGGGAGAGAGTTACCTTATAGGTCACTTCTAAGAGGGCATAGCAGGGCGTGTTTGTGTCCACATCCACGGGCACGAGAAGTCTCGGTTCTGCAGCCAGCACATACAGGTGCCGGAGAGCCTGGAGGTGATACCTGCTCAGAGAAAACACAGAAAGGTGGTGAAAAAAGCAGGTGACGGCACATGAGCTCTACAATCTGCTGTGGTCTACGGGTTAGACCAAGTCAGAGGCAAGCGATACCTTCTCAGGACAGCGATCCTAAAGGAAGATGATGAGGCTCAATTAAAGAGTAGCGGAGGAAAGATGTGAAAACAAAGTAATGGAGAAATCCTCTTTAAAAAATTAGACACGTAACTCTTGACCGAAGAACTGAGTCTTCACAGTTAAGGGGTTTTATAGGGAAGTAAAAATTATCTAAACATGAAAATATTTAGTAATTAATTGATCACTTATAATGTTAGTTTTCAGAACCTTTTCTGCTCAACCCAGGCATCTCCTTTTACCTTCTATGGGATCTACTTCTTTCTTTCTTTTTTTTTCTTAAGGTTTGGTAGGGAAAAGGGGGAAAGAAAGGATGACAGTTTTCCTCACACAGCAAAGCTCTTCTACATACACATCCCTATACACAAATACATACACACACACCCAGGACACAGTACACCAAAAATTAATGGGTAACATTTTTCTTGCTGTGTGTGTGCTTTTCTGAGTTTTCAAAAAAAGTTTTTTTAACTTTAAAATTTATATTTTAGAATTTAAACACATATAAAGCTATTACATTTTAAGATCCCATAAAAGGATAAAACAAGACTTCAAATTTACTTTTCTTTTAGTTATATCAATTCCCTCCCTCTTCCCACCCAAATCTACCCACTCCTATAAATCTACCAGAAACAAAATCAATCAAGGCCAGAAAAAACTGATACATATCAGTTACATAAAGGTTCTTGTGCTTATCACCAAATTGCTTTGTTTAAAATAGCTGATACTCTGACCAGCAACATGTGAGGGCAGCTCTCCCTTGTACCCTAACCAATAGCTGACTTCAACAACTCAAAAAACCCTTCCCTGAACTGACAAATGATAGACCACCTGTCCGAGTTTTATTAATTTAACAACAATATTCTCATGCACCACCTATCACTAAATTATGGACTTCAGATCAGGCTACTTTTATAAACAGCTACCTTTCTGTCATTATTGTCTCTGCCTTACGCTGTAGTTTTACACAATGGCTCACTGCTACAAGGAGTGCTCCCCCTCTTGAACCTTCTCTGGGCAGATCACTGGGGGTGCCTTCAGTTGAGCTCATGGAGCACCTTGGATGTCACTGGGATATAAGGAGCTATTTTCTTCCCTTCCTCCACAGAGATTGGCTAGGCCTGAAACTCATAGGGAAACGGAAGTGTTGGTGGTTCTTTCTGCAAGCCTTTCCCAAGGTCTTGGTCTTGGGGTCTGAAAGCACCTGGTCTTCTGAGGCCCTTGGCTCCTTCCTCTTGAGCTCAACTTGGGTTCTGCAGGTTCAAAGAAGGAAAAAGTGGACGCAGTAGGCAAGCAAGATGTGATGAGGGAAGGAGACCTCCACCCACTCCAAGAGGGAAGACCACTTTCCAGAGTCAGGGCCAAGGGGGTGGTGGGGCTCAGGCCATCTCTCCACCACCCACAGTGCGCCGCCGAGGCCGTGGCCGGCTTAGGTGGGGTGGGCCAGGGGGTCCCGACCAGGGCAGGAGTGGCATCGGCCCAGAGAGCGCTTAGGGAGAGGTGCTGGGGGATTCTGGTCTTGAGCCCGCCACTGGCAGATAGGGGGCCGGGGACCGATAGATGCAGTGCCCTCAGCAGCCCCGGACTGCTCAGCCTCTGACGTGACAATCTTCAACTACAACCTCACGGGGGGTGATGAGGGCGGGGGGCTTTGCTGGGCGTGAGGAAGATGTCAGCAAAGCCCTCCTGCTTGGAATGAACAGAATGAAAGGCAGGGCCAAGCCCCAGGGACTGAGGCAGGGGCGTAAAACGCCGGATGGCGGCGGGGTCGATGAGGGCTCCAGAAGAGGATCTGGGGCTGGTGGTGGGCTCTCCAGAGGGTTTGCAGACAGGGCAGATGGCTGGAATGGGGGGTTCCAGGTCCCTGGGCAGAGGCTTTGGCTGGTGAACCCAGCTCTTCTTGCTGGGACGATGAAGCTGGGAGTCTCACTGGCAAAGCCCTCTGCTGGGGGTCTGGAGCTGGCAATGTCCTCTAGCATCACCACCCGGGTGGGCTGGGGGGCCTGGTCCACCTTTTGTGAAGGGCCCTCCTCTGGGCCAGGCGTTGTCCTTGATCGCCGCCTCAGGGTGGAAGAGGGCCGACGGACACGGCTCAAGGGCTCTCGGCATAAGTGCAGTGGGTCGGAAGGCCTGGCCTGTGGGGACCACGTGGCCTGCCTGCGTGGCGAGGCAGGTGGTTGGCTGCGGACAGAATCCTGACGTTTGCTGCGGTGCCGTGGGCTGGAGATCTCCTCTTGGGGCACGAGGGGCACCCTGTGGGCAGCCACGACACCTTCCAGGACCATGGCCAGGACCTGCCGAGAGGCTTTTTCCAAGGGCAAAAGGGCCCCGAGGGGCTGCAGATTCGGCTGTTTTGGGCTCCTGGCTCCCCATAATGCTCGAGCGGGGGGTTGGCGGATAAACAAAATGGGGTCTATCCATATAATGGGATATTATTTGGCCATAAAGGAAAGAATTATTTTTTCTTTTCTTTTCTTTTTTTTTTGCCATGCTGTGCAGCTTGCAGGATCTTAGTTCCCCAACCAGGGACTGAACCCAAGCCCCAGCAGTGAAAGCACTAAGTCCTAACCACTAGACTGCCAAGGAATTCCCCTTTTTTAAACATATCGAAAACTTGAACATATGCAGAGCTTTTGTATTATCAGACTGCTTCTACATGTTTGAGGTTCTACTGCTCACTTCCACTTCTAAATTGTCTAATTCTTTGCTGCATTTTGCTTTTCTGTCCCTTCTTTGTCAATTATATAAAACTTCTCAGCATTCATGTAAAAGAGAAAAAACAGAATTCATATAGACATTGCCGCTAAATCAGACAAATTCCTCTCTTGGAACTAAATAATTTTGCCAAAACATATTCATCTTCTCTTAGCTGCTCTCCTTTGCATGATGAGTTTTTCCCTGAAGATAACCCTGTCTGGCCTACTTCTGGGTGTAGAGCAGTCCTGGTGCCTGGAGAATGGGAGAAGGCTGATCAGTCATCAGACGCCCGAAGTTCTCTTCTGGTTTAAGATTTTGTGAGAGAAACTTTTTAAAAGATTTACCCAGGGAGATAACTAAGTTGAAGAACAGAATAAAGCTAATTTGGAAACAAATCCATGGAGCCAAAACACAATCAACTTACCCCCTTAGAGAACTTAAGAAAGATCACGTGAGGAAAATCACTAGACTCACCGGTTGTCAGTGCTGTGAGCTGGGAAGTGCGGGTAAAGGGCACAGAGGAGAGCGGCAATGGAAGAGTTTGATGTGCTCAAAGAGTACCTGCAAAACAAATTCGGGAGGGACAGACGCTGTTAATCATACTGTGCAAACTTTCATGGCATTCTCGAGAATCAGGAAATTCGGGTAGTGTGGCAAGGCACGCTGATAAAGCTAACCCTTGATCAATACAAATGTGTCAACGCTGTGAACACTTGACTTTACAGTCAGTCCTTAAGGCACTCCAACACCATCTACTATTTAAAGCAGGAGTGACTATTCACAAATATTAAATTTTAAAACTTGAATTAGTAAGCAAAGTTTTAACCTAAAAGAGAACAGTAGTGAGGACCATGAGTGCAATTCTAGAGATTATAGATATTGAAAAAGTCAAGTGTAAAGTATGCTACCTTCCCCAGTTTTATATATACCTATTTATAGAAATATGCACCTTACTTCTAAACATACAAGGTTTCTTTACTGGGTATCTCAAACATTTTTTTCCTTTCTGTAAAGCATAAGCATTTCCTTAAAATGCTAGACTAAATAAAACAGGCAAAAGCTACCACTAAAAATTTACAGTGAATGGATAAACAACTATTCCTTGAAAAACAGTTTTTTTTCTTATCGATATGACAAACTTATTTTATAAAGGTCACATACTCTTAGTAAGGTAAAATCTTGTGAAATTTTCGTCCAATTATTTTACTGTTGCTCGAATTCAGCATGGCCAACAGGCAGATTTGTCTAAAGTTTTAGCTTTTCTTACAAATATTTTGAAATAAATATGGTTCAGAACATCACATAAAACCACTGTTGTCACTATTCTATATACATATATCTTTTATTATACATATACACATACACACATCCCCAAATCTCTTTCCTTATCTTTTTTAATAATTAGGGTATCAAGTAAGAATTTAGCATTTATCATACACACATGTATTTAATGAAGAAGAGATTTCAAAATTTAAACATGGAAATATATCTATGTTGACATGTGCATTTCCACTTTACCATTCTGATAAAACCAAAATCCAAAGATAAACATTACATATTAATGTTAGAAATGTTGAGATTAAGCATAAGGGTGTAACTATGCTATAAGAAATGTAAATGTTGTTACAGAGTACACATAAGCATTCAAAGATTAAAAAAGTCACTAGAAAAGCAGCAGCAGAATGGGAGAAAATCTACTCAGTATGAAAGAAGAACAAGTAGGGTCATGCAATGTGTGATGACAAAAGATGAGATTGAATAAAGATAAAATAAATGCAGGGGCTTACTTTGAAAGGAGATAAATTTTCAAAAATCATAAAATAAGAACTTTCATAATATTTCCTTAACCACTCTTAATTTTAAACAATTAAAAGAAGAAACTTCTACAAAACCTGTCAAAAGGGAATGAATGCACACCTTTCTAATAATCTTTACTTTCTGTACTTCTAAAAAGGTGAGTTCCAATGTTTTAACTCAGTCTTAAGAGTGTAAAATAAACCTACTGACTTATAGGAAGTATGTCAGTTGTCCAAGGTCACATACTAAATAAATGAAAGGATACACCATACCCACAGATTGAGAGACTCAATGTTATAACAGATTTCAATTCCTCCAAACCAGTGGATATGGATAGACTCAATGCAACTCCAATCAATATTCTATCATGTTATTTAGTGTGGAAAAATCAAAAACAAATTCCATTATTTATATAAAATGCGAAGAGCCAAGAACAGAAAAACACATTTTTGAAGAAGAAATCTCAGTTTGGAGGATTTACTCTAACTGGATATCAAAACTTATTACAAAACTACAATACTTAAGTGTGGTACTGTGCACGTACAGAAAAACAGACAACTGAACATAACAGCCCAGAAATAAACATATGTATATGGACACTTAATTTATAACAAAAGTGGTACTATAGAATAGTGCAGAAAGGATAAACTTTTTGATACCTGTAAGGTGTCAACTGGGGGAAAAAACACAGAAAAATCAGTTCCAGGTCAACTTTAAATCCAAATGTGAATGGAAAAGCTAAAAAACTTCTAGAAGATAAATAAGCAAATATCTTCATTTCTGGTGGATAAGAATATATTTCATCAGAAGGACAAAGAAGTACAAACCATAAAAGAAAAATATTAATAATTCTGTTCGTCAAAAGACAACATTAAGAGAGTTAAAAGGCAAGCCACAGAGTAGGAGAAGATAACTACAACATACAAAACTGACAAAGGTCTTGGGATCATAATGATAAGCTAATATGGAATAGTCATAACAAAAGAAACAGAAAGTAGGGACTTCCCTAGTGGCACAGTGGTTAAGAATCCGCCTGCCAATGCAGGGGGCACGGGTTCGAGCCCTGGTCTGGGGAGATCCCACATGCCGCGGAGCAACTAAGCTCATGTGCCACAACTACAAAGCCTGCGCTCTAGAGTCCGTGAACCACAACTAGTGAGCCCACATGCCGCAGCTACTGAAGCCTGCATGCCTAGAGCCCGTGCTCCGCAGCAAGAGAAGCCACCTCAGCGAGAAGCCTGCACACTGCAACTGAAGAGTAGCCCCCGCTCGCCGCAACTAGAGAAAGACCGCGTGCAGCAACGAAAACCCAACACAGCCAAAAATGAATGAATGAATGAATTAATTAATTTTTTAAAAAAGAAACAGAAAGTAGAACAGTGGTTGCCAGGGGGTGGGGGAAGGGGAAATGAAGTGTAGCTGTTTAAAGGGTATAGAGTTTCAGTTTTGAAAAATGAAAAAGTTTTGGAGATTGGTTGCACAACAATGTGAATATATCTAATACTACTGAACTGTACATTTAAAAATGGTTAAGATGGGAAATTTTATATTATGTATATTATACCACAAATAAAAATTTTTAAATGAATAAACCAATATGAAAACGGGTAGCAAGAGATTTGGACATCACAAGAGGAGACTTTTCAGTTGGCCATTGAAGATACAAAAAGGTGCCAAATACCATTATTCAGGAAAATGGAAATTAAAACCTCAATGAGATACTACTACATGCCGGCTAAAATTAGGAAGGCTAACAATAACAAGTGTTGACAAGATGGGGAGCAATTGGAACTTCATATGATGCTGATGAGTATATAAAATGGTAAAACCACTCTGGCGTACTGATGGCATTATTTACTGAAATAGAACATACATATATACCCTATGACCCAGTTCTACTCATAGATCTATACATAACAAAATCAAAAACATGTACAAGAACATTCATAACAGTCCCAAACTAGAAAACAAACATATCCATCACTAACAGAATAAATTAATAACTGTGGTATAACCATACAGTTCAATTCAACAGCACTGAAACATGAATAAACCAATGCTACACGCAACATGGATGAATCTCAAACATAATGCTGAGCAAAAGAAATAAAGCACAAAAGGATACATAGTATATGATTTCATCTGAATTTCAAAGACAGGCAAAACCAGTCAAAGGTGTTAGAAAGCTACGTAGCGGTTATCTTTGGGCAGAAGTAAAGTAACAGTGAATTGGGAGGGACAGAGCAGGGTTGGAGATGGGGTGTCTCGGTTACATCTTGATCTACATAATATCAAACAGATTTTCATACTGTAGGCAGTTCATTGAGTCATGCTCCTATGATTTACACACTTTTCTGTGTATGGATTTTTATTCAAAACAGATCATTAAAAGCCAAAGAAGTCTTATAAAGGGATGAGGTGGTCAGGAATGATAGATGCTGGAAAGAGAGCAAGAAAGTTGAAAACTAAGGCAATCTCATAGGATTTGGTGACTGAAAGTGTTCATGACCATTATGAGAAAGCAATTTAGTAGAAGAGTAAAGTCATTAATGAGTGGGATCAAGACGTGATGCAATGAAGTACTGAGTATAGACTCTTCTGAGAAATGCAGTGATGCCAAGTGTGTTAGAGAGAGCATGGTAACTCTACTAAGTGGGGCATAAATTGGTGGTTAAACTATGAAAAAGCCCTTTTTAAGTGTAATAATGCCCTGAGATATGCTAATAGCTAGTCAGAATTGAAAATTTTCATGCATCTTCAAAATCAAAGTAAGTCACTCTTTGAGATCTTGCTCATGAGATCTTTTCACTGAGGAAAAAATATGTATATTCATTTACCTTCCTCCTCCCAAAAACAGAAGTCCAAGGGCCATGTGATGGGCTAAGTGGAAACCATAGTTCATTTCACCACCTGTTTTCATGTGCAAGAAGCGACAAAGCTGCAAAACCTTCAGGTTCCCCGAGCCAGCCATCACCATGGCGAGAGACAGCAGCACCACACTCAGGCAAGTCTCCAGGTTGTAAGGACCTGTCTGGAGGCGCAGAAGATGACATACTATAACCGCTGTGCTACCTTTTCTTTATTATCAAAACTAAAGCAGCCAGCATTAGACTACAAATGTTCACAACTTTAAAAAATCTGAAAAAACAAATATTTTCCCTGATTATGAAATTTAAGTTCCATGTTGAAAATTCAGAAAATAAAGTATCAAAAGGAAATAACAATCACTTGGAATACTAACAGCTGTAAACATTTTGGCTTTCTTTTTCTCCAAATCTTTCCCTGCATCTATTTTGCTTTTAATGAAACTGAGATATTACTATACACAGTATTTTTAAGCTTTTTAATCTATTTTATTATGAGCAATCTTCAATCATAAAAAATTCTTACAGAACATGATTTTGACAGCTCCTCTATATAACAGTGTAGATACACCACAGTCCATTTTTTGACTGCTTTTAGGTATTTTGATGTTTCCAATTTTCTAATATAAATAATGTTGATTAAATGTGTTGCTGCTTTTTTAACCAGGAAATAAAATCTTGCAGTCTTACTATCATCAGAGCAGCAATCCTCAAAAGCAACTGCATTTTTACTAAGTACTAATTTTTTCAAAAAGCAGTTACCATGATTCAGTACTGAGCATGGCACGGTTATGGCTTTTCTTATTTATTTTCTTGTCACAAGAATTAGATACCTTCAAGCATAGTCACATTCTCACCTAATATCCCAGAACTAAAATATAAAGATAAGTCAAAGCTTCAAATCTCCCATTCTAAATTCAAAAACTGTGCATATATTTGACAACACATACGTAATCGAATTATCAGTGAATTTTCTTCAAGCTTAATTTTATTCCCAAGGAAAATCATCATAAAAAGACTTACTACAGAAGCATTAGGTGCAGACAAATAAGTCATAAAATCTTTTGCAAATTTATGCTGGAAAAACAGAAGAAAAAATTTAAGGTTAAAAGAAGCATACTAAGACTCTGTAAAAAAGAAAACAGAACACAGTAAACGAAGATACTTCTTACCAAACAGTTAAATGCTGATAAGTTTTCTGAGCCAGCAAATCGAAAACCCAGAGACAAACAAGCTCCTGCAATTATGTAGACATGTGCCTGCCTGAAAACAGATCACAAGGAATTTAAATACTGTCCTTGTCTTGCTTTAAAATTCATTATTACTATTATTTGGGGATACAAATAATAAATATTCCTGTTCTCTAAATTATCAATAGTTTATATTCTTCTGGGAATGCTCAACTGTGCCTCTACTCAATCAACTGGACAGATTTCCGTCCGGTTTTCTTCAGTGGAAGCACCATGCGGCTCTTGCTGATAAAGTCGGCCTCTTGCCTGCACTGTTTCACATGCAGCAAAAGAAGATAATTTTTAACAATCACTGCCAATTTTTTTAAATGGAAAGGATAAAAGAGGAATGTGTACAAGTTAAAACTCAGACACCGTTTTTTGAGGGTAAGAACTCTATACTTCAGAGAGCCAAACGAAAAACAAACTTGTGAACATCTGGTAAATAATGGTTAGAAACATGGGGGATTCAGAATAATTACTCAAATCAAGGACAGTATTACTCCTACACAGTATATTCCAATTCATTTATCTGACAGATGCTAGAGTAGCTGATTTGTACTACATGTTTTAGGACTTACGACAAAGTTTCCAAATTCAAATCCTCTGAACACGGCAATTCGATTTCACTGAGAGAGATACTATTTTCTCTGATAATCTGTCAAGACAGAAGGCAAGAATATGTGGACATTAACATTCAAGTTACAAGTATTTAATAATTTGAAGAGTAACATATTGCTTATGGCCATATTTATATAAAATAAGCTTTACCAAACCATCTCATTCAAAGGCCTATATTTTAATCACATTGAATGCAATCCAATTTCAAATCTAAGATGGGCCAAATAACTGAATAGAACTGAACGAATATAAACTGGAGGACTTAAGTATATTCTGAATCAATAACAGAGTAATAACGTTTCATGCAAGTGAACTGAAATGCAAAGATGATGGCCACAGAGCATAGCTGGGGCAGGAGTGAGGGGAAGCAGCAAGGAAAGTGGAAAAAAGCAGTTGCAGAGAACTCTAACCAGAGACGTATATTTCTTACTCATGAATGTTTCTAGTATTAAGCCTACCTACCTACCAAAGGTGAGGTCAGTCACCAGATTAATTACACAAGCTAAACTAAACTGTCAATATGTGAATCTGTAACTATTGTTTAGAAACACATCCCTTTCCTTTTAGTATAAGTGTGAACAAGAATTTATTTTTTAAAAAATATAGACAATATCTAACTTTAACAACCAAGAGCTGATTTGATTCTCTTCACTTAAATACAAATAAAAAAGATAAAGCTATATATTCTCTAAACTTATGAATGCAAGTACATGGATGTAAAACTCTGAAGATTTATTCCTATTAATTCTTCTTAGAAGACTGTTCAGGGGAGTAATACTTCAGGATGCTTTCCATAATAAATCAATAAGTGTTCAGAAGTCGCTTATGATACAATCTTCCTATATACTGAATATCACCAGATCAAAAAACTTGAAATACCTTGTCTCTTCGATAATCTCAGTGAGGTAAGCAACTATGTTGGCTGTGTAATATAGGCTGATAACTACTTCCATCTTTCTTCCTTCCTCTTGTCTTTATTTTCAATTTTGGATGTATTTACTCAGAAATTGAGCAACATTCTGAAAAACTGATATAACTCTAAAGTGAGTAATTAATATATTCATGGATAACCTGATTATAACATTCATATAAATTAGCAATATCATACAGGAATGGAATATTTCTATTTTGACAGCAGACATTTACAAGCTCCTTTTTGTCTTCAAAAGAGCATATAGCCTGGAGCTTGAAGGCCTAACTTCTAATCCCAGCAGGGCCACACACTAGCCCTAGGACCACATCTGTAAAAATGAGCAAAAATAAACTTCCTACCTTCTAGGTGTCTCTGAGAATTAGAGGACTTAACCGACTCAAAGCTCTTAAAATTAATGCTTGGCACATATGCTTTGCAAGTGTTAGCTCCATTATTATCATTATTATAGATCTGTACCATTGCTATCACAAGACCACACTTGATCATAACCACTTTAAAACATCACTAAAAACTTGGGTTATAAATAACCATGGGGGGACTTCCCTGGTGGCAGAGTGGTTAAGAATCCGCCTGCCAATGCAGGGGACACGGGTTCCAGCCCTGGTCCGGGAAGATCCCACATGCCGCGGAGCAACTAAGCCCATGCGCCACAACTACTGAGCCTGTGTGCCACAACTACTGAAGCCTGTGTGCCTAGACCCGTGCTCCACCACAAGAGAAGCCACAGCAATGAGAAGCCTGCGCACTGCAACGAGAAGGGGGGGATAGGGAGGGTGGGAGGGAGACACAAGAGGGAGGAGATATGGGGATGTATGTATATGTATAGCTGATTCACTTTGTTATACGGCAGAAACTAACACACCATTGTAAAGCAATTCTACTCCAATAAAGATGTTAAAAAAAAAAAAAGGAGCCCCCCACTCGCCGCAACTAGAGAAAGCCCATGCGCAGCAATGAAGACCCAATGCAGCCAAAAAACTTTTTTTAATAAATAAATAAATAAATTTATATATAAAAGAAGAAAGCACGCAGTCCAATTATGTCATAAATTAATCCTGTTTTAAATAAATACACAGCTGTGGGGGTGGGGAGCACACTTCAACCCAGTCCTTGTAACGTTTTCCATGGTCTCCTAAAGTTTAAAAAATAGCAAGAAATATAAGGAGTAATCAAAGGGAAACATGTAATCACTTAAAGGCAGGTTGAGGCACACAGGAAACGAACAAGAAAAGACCACCAAATTGCCCTGTCTTGCACAGAGTCTTATACAGAAACCTCAAGCTCTGAAGTCCTAACAGCTAGTTTCAGTTTTGCCCCACCTCTTACTAGCTGGATGGTTTTGGACCAGTCTGTCCTCTTTCAATGTAACAGTGATATACTGAACTCTAGCTACTGTGCGCGAGTCGCTAGGAATGAAAGATGGAAAAGACACGGTAGCTGGCCTTGAGAAGTTCATGGTCTAATAGATACACAAACAGATAATCAAAAGTAGTACATTGTTCCTACCCATACAATGGGGGCAATACCTGAACAATTTATAGCACAACACCGCAAAAAAGAAAAACATTAGGCTGTAGAGGAAAGCTTTTTATGAAGGAAAACGTGCTATGAAGATGCTAGTTATTGTATTTGACACATGCCTTAAATTCAAACAAATAAGCAGTTTACAAAGTGACCTTTTTAATCCCACCTTTGATGCTAAGTTGCTCCCTACAAGGGACCCTGCTACAGAATCAATGAGATGAGCGGGCGAGAACTAGGAGAAAGTGGAGAGTGACAGGCAATATCAACCAACAGAACTGTGAACTATTATATGTCCTACTGTGTATCCCTGATGTAATAAAGACCAAATTTAAAATTATTAAGTCTGAAGTAAAATAAATATCAGAGAGATAACTTTGTATTAAAAGTCCAAGAGACTTCCCTGGTGGTCCAGTGGTTAAGACTCCATGCTCCCAATGCAGGGGGCCCGGGTTCAATCCCTGGTCAGGTAACTAGATCCCGCATGTCGCAACTAAGAGCCCACATGCCACAACTAAGTGCCCGCATGCCGCAAGTAAGAGACCGCATGCCACAACTAAAGATTCCACATGCTGCAACAAAGATCCCACGTTCCACAACTAAGACCCAGCACAGCCAAATAAATAAATAAATATTTTTTTAAAAGTCCAAAGACTACATTTCCACAAAAGTTTAAAGAAAGAACTGACATGAATTTTCACCTTCCATTTGAGAATACAGTTACTTGTGTACATGTTTAACTTCACTTTGTAAACAAAATTTAGTAAAATAAAAGTTTTCTCGAAGGCAGTCTACATGTCAGATGCATCTTAAATGCAGCATAGAATTTAATATGGTGTCTTGCATTTGCAAAGGTTCAACAAACATATGCTGAATGAAGAAAAAGTACGTTTTCATCCTACAGTGTACATTTACTTTCCAAAAGGAACTGATACCTCTGACATCTAAATGTGCTGGGAGTTAAATGTCTTCCTGACCCATGAACCATGTGTGATCAGGGCAGACTCAGCCTCCAGAGGATAAAAGAACTGAACTAAAATTAGAACCGGCAGACAAGAGACAGGGTTTGACATTGGATTACAAGTAAATTAACTGCCTGCTTTAAAACAAAATGTATTTGTGTGTGTGTGAGTGTGTACACAAATACACACACAGAGATATGTATGTATGTACATATGTATCAACACTCTTTAGAGGAATACAACAGAAACTAGAGTCTTCAAAGACAACATGCACAATGTCCCAGATACAAATCAAAATTACTTAACATAAGAACAAGAAATGCAACATATTCTCAGGAGAAAAGACCATGGAAAACAATCCTGAAATGACCACACTGTTGGCATTAGAAGAGAAGGATTTTAAAGCAGTTCTTCTAACTAGAAGGACAGTATGCCCATAATGAGTGAAAACACAGAAAATCTCATCAAAAAAAGTAGGAATTATTTTTAAAAAAAGGAAAAACTAAAAAGTACAGTAAATGTAATTTTAAAATTCACTTCATGTACTTAATAGGAAAATAAAATGCCCGAAGAGTGAATGAACAGAAAGATAAATCAACAGAAACTTGCAATCTGTAGAAAAGACAGAAAAAGAATAAAAGACCAGTCATCTCACATATACACTACCAAATGTAAAACAGATAGCTAGTGGGAAGCAGCGCATAGCACAGGGAGATCAGCTCGGTGCTTTGTGACCACCTAGAGGGGTGGGATAGGGAGGGTGGGAGGGAGACGCAAGAGGGAAGAGATATGGAGATATATGTATATGTATAACTGATTCACTTTGTGATAAAGCAGAAACTAACACACCATTGTAAAGCAGTTATACTCCAATAAAGATGTTAAAAAAAAAAAAAGGACCAGTCATCTAATTTTTGACAAAGGAGGCACAGGAATACAATAAGGAGAAGGTGTTTTTAACAAACAGTGTTGGCACAACTAAATATCTATATTTTTTTAAATGAAAACCTTAACCCTTATCCTCGTACCATAAACAAAATTACTTTGAGATGAATTACGTAATTATACATAAAAGCTAAAACATCAGGGCCTTTAGAAAAAAATAAATCTTCAGGCTAGGCAAATATTTTTTCCATAGGACACAAAAAACAACCATAAAATTGAAAGTTGATAAATTAGACATTATCACATTTTTTAAATTTTCTACTCATCAAAAACAGTACTAAGAAAATGAATGGGCAAGTCAGATTAAGAGGGATATTTGCAAAACATTTATCTGCAAAGGACAGCTTTCCAGAATATATAAAAAATTCTAGCATCTCAGTAATAAAAAGATAAACAATACAAAAATTTTTTTAATGGGCAAAAGATATAAATAGACATTTCATTTAAAAAAGATATATGAAGAAGCAATAAGCAAATGAAAACGTTCTCAACATGCAAATTGAAACTACAATAAGGTATCGTTACATATTGACCAGCAGAGCTAAAATTAAAAAGACTAACACCACCAAATACTGGCAAGATGTGCAGCAGCTGCAGGACATGCAACAGCCAGCATTCTCATACACTGTTGGTCCAAGAGTAAAATGGTGCAACGTCTTTGGAAAAACGTTTACCAGTTCTTATAAAACTAAACATACTGCTACGCTATGCCTCAGTAATTCCAATACTAAGTATTTACTCAAGAGACACTAAAACATAAATCCACATGTATATCTGCAGAAGAATATTTATGGTACCAAAACCTGGAACGAGCCCAGGCATCCAACAAAAGAGAATGAAAAAAGAAACTGTGGTATGTTCATACAATGGGATACTACTAAACAATAAAAAGGTTGAACTACTCATATACTCAATGGTGTCTCAAAATCACGCTGAGTGAAAGAAGTCTTATACAAAAGGGTATACATTGTGATTCCATTAAGTTCTGTATCGGGCAAAGTAATATATTTTGGGAAAAAAAATCAGAAAATTGGTTGTCTTGGGGATGGGGAGTAAGTGCACAGACTGAGTGGGAAGGGAACTTCTGGCCATTTTGATAAAGGTTTGTTTCCATGAATTTATACATTAGTTGAATCCTATCAAATAGTATAATTAAAATTTGTGCAGTTCATTATATACACATTTTACCTTAAAAGGAAAAGAAAAGAGGTAAATACTGAATTCTAGTTAATAACACACATGCTGAACTACTTAGGGAAAAGTGTATGATTATCTGTAACTAACTTTGAAATTCATCAAAAAATAATGGGTTGGGTAGAGGAAGAGATAAATGGATAGATAGATATGTGATTAAACAAGTTTATACAGTAAAATATTAATTATAGAATCTAACTGGTTGTATGGGTGTTTGTATAAAGTTCTTTCAGCCTTTATTTTGAAATTTTCTCATTAAAACATTGGAGGGAGCACTCTAGCATTCTGAAGGATAAACAGATTTATTTTCTAAATAAAAAGGTACTGAGGACATGGACAATTAAAGGGCAATATTTAGTTACAATACTTACAATATGTGATTTGGAGTTTTTACAAAAGAGTCTGTTTATTTTTAACTATTTGGCTTATTGCGTAAACATGCCATAAAGTAATTAAAACAACTTCTTACATACAAGGTAAAAAATTGTCACAAAGTATAACAGTACTTTAGATAAATGTAACCTTATTTAGGATAAAAATGTCAAAAATACTTTTTTAGAGTTCTTTGATACATTTAATTTTTAAAAATCAGCATTTCTAGTGCTCTGTAACCGAAAAAGGAAGGCTGTGGTCTGTGCTCAGCATACAATCTTAAAATGACAGTTCCTATGTTTTCAAGAAATACAGTAATCATAACCATCACTATTGCCTTCAAAAGAAAAAGTATTTTATAGGTTTTAGAAAATCCCACAGGAAATCATAATTTTATGTGATTAAAGATATAATAATATTTATTATATATACGTACTTGAGGAACGTTGCTATCAACCCACTTGGAATTTGGTAAAATATCATCCCACAAAATCAGGCATCGAGCAAGCGTCTTAAAAAATGCAATACAGAACAATTAATTACAGCAGGCAAAGTTCATAGATTTTGTAACAATGATAATACTGTTAATAGAACAATTTAAGAATTAGTTCCCAACTGATGAAAATTTTGAAAAACAAAGTATATAGTATCAACCTAAGCCACTCATTAAAATAAACAGAAGATTTACATTTATCTCAAAAAATCTCAGATTGACTTGATCATCACTGATGTTTGGAGGAGTTGGAGAGAAGTTTTTAAAACTTGCTCCATAGAAGAAAAATCATAAAGAAAAGAATCATACATAGATCTGTCTACATAATTTAAAGCCTTTCATATGCTAAAAGCATAAACATTGTAGAAAATGGAAAATCTGAATCAAATTTATGTCAAACAATTACTGTAACTAATTATACCCTTAATAGTATTATTGCATTCTTAATAATAATGAAAGAATGTAAAATAAAGTAGTAATGAAGCCCCAGTGTCTTGTTACTTATTAGGAAGTTTTGAATAATAATGTGAAACGTTAAAATGTCACTCCAAGTATCATATATCAAGGTGGTTGTCTTTCCTGGCAATTCCTACAGTTATATTTGAGAAATTTCAAAAGAACACTACCAATTATATATACACATGATGGATTAACAGTAAAGCTCCCTCGTGGAGACATTTTATAGACTCCTCATGTTAACAGAAATTAAAAATTGCCAAGTACCATACCCTAAGTAAGAGAAATTCTGGCTTCACAAAGTCCAGCAAATACATGGTGTCGGGAGCTCGGAGCCAATCTGCAATGGATCTGTTGGTGGTGGATACCAATAAGCGTTATTGCTCAAGAAGAGAATAAGAGCATCAAGACCACAAGACAGATTTCAAGAATTTTCTTTCCACTCCAACCACTGTCCTATTTTTTCCCATAGTACTTCACGTCCTCCAACGTAATACTTAGTATGTATGTATTTCTTACTATAAGTTTCCTAAGGGCAGATATTTTTAGCTCTCTTTTGTTAAATGAAACACCTCCAGTGCCAAGAAAGCAATGTCATATACTTTCATCCAAAAAGTAGATGAATAAACCTGTTTTTAACCACTCTGTTAATTTTGCAAACATTCACTTTGTCTAAAAAAAGAATTTACAACATTGAAAACTTTCTTTAATCTTAGAATGTTTTTTAAATTAAAAGACTTAAAACGCAACTTACTCTTCTATACAAAATGTAAAAGAATAGACACCAAACATCTACTTTCAAGTGTCAGCACTAATTACGGGGCTTGAGGAGGCAGACGGAATAGCTACTAGGAAAGCTCCTGAACTAAGCAGAAACCATTTTTATGAATGGTAACCAGGAATATAATAATGCTAAGTATTTCTGATCTACCCAGGCCTCATAACAACAAGCAAAATTAATGAAAAGGAATTTAGACACTGTTTGATTGTCAGTGACATCAACTATAAAATAAAAGTGAATAGAAACTGGCAACTGTATTATCAAATATCATTTAAATAACCAAATGTATTATTTCTAGATAAAACTCTATATAACTTGTAGTATCTGAGAGCACTAAAATCAGGCTGATCTAGCACAGGAGAGGTAAACACAGTAAGATAATTTAGGTTTACTACTGAGGTCAGAAAGGAAGTCACATGGTCATGGCAAGGGATGGGGTGAGGAGATGCAGTACCTGTTATTGGTTTTTAAGTAGATCATGGCCAAAGCGAGAGTGGCACCTGGACAAGTTACATCCACATTTATGGTATCTCCTTCCTATCAAAAGAAAAGTTTGTATAAAAGAGCTCTGAATTATTATAAAATTCTTCTGAATACTAACCTATGCTTAAAATTAACATATTTACACATGTTGGTATGAAAACTACTATTTTCAAATTAACTTCTTAGCTTCCAGAAGTTTGATCTGTTGCTTGATTTGGACTTACTTTGATTTGATAACTTGGAGATTTATGTTTCTCTCTGTGCATCCCTGCTTGAAAGCGCCTATGGCCTCCAACCATGTACTGATAAAGCTGCTCGGGCACATTGAGATCAGACATACCTATCAAATTACTGCCATGCTGTAAACGAAGTAACAGACAAGGGAAAGGAAATTTTACAGAATAAGATCCATAACACATACCCATAACAAAGAAAACAATAAACTAACTTCAAAGCCAGTCTTCTGGGTTTTTTATCAGTTAAAATCTCATGAGTTAATACTCAGTCTGTTAATAATTCACATTAAAAATTATACAGGCAAGTTAATATTCTCATTTCATAAAATACATAGCTTCAAAATACAGCTTCAAAATACAGTTAACTGCATTAACAGTTAAAGAAAATATTAGGCAGGTAAATGAACCCTGAACTATGAACACCTGAATCCTTTCATTATCGTGCCTGTGAACTAGTCCAGCAATAATAACCATAATAATAACTTACTGAACGCTTAACGCTCTTCCAGGCATGATTCTTTACGTTTAACATGGATTAACTTACTTAATATGACAATTCGATCAAATAGCTACTATTTTACAGGTGAGGAAAGGGAGGCACAAAGAGATTACGCCCAAGGTTACACAGCTAGTAAGGAGCAGCAGTGGATATAAAACGAGGCAGTCTGGTTCCACAGTCCATCGACCTGCTTAACTACTAGAAAATACTGTAGTTAACTGATGTCAGGGCTCACTGGTCAGGACCAGAATTCACGTCCCAATTCCCAGTATGATGCTTTTCCATTGTTTTATCTGCCTCTTTAGTTCATGTGTCAAATGTGAAGAGTCAAAAGGCTAAATGACAGTGGGCTTTCTTAATATAATTCAGTTTCAGTATAACACTGTATTGGTGGTTCTTCAAAGGACCCACATTCCAGCTGACGTAGTCATTTAATGCTTCTCTGGTAACCCTACACTACGTCTACTGGATGGGGTTAAAGACGGGGAGTCAGAACGCTACTGCATTCTGTCACAAAGCAGCTGCTATTGTGGCAACGTTCTGGGATACCTAGTGAACACCAGGGCACCAAAAGAGAGTCCTACAGGCTCCTAATGCTCCCCATCATACACCCATTTTCACTTTTTTCTGTTTTCTTACTGAGTGAACTGTCATTTCTTCATCTTATGTCTTGAACTCTTTTCGAAAAACTTCATTCCCTTAGTTCATTCATGAACACTTATATCTAAGCCGGGGGGAAGAATCCTTAAAGCCCCATTCTTCACTACAATTTCTCTCCATTCCCAAATCTGGCACTTTCAAAAATATCCAGAAAGAAGAAAGAGCTGAGAATCACAGTAAGCTAAGTCACAGTACGGCAGAGTGGTATTCAGAGTAAAGTGTCAAGGCTACTCGTCCCAACAAGCAGAATTTGTAACTGAAGCACCTGCAGGCACAGACTCTGCTTACCCCCAAGCAAACCATGCCCAGAGCCAAGCCAGCAGCCAAAGAGTAAGACTCTCTGTCCGTGCAGTATTCCATTTCAGGACCAGGGGGCCGTCCTATAAAACAAAAAGTAACACAATTCAAACTGGCCTCTTAAAACCCTAACTCGTAAAAGTTTTAGAGTTAACTTTCTAGTAAGTTGCGTAAGAACTATGGATTCAATATAACCCCACTAAGAAAGATCTGGCGTTATCACAAATGGTGTCCACAACTATCAGTTTACCACAAAATAAACCCCAAACATGGTTCTTCTAATTTGCCAATCTGAAAGCAATCACTTTAAAATACTGTCAAACCTTGAGTTTTATAATAATAAAAAAAAAATTACCAAAAAAGGCGAAAAAATTTTTAAAAGGGAGGGATGCTCAAAAAAGCTTCAATTTGTAATTTCTTTCCTTTTGCTCTTGTTTTGTTAGCTTCAAATCTATTCAGATGTGGTAAAAAATGTTCAAATACTGATAAGGAACAGGAAGGACACTTCCTTTAAGTTTCTAAGAATGTTAAATATTACGCATCCAGACACTTATTTTGAATCTATATAATACTGAGCCTTACTATGATAGAATTTCTCTGTATCGATGCTCTAAGTTTGACTGGATGCAAAATTCATACTTTAAAAAGTACGCCCTAATTCTAACTCCACCCCTTTTAGGGCAGCAAAATGTATTATATATAAAGACCCCTTCCACCAAAGAAAAAGTTCACATTCCTGGAATTTCATCCCCAGGAAAAAATTTTTTTAAAAAGAAAGAAAAATTATACACAAGTAATCAGTGTAATGTTTATTGCTTAATTAGCAAAGAATTAAAAACCACCTAAAAGTCCTGAAAATAAGACAATGATTAGGCAATTTATAGAAAACCAACTCAATGAGCTATTCCACGATAGAAAATTAATTTTAAGAGCCATTTATGACAATGATATATGAAAAGAGCAGTACAAAACCAGTACGTACATTCTGACTGTAATTATACAAAAGAGCATACGCATATGAATCCAGATGAAATCTTCCGTATACAATGTGGAAGAGGTGCACTATGGCTGTGAGATATGTACAGTGTTGGCACCATTAGATGTCATTATGATATAGCCGAAGAACGGTAATTACCTTGCAGATGAACAAGCTTTAAAAGCCAGTCCTGAGTATCTTCTGAGTAAGTGTTTCTCAGAACAATCACTTATGCTATTACATATTTTGCTGACAGGAAAATTTTAGTTTTGTGAATATTTCATCACTGTAGTTGACTACACTGTTGATTCCAATTCTTCACTGCCCTACAGTGCCAGTTACAAATACATCCACACTCCTGACAGAGTCTCTTCTGTACCTGAACGTGTGACTGGCTTTGAACTAGGATCCTGGCTGGCACAAGGTAAGCAAAGGCCTAAAATGCGCTTCCATTATTTGGTTCTCCCTCTTGCCCTTCTCACATCACCATAAAAGAAGGCTGGGTCCCAGAATAAGGCATTTGGAGCAGAGTCTGAGCAGCAGACCCATAGATCTACAGCCTGAAGCAGAGATGCCCGGGAAAATTTTGTGGCTATCCTGAAATATATGTAGAAAGATCCTGAACAGGATAGAACAAGACATGCAAGTATGTATCGAAATTACTGAACGTACCAATAATACTAATAGCATTTCCATTTCTCAGAAGAAGATGATAACACGTAAGACACGTTTCCAAAAAAGGCAGACTTACGATAAAACATAAAAAATGCCTTTTATCATGAACACATCCACCAGCATATAGAGGAAAGCCGGAATCAATCACTTCCATTCTGTTAGAAGTGTTGTTGTCCAACAGAATAAACATTGTGCTTTTAGGGATCAAAACAATCAACTTTGAATTTTAAGTGTAGACCATTGCTAGACATTGCCTGGCAAAGACAGAGCAGGATAAGCAGCATGCTCACATGTGATTAAGACCTTAGGCTACCTCGTTAAATGGGACCACTGGAGCTCAGTAATGGGCTGGCCAAGTAAGTATGCAGACCAGTAACCTGCATAGTAACATCAGCCTTGGAAAACATTACTTTGCAGTTGTTTTCTTTATTAGTATAGCTCATTCTATGCTCACAAAAGCTACTATTTTTTCCTTAATTTTTATAATCTTACTATCATTTTTACTTTGGTTCCTGCGGAATGGTAAAAATACACTTACGAAACCAGAGCACTATTAATGCCATACCTATTTCAGCCAACAAGACTTCTGCGGTATGCCTATGAGCTGTCCCTTGATAAACAAGGCCGATGCCGACCACTGCAGCCACTTGGACGTTGTGAGGAACATCAAGCTCTGTGGACGTTGGGGGCAGGAGAGCAGGAATGTGGATGCTAAGAAGCCGTGTAATCGACATATCCATGGTGCCTAGTTTAGCAGCAGAAACACCAAGGAGCAGTCCAATGCTTGTCATCTCATGACCCTAAGACAGAAAAAAGAATGAGACTTAAGTCACTACCAAAACAAGTATGTAGTTTTAAATAAAATACTGCCTGCCAGTACTGTGACAGGCACAGTGAGAAGCTCCAAGAATACACAAGCAAACTAAACAGACAGGTCCTTGTTCTGATGAAGTTAGTGCCCTTGGGGAAGGGAAAGTGTTAAACTAAAAAATATATATTATTGAAAACTCATCAAATGAAAAAGTATAAAGATTAAGAAAGAGTACTTTAACAGAGCCTACTTTAGATTAGAAGGGACTGGAGAATTATTAAGAATCTCTAGGAAGTAAAATTTACAATAGAATGAGTACAAATTAGCCAGGCAAAGTGGCAAGAAGGGAAGGCACTCAAATTTACAAAGTGAGAGAGAATGATGACAGGTGAGGGAAAAACATGTAAATCATGCTGAGATGATTAAAAAAAAAAAACCCTCACATTGATATTCAATTGACTACAAGGGTGCCAAGACAAGTCAATGGGAAAAGAAGAGTTTTTTCAAAAAATGATGCTGTGATAACTATACAGCCACTTGCAAATGAATGAAATTGGACCCCTTCCTGACATCATACATAAAAATTAACTTCAACTAAGATGTAACTAAAAGTAAAAAAAAAAAAAACTCTTAGAAGAAAACTTATGCTATTACATATTTTGCTGACAGGAAAATTTTAGTTTTGTGAATATTTCATCACTGTAGTTGACTACATTGTTGATTCCAATTCTTCACTGCCCTACAGTGCCAGTTATAAACAGGTGTATATATAGGTGTGAATCTATGTAATAGATATTAGATACAAAAGAGTATACGCATATGAATCCAGATGAAATCTTCTGTATACAATGTGAAAGAGGTGTAATAGATATAAATCCAAGTGATCTTGTGCTAGGCAGTAACTTCTTAGATATGACATCAAATGCACAGTAACCAAAGAAAAAGTAGATGAATTGGACTTCATCAAAATTTAAAACTTTTGTGCTTCAAAGACACCATCAGAAAGTCAAAAGACAACACAACGGCAGAAAATTTTTGCAAATCATGTATCTGTCAATGGACTGGTATTCAGATTACATAAGGAACTCTTACGACTCAACAACAAAGACAGCCAATTAGAAAATAAGCAAAGGATTTGAATAGACATTTCTCCAAAGATGACATACAAATGACCAATAAGCACATGTAAAGATGTTCAATATCATTAGCCATCAGGGAAATAAATGCAAATCAAAACCACACTGAGATATTACTTCACACCTACTAGGATGACTATAATTAAAAAGACAGATAATAACAAGTGTTGGCAAGAGTGCAGAGAAACTGGAACCCTTATGTATTGCTGGTGGGATTACAAAATGGTGCAGCCACTCTGGAAAACAATTTGGTAGTTCTTCAAACTTTAAAACAAAGAGATACCATATGATGCAGCAATTCCACTCCTAGGAATATACCCAAGAGAAATGAAAACATTCATCCACACAAGAATGTGTATATAAATGTCCATAGTAGCATTATTCATAATAGTCAAAAAGTAGTAATAACTCAAGTATCCATCAACTGATGAATGGAAAAATAAAATACGGTATATCCATACAATGAATATCTATTCAGCAATAAAAAGGAATGAAGTGCTAATACATGGTACAACATAGACAAACCTTGAAAACATTACAGTAAGCAAAAGGAGCCAGTCATAAAAGACCATATATTGTTTGGTTCCATTTACATGAAATGTCCACAGTAGGCAAATCCATAGAGACAGCAAGTACATTAGCAGTTTGCCAGGGGCTGGAGGGAAAGGGGAACGGAGAGTGACTGCTACTAGGCAGGGGTTCCTTCATGGGGTGATGAAGATGTTCTAAAATTAACAGTGGTAATGGATGCACAACTCTGTGGATATAATAAAAACCACTGAATTGTGTACTTCATATGGGTGAACTTTTATGGCATAGAAGTGGAAAAGTTTACGCCAAGAGAAAGAGTTTGGTCGGCCAAGGAGCTAATACAAGCAGTCTCTATGGCTGGAGCATAGGGAGCAAGGAAAAGAGAAGCACAAAGTAAGGCTGGGGAAGTGAGTAGGATCACACAGGCTCCTAGAATGTACATTAAGAGCAATGGAAGATCACTGAACAGTTTGACCAGGGAAGCGATATATTCCAACTTACACTTTAGAAAGATTTCTCTGCCTGCTACGAGAAGAATGCACTTAGAGGTACAAGATTGAAGAAGAGCAAACAGAACAACTAGGAGCTACTGTAATAGCCCAGGGGAGGCACAACGCCAGGAGCTGGCAGCACAAGTCCTCACCTTGGTCAGGTAGTCATGGATATTGAGAGTAGCCAGCTTGGTAAGGTGCCCGTTCAGACCCAGGGCCATGAGAAAGCCAGCATACTCATTGGCTAACTCGGCGTGCTTGGGCTTATTGTAGACAATCCAGGCTGAGTCAATCTGGGAGGCAGGGGCTATCTTCAGGCCGGCAGCCACACCATTATGGAAACTGGCCCAGCTGGTCATGTTGGGAGGCACATCGATGTTGCCGCTGTTCAGGTCTACTGTTGTGTTCCGAGGGGGTGCCCGCCCTATTCAGGCAAACAAAATTTAAAATTGAGAGAACAAAAATTCAGAAACCAAAATTGTTACATTTAGATTCTTTGAGAACAGAGATCACTTTTCTACATTCAAAACCCTTAACCCCATAATACCTGTAATGATGTTAGGTTACTATGCATACTTAAAGTTTTATACATGTGAGTCAAACTTGATGCAAGGTAGAAAAACCTTAACTGTATAAAATAATTCACTGTCCTTTCTGCTAAAGTATATGGGACTATAATAAGATAACTGATACCAATTTAACTGTGTACAGATCTGATTAGGATACCCACTGCTTTGAAATCTGTCTTTCAAACAGCAGGGAAGCTCACCGAAAACTAAAATGAAAATTAACATCGCAAACTACATGAATAATAATTCCAACATGTGATTGACAACAACGTTAATTTCAAATGTGCCATCCCATCTTTTTCTCTGGACGTTACGGAAAAATGATTGTTTTTAAAAAAGACAAGGAGCTTTATAAATTTGCTCTATCTCTTATCTATACACCTCTCTATATGATATAGAAATCTAACTACACACTATTGGTAAAAATGCCAAATTGCATTCAAAGATACCTATATAAAAACATTTTATACACTTGAGTTACCCAGTGAACCATAAAAGAGTATTCACTAAATTTAAATTTGTGGTCAACTTATTTAAGAACAGTATAAATTAAATGTTCATGATGCTATGTTCTCTTTGAACGCCTTTTCTTGAGTGTTTTGACTACACTGCGTACCCGCAAATACTGAATTATCTCTATACTTTTAATATTCTGTATTAGCTCAAGTCATGGATGACTATTTAAAATAAATATTCTAAATACAGTAAGTCCCTTACATATGAACTTTCAAATTGCTAACTTTCAAAGATGCAAATGTGCGTTCACGTGTCCAATCCCGTAAGTTAGTTCACACGTCTGGTGTATGTTGTCACGTGTGTGCATCCTCTACAAGTGGTTGTGCTTTTGTGTACTTTACTGTACAGTACTGTATAGAGTACAGTAGCACAGTATCTTTATTTCAAGCCCAGGATGTCCAGAAGCAAGCATAAAAGCAGCAGTGATGTAGCTGGTACAGTGTAGCCAATTGTGTTAGTTGGGTATCTAGGCTAACTTTGTTGGACTTACGAACAAATTGGACTGATGAACGTGCTCTCGGAACGGAACTCGTTCATATGTAGGGGACTTACTGTATTGCATACAGTTATACAGTTCGCTAGAGGTTTGAAAATATGGTTTTAAAGGCGTTCTGAAAGTTATGTAAATTTTAATTAGATGCATAGTGTCTTGTTTGTAGTCTATATACACATACACACACATACACAGACACAAGCATAAAATAAAATATATTTGTATTTACCATTTGCTTTTTGTACCTAAGAGCTAACTCAAATGCTGGTCTGTGATAGCACCACACTGGTGACAAGTTCATGAGTTATACTTTTACTTTCTCAAAAAGGGCAGAGAGATTAATAATGAAAAAGCAAGTAAAATTTCTAAAACAACAATTCAACATATGTATAAGACATAATTTTTATACACAAGAGAAAATAAAAGGCAAAGGGTAAAACAAATTTTCTTCAATAAGAATAACTACATACAAAAGCACAATAGGCCAAACCAGTGTCAGTTAAGGAACTAAAGTGAACGTTTTTTTCCTAAATGAATTTATTATTAAAACAAGATCATCTTTTGGAGGGGGGCAGTGCTGGTCTGGGAGGGGGTCCTACCAGAATGACTAAAAGAATAAAACTTTGCATCAATGTCATAAATACATTTTAAATCATGCAAATTTAAATGCATTCTGAAAAAAAGAGACAATGATTCATGCATTTACTTTTTAACATCCACCCAGGCGTTACCGGCCAGATTTAATACATTTTAACATTTGCCAATTTTGCATGAGATTTTTTTTAACCCAAACCTTTTATATGAAAACACTCAGTTAAAAGACTAATAAAATGAACACCTATACACAGTACCCTCCATCAAGATTCACTAATTGTTCTGATTCTGCCATAGCTGTTTTATCTCTAAGAGAGAGAACAATTAAAATACTGAAGGTAACTCTGTTTGCTGTGTCTGTCAATGAGATTATGGCTCCAGAAAAGGTGTGATATAGGATACGGGAATGTGTTCTTCACTAGCCGATCTCATTTTCTGCATGCTGCTAAAAACGCAAGCTCTTTACAAATCTCAGTGGGGCCCTGGGTTTCTTAATTATGTAACTTAAAATATGGTGGAATGGTGTTTGCATATACTACATCCTATACACTACTGTATGTATCATACATAACGTTTTGTACGGGTCACGTATACTATATACTTTAAGGGATTTTCAATAACAATTTCAACTGTATATAACTGTCACATTTAGTATACATTCAAACCAGATCAGGTGGATGTGCACTATAAAACCCATTATAATCAGTAAGGTTGGGAAATAAGTACACTTATGTCTGGCAGAAGTAAAACCTCATGTAACCAACCAGAAGGGAAATTTGACAATATGTTACATCAGTCTTAAATCTTGCTGATAAGATAAGATATAAGATAAATATAACCCAACAATACGTTTGTAATGGCAAAAAACAATAATTTCCAAAAATACCAGGTGGTTTATATAAACTATATTCCATTAAGCGAAATATTCTGGAGCAAATAAAAATGAAGTTGTTGACTAAAAATGTGTATAAAATACATATACATAATTGTATACTTATATATGCTAGATATAAAAGGATGCTCACTCACTATATAGTAAATTTTTAAAAACAATTTCTAAAACAGGTTTAAATTTTCTGATAAACAAATATAAAATTATAAAATGGAGAAATAAAATTGGGAAACAAATAAACCAAAGTGTTATTTAACACTAGTGAACTCTAACAAGTTGGGACTACTGTGAGTGACCATTTTTTCTTTTTGCTTAGTATATTTTCTTGTTTTTGTACAAGCATCATCTATTCATACTAAGACATAACAAGACATTTTAAGACTAAATATTTTTACATATTGACTTTAAGATTATTTAAAGTTTAATAATCTCACCATTCAATAGTATCTTTCTAAACTTCCCCAAGTGCCTTTTTATATCTTGAAATGGTCTCACTAAAAACAAAATTTAGTAATGGGCTATATTCTACTTCCCTCAATGTTTAATTTGATTTGCTATTTGAGCTTTGATAACCACTACAGTAGCTATTAACAATAATCACTACAGTAGCTATTAACAATATTTAAAATCACGGGGGATAGAGCATCTCTTTGGTTTTAACTACAATGATTCAAAACAACTCCACTAAACATATACCCATTTTCCTTTCTCACTGAGCCCAGAATTTAACATACCAGTCAAATTCAACTTAGGAATAGGCAATGGCTCCGTTGGAACAGGATGGTATGAAAACAAGGTAAACATTCCCCGTCCTACTGGAAGAGCCATAGTTCGCTGACACAACTGGAGCAATCTATAATTAAAATTAAAACCAACATGTGAAAAAATTTTAAACAAAAAAACCGGAATGTAATCTGTAGGCAAGTATTTCAAAAGCAGCAGTGCTGTGTAAGATGAAGCCACATTGAAGTAAATCCATGCAAAGTCTTGAGTGAGTCATCTAAACACGGTTGTTCTCATTCTAACACTCTTACTCCCATCAGAAACTCTAAAGGGGAGACACATTTCTTTCTTCTGTTTCATATTTGCTTTGAATTAAAACCAGCTGTTCTATAAACCAAGCCAACTCTCCCTAAGTATTCAAAAAGCAAAACCTATAATTCTACTCTAAAACGATGCTAACCCTCTCAGAGGAAAATATCGTATTTGTTGGGTTTCCTCATTGTGCTGTTATCAGTTTAGCTGGGATCCTCCTCTCATCCTTTTTGTGAATATAGCCCAAGCGCCACCTCCACGGGTGCACACAAGGTAAAAAAGGAAGTCCCTGTTTTGGAGGTCAGTGGATTTCATGGTGTCTCCAGGAAACACAGGAGTTTCATTTACTTGATGGTAAGGACTTCTAGGACTAATAGCACTATATGTCAACTATGTTCAAGGTTAAAATGGCTTCTACAGGCTATACTTTGAAACTAATAAACTACTTTTTAAGTTGTTTCTATGTTAAAATAAATGGCATCAAACAGAAATTGTGGAAGCAGGGGCATTCATAACCAGGAAACACTTAACACAAGTTATATCTGAAGACAGAGAAACAGCCCTCCTCCTTCTGAGGCTAACCAGAGGCTGAAATCCTCTCTGCAGACAAAGTTATTCACAAGCACCCTCTCTCCCTAACTGTAAATATATATAGCTGCTTTTCTAGTTCATTGGTGAGGAAAATTTTGCTGTCCTAAGATTCTCTGGGAACACTGTTCCACATTAATTTAAAATCAGGGAAATTTAGAATCAGGCCAGCAGACTACATTCCATAACATGTTTAGCAGAAACATTATACATAATCTACAAAATTGTAATAGTGAAAACAAAGACAGTATATCTCCCCCCCTCCATTTAAGATGCCACTGATTTTAAGATGCAGCACTATTTCATGAGGTACTAAAAAAGAAAAAACACTGCCATTTAAACCATAACACCTACAAACACCTACAGATTGAAAGACATAATCTGATTTCAGAAATAGTAAAAGGTACAAAAAAAAATCAGCATCATACAATCAATGAACTCTGATAATAATCGCTGACTGCATCGAGCTTTACTATGTACTGGGCAGTGTTCTAAGCACCGTGTAGAAATGACCGACTTGATTCCCAGAGAAACTCTGTGAGGTGTGAATGCTACAGTCATGCCTATTCTTACAGTTGAACAAAATGAGGCAGTACTTAATGTTTTATTTAAATTTTTACTTAAATTACAGCAGTTAATGTTTTCCTTTACCTGTTCTCTTTTTCCTCAATGAACTCGTGGTCACTGAGCTCTGGGTACTGCACCACATTGACGCGGACAGGATGCGCACTCTGAAGAAGCCTTCGCACATCCTGCACCCTTAAGTCTTCACTCCATATTAGTGACATCACCTCCTGATTCATGTCATTCATGCCATCATCTTCCTCCTCAGTTTCTGTTCCTGAAGGAACATCTGATGAGAGCACCTGAGTAACAGACTGGGTTGTAATACTAATTTAAAAACCAGCCAGCACACACTTACTGAACATGAGGATACACAGGATGAGGTACCAAATCTACATCAGTGCAGAGAAAAAATATATTCCAAAGCAGGGCTGGCTTGGGTTCCCAATACATACTGGGACTCTAACCTAAAAATATATATTTTTTTAAGTATAATTATATTGCCCACTTGGAAACATTCTTTACTGAGCCAAGGGGAAAGCTTTCAACTTACGACAATAGTCGGGAGGCTGATTCCATTGAAAGATATATTCTAAATAAACTGTAAAACTCTTAACTATATCCTAAATATTCCAAAAAGGACACAAATTACTGCAAACGGAATATTAACCCCACGCACTAAAGAACCAACACCAATTTAAATACTGTCTTTAATTAATAGAAGCAGAAGAAAACCACCTGGAAGGATATAAACCGAGGGCTGGAGGAGGTCAGACAACACTTTCTCACTTCTGTACTTTAAATAGAATAAATCATGGTTGGTTTTCACTTTTTTTTTTCCTAAGTATGTTCCAACTATTTCTTAAAAGGAAAGGGATTAAATGAAGCAAAACAAGTGAGGAGAGTTAATTCCTTGCTTATCATTCTGTCCTCATAAGCTCAGCATGTACTTTCCTATGAGCCTTCCCAGTCCAAATAATGCACTCAGACCTTAAGATAGATGTTAATAGCAGAAATCTCATTTTCTCTCAGAGTTTTAACTCCTTTCACAAAAGATTAACTCCTAGGTGAAATGCTAAAGTTTTGCAACATTTAATGTGGAAGCGACATTAGCCTGAAAAAAGAATAAAGGTAGATATGACTAGATAATCAGTCTGACTTTAGTTGATAAAAATTTATTATAATTCCTATGGATTATCTAATCTTAAAAGAAGCTACATTCTAATAGGTGAGTTAGCAATAAGATACAGGCCCAAATAGCTGATAAATTTGAGACGAGTTATAAAATGTAACCTCAAATAACTGAACAAATTTAATTTAGCCAGAACTACTTAAAATGACATATAAATATAAATGAATAATTATCAATACCATTTGGCTTTAGTGCTAATGATGTCCTCACTCACTCACAGTAATAAAAGGTCTATAAATGCTAAAGACTTCTCTTGGTCAAGGTAAAGATAACCATACTATTAGCAAAAAGATTTGGTTTTCTGTTTAAAACAAGCCAAATGCTAATTCAGCTAAGAGTTGTTATTTCAGTGCAGATTAAAAGACGGGTGTGCTGGTACAACCCTGCTGGAGATGGGATCCCCCATGGAAACTGCTTCTGTCACAGATCCATTATACAACTCTGATGTTGGGAATAAATTTTGATAACAGTCTCTGAAGAAGCGTTAATAGCCTAAGATCTAATGTGGATTATGAACAGTTATTGATTATTAATTATTATGTGTTGGTTCAAAGGTTAATAAGAGATGAGCCAAATCTGCACTGTTTTCTCAGAGACATAAAGTACCAAAGTCACCAGGGGTGGAATAACCATCCCTGAATCCTCCTTGATCCTTAGAGTAAATGCAGTGCTACCATTTTTTTTTAAGTTAACTGGAGTTCTAGAAGAAGTTTTCAAAGTTCCATTTTTAAGTTTTAAAAGAGGCTGATTTTAAAAAGAAAGGAGGATAACGATATATTTCACTTTCTATTTGTAGGGTCTAAGGACCCATTCTTAAAAAAAACAGATTTGAACATTGATGAAGGGCACTGTTTGAGGAGGGATAACATTAAGACAGCTTCTAAACAACTTTAGTGCCCCCCTGCAAAAAAACCTTTTTCCTGGGGCTTCAGTTTTATGTGATTAAAGATATATTTACACCTATGTAAAAGGTTAAATTTAAGAAATGTAACACATCAAAAAAGTATGAAGGAGAAAACAGTTATAATTTATTCAAATTCAGGACATTATGTGCTCTCCCTATTTCCACATAATAATTACAAAGTAGTTAATTACTAACATGGTCCAAGCAGGGAATCAGTCATGGTAGCTGCTCTGCTGACTCGGCACTTGTCCTGACTCAAGGCACAGAAAGGTCCAGGCAAAACAACAGCATTCACAAAATCTGTTCCCATGTTCGATTTACAATTAATAAGATTTGTCCAATTTTAAACCGTATCTAGCATATAATATAAAAGATAATCTGATATACACACTTGCAAAAAGACTTAAAGGAAAACGGAGAACATTTCTACTCTGATTTTATTGAGGCTAAATCTGAATATGGACTTTCCATATTGATACTCACAGATTTCCCTTTGGGCAAGTTTCCTTCACAGGCCTGCTTGGAAAGATCCTGACGCCCAATCAAGAGGCAAACAGCTTCTGGCCAGTCTGAAGCAGGCTGCTCCCGACAGTGATAAATCGCATCTCTGATGGGAAGAGCAATTCCAAAGGGAAGGGTTTCCAAGTCTCTTAAAGCGAAACCTTGTGGTGAAAGGAAGGGAGAAAATTTTTCACTTAGACTTACCACTGTCCCAATTATTCTCTGAGTGAAGTTGGTAAACTCTATCCTAACAAATAAGCAAGAAACTGATTTTATTCATCTTACTACCAGACCAGTGTCTTGACCTCAGAGATGAGTATAAAATTTTGTTTTAAACAAAAAATTCCTAAAAACTTTAAGAGAAAGACAAACAATCCAATAGGAAAAACACAAAGGACAAAAAGACATTTCCCTAAGAGGAAACACAAATGGTCAATAAACATATGAAAAGATGCTCTATCCAATGAGTGATCAGGGAAATGTAAATTAAAACCCCTAGAAAATAAAAGTTCACACTCATTTGACAGACACATATTAAAGTCAATCGATACCAAGTGTTGGTAACTATGTAGAGCAACAGTAATTCTCTTCCACAGCCAGTGGTGGTGTATACGGGTCCAACCACTTTGGAAAACATTCAGCACGTAGAGTTAGGTCCACCCCTACGGTCCCTCAACAGACATACAGAAAGTTGTGTACATGGCACCGGGACATAAGCATTAAATTATTCATTAGTAATGTTTCATTATGGCAAAAAAGGGAAGGGAAGTAAGAGCCCAATTGCTATCATCAATAGAAGGGATAAATAAGTTGTGATATATTCAAGCAGTAGATCATACAGCAGTGAAAATGAATGATCTTCTGCTACATGAGTCAACATGGATGAATCTTTAAATAATAATATTGAGTGAAGAAAATAAGATAGTAAAAAAACATGTTTATATTTATATCTATTTACATAAAGTTAAAAAACATACAACACTAAGCAATATATGAAGTGATAAAACTCAAAAAAAAAAACCTCAAAAAAAAATGACAGAAGGTAATACAAAATTTAGGTAGGGTACGGTACAGGTACTTTACCTCTAGTGATGGGTGTATGAGAAAGGGAGGCCATGCAGGAGTAGATCCACAGGGCTTTCTACTACACTGGCAATGTTTTATTTCTAATTGTGGGTCACCAGGACATCAATGTTCATTTTATTATTATTCTCTAAATACATTTTATACACTCTTATATGTACACCATATTTCATTTAAAAAAACTTCAAATCCTCAGGTTAATTAATTTCTTCGGTGATAATTTTCTAAATTTTGTAATATTATACGTTATTTATTAATATAGAAAGTTGATCAATTATTGAGGTTAAATGCTATGTACTATACAAATGAACAGAACTCATATTTTCAGCATAAGTGTCTCATCTGTAATACTATATGACAGTTATTGCAATTGTCAAGGAAGCATACACAAAAGTACAGGGAAAAACTAAGTCATTCAGAACATTCCCTAAATAAGAATTCAGAAACATCCTGTAATATTCATTAAAGCATTACCTTCTAACATACTACTCTATAACATTCTCCTTTTCTACGTTTTCATATCAGTAATATTTTTTAAAAATTTTAGTTCATTTTTATAGGAAATTTTAGTATTTTACTCAGCTTAAAACCTAAAGGCACAGGCTTAGGAAGAGAGAATAAACTCTTTTCCTTTCCCTTGTCCCAGGTGAATCTGCCTCTTGGTGCATAAAATCCCTGGCCTGTATCATTCAAAAGCATACCCTGAAATATTTACACATTACTTTTAGATTTTGCCAGAAATACTCATTTCTGATAGCCCAGATATTAGTATAGGGAAGCTGTGAGACTGTCAGGGAAAGGAAGGGTGGCTTGACGGGCCATCATCTCCATCCTGTGGGATCCTTCTGTAGAGCGAGAGGCCCTCCCTTCTCACGCCTTCCAGCTCTAGTGAGCTCTGAGGACGCAGGGCCTACTTAGGAAGGAGAGCCCAGGGAAAGGATTTCAAAGACACATGAAAAGTAACAAAGACCACCTTACCTACATTAGTCATCCAGACGACTAATCTCTCAGCTAGACTAGAAACTGATGTAGAATGCCTGAAACTAAACCTATAAGAGAACAAACATGAAGTTATTAAACATGAAGTTATCAAACAGGCTGTGTAAAAGCACAATCTGAATAAAAGTCACCTGTTCTCCTCTTGCTCTGCTTGTGACTTCTGTGGGGCTAAAACAAAACGAAACTTTATTTTGATAGTTATCCTGGTAAAGAAAACACATAACATGTAGAAAACATTTGCAAATAAAAATTCATTAATAAACAAATGCTAAAAAATAATAAGCAGTACTCTGGCAGGCTGGAAAGTATAATCATTTCCCTGGGGCTAAAACAGTCCTTTTTAGGCACACTGAAAATGTAAAATTTGTTAGATTTTAAGCAAACTTGGTCTCTAAAAGTCAGATGTGGACTCCAGACTAAAACGGTGCAATTATGTCACCTCTAAAATGAAGCAAGACATGGCCTCTGAAGTACACTTGGAAAATTTTTAATTTTTTTAATTTCAACTCTGATATCAACATCTATAAAAATTTGTTTGGGGAAGCTTAACATTAGACTGACTTACCTATACTTATTCTGGATAAATACTGTGAGGATTCATCAGAAACAGAACTTTCATCACCAAGTATGTAGAGTGCAATACTCTGCATAAGAAGAAAGTTAACATTTTTTAAACTATTGGGGCATAATTACATATAGGAAAAGTCACCCACTTTAAATGTACAGCTCTGTGTTTTGACAAATGTCATACAATCATATAACCACTACCACAGACACGATACAGAATGCCCGCATCACACCAAAAAGTTCCCTGGTGCCCCTTGGAGTCAATCCACTCCCTCCCCTACACCAAGCAGTGGAAACAACGCATCTTTTTTCTCTCCCTAAATTTTGCCTACTCTACAATATCATGCAAATGGAGTCATAGAACACGTAGTCTTCTCTGCCCTACTTCTTTAACTCAGCACTCCTTTGAGATTCATCCACGTTACTGCATGTATCAGTAGTTTGTTTCTTTTTACTGCTGACGAGTATTCCATTATACAGGTGTACCAACCTTTGTTTATCTACTTATAAACTGATTGACATTTGGGTCATTTTTGGTGAGGTACACCCTAACTCTCTACCCCTCTAGGCCTAACCCTTCTCTGCTTCAGCCTTCAAAGTTCTCGTTTGAATACTTGCTACTACCACTAAGATCTACGCCTGCAGCTTTTTTTTTTTTTTTTTTCTGAAAGAAAGTAGCAGCATGATCTTATTAAAATTTCAGCACAATGCTGGAGGATCTTCAAGTCCTACATTCTAAACCAATACAAGCACTGCAAATGATATATTCCTAAAGCTAGCTGACATCATATCTAACAAAGATATAATATGAATATCTACAAACTGACTACTATTATTTAAGTTGGAGGCTGAACAACTCTGGCTTATTCATATTTCTCTAGCTCCCTTTTGGGTAGATATAACACTGAGTCTAACCCATTTCAGCAGAGTTGGACAGGACCAATATATCTGGTGATTTCACCTGAATGTTTCCACACAAGCAGCAAGGAATGAAAAAGTTCTGGGATTAAGCTGCTCTTAATACATTATGAATGTATTTAACATCACTGAATTGTACACTTAAAAATAGTTAAAATAATAAATATTATGTTATGTATATTTTATCAGCATTTTTTTTTAAAAAAAAGCAGATTACCATTCTGCGTGTCAATTTCAGAGCCACAGGGGGTTCTGAAGACTTTCTCAACATGAAGCAAAGCAGAATGCAGAGTAAAGGAAAAGATGGGTGGCGAGCAAGGACATTCATATACTCCATCTGGGAGAGGAGACAAAAGATCTGGTTCTCTTCTAAGTCTGGGAAGGCTCCATCTCCAGAAAGGTCCACAAAAGACCTGTAGGCAGGCTACTACAGTAGAGGGACCAAGAGAAAGGAGTGTGAAGGAACTCACCTTTGCCAACACCCTCTGGTTCTATTTGAGGGTCTGATCTTGGATTAACTATGTATTAAAAAAATGAATTAATTTTTAAAAATAAAAATTGGGGCTTCCCTGGTGGCACGGTGGTTGAGAGTCCACCTGCCGATGCAGGGGACACTGGTTCGTGCCCCGGTCTAGGAAGATCCCACATGCCGCGGAGCACCTGGGCCCGTGAGCCATGGCCACTGAGCCTGCGCATCCGGAGCCTGTGCTCCGCAACGGGAGAGGCCACAACAGTGAGAGGCCCGTGTACTGCAAATAAATAAATAAATAAAAATAAAAATTATTTTTTTAAAAAAATGCAAGTAGGATTTTTTGTAGCTATGGACAGGCTGATTATAAAGTTTAAATGAAAAGGCAAAGGAATTTAAATAGCTAAAACAATTTTGAAAAAGAAAAGTAATGGAAGGAAAAGTCATACTAACCAATTTTAAGACTTACTATAAAGCTACAGTAATCAAGAGTGTGTGGACCACAACACAGATCAATGGACCAGAATAAAAAGTCTAGAAACAGACCCACAAGAATGTGGTCAACTGATTTTTAATAAAAGTGCAAAAGAGAAAGAATAGTGTTTTCAACAGATGCTGTTAAAAGAACTGACCATCCAAATGGAATAAAAATCTCAACATAATCCTCACATCTTATAAAAATTAACAAAATGGATCATAGATCTAAATGTAAAACATAAAACTGTAAAACTTCTAGAAGAAAAGCAGAGAAAATCCTTGTGACCTAAAACAATGAATTTATAGACATGACACCAAAAGCACGATCCATAAAAGAAAAAAAACTGGATAAACTGGCTTCATCAAAATTGAGCATTTTTGCTTCACAAAGGAAACATTAAGAGAACAATGGAACATGACAAACTACAGGGAAGAATACTTGAAATCCATAGATCTGACAAAACCTCATATCTAGGAATACTCAAAATATCACTAGCCATTAAGAAAATGCAAATTAAAACCACAATGAGATATCACTACACATCTGTCAGAATGACAAAAATTACAAATCATGACAATACCAAACACTGACCAGGATGCAGGGAAACTGGAACTCTCACACACTGATGGTGGAAATGTAAAATGGTACATATACTCTGAAAAACACTTTACAGTTTCTTAAATATACATATATTAATCTTAAATATATACTTACTATATGGCCATCAATCACACCTCTGGGTATCTACCCTAGAGAAATGAAAACTTCTGTTCACACAAAAAACCTGGACATGAATGTTTACAGCAACTGTATTCGTAATTGCTAACAACTGGAGTCAACCCAAATATCTTCAATGGATGAATGGATAAACCAATGTGATATATCCACACAATGTATAGCTGGCACTCAGCAATTAAGTGTAACGAACTGCTGATACAGCAACACTTGGATGAATCCCAAAAGCATGAGGGAATTTTCTGAGGCGGGTGATGGAACTGTTCTGAATCCTAATTATGGTGGTGATTACATGAACTCTACATTTGTTGAAATCCTCAGAGCTATACACAAAATGAAAAAAAAAAAGTTAACTGTATGATAATTTTAAAAATTATACTGAAAGAGAAAAAGAAAAAAACAAGTTTGGCAACACTTTGAATACATACCAAGACTACAAGTCTGCTTCTTTCACAGATGACGGGGAGGTAAGGATAGGGTGGCATTCCTTCACCCTTCAGACAAGAACTCACCCACTGATAAATACTTGGTGGCTCAGAAGTAAAAAATGATGGATGATGCATAAATCCTGTTTGTCCTTTAAAATTAGATAAATGTTTATAAAGATACATTAATACAATACTGTTTTATTCTAAAGGAAAAATAATCAACAATACCTATCATTTGAAAACTATCAGAATAACATTTTTCCATAGTCTCCAAAACGCTTCATGTTTTCTGCCACAGTAAGTAACTGACCATATTATAATATGTGGAATTTAATTGACTAATATTTTATCCAATCCTGGAAGGAAATTTAGAAAATTCCTGTGTTCAAGGCATATAAAGAATCTAACCAAAAATTTCTGCCCTAACCCTAAAGATGAGAAAACAGACAAGACACCCAGGATTGTGCTCTGTTTTAAGAACTGGGCCCCAATCCTGAGTCGCTTTAACTCGGGGTCTAAGACAGTACAGTGGTTATGGAAATGTTCTGTATCTGTGCTGTCCAATATGGCAACCACTAGCCCCATGTGGCTTACCGAGCACTTCAAATGTGGCCAGTGCAACTGAGGAACTGAATTTTTAATATAATTAACTTAGATAGCACATGGCAGGTGGCTGCTAACTGGGCAGCACAGGACAGCAAAGCACCCTTGGCACTGGAAGCTCTAAGCTTCTGCAAGGCAGAAACTTAGGGATGAGTAACATTTTCCCCCTACACTGAAGAGATTATGGCTTACTACAAGTCAGAGATCGAACACTACAAACTAAAATCTGCCTGGTGGAAAGACACTGCCCCTGATTTAGAGGCCAATGGTAAGAAATATATCCTCTGCTATTCACCAAGAAAAATACAAGCAAATGTCACTACATTGTTCAGAAAACCTTTAACAGCACACTTACCTTGATCAATTGTACACACTTGTCCAGTAGTTCTGACAAGTGCTGGGTAATCTCTATAGTAATGATCTACATAAGCCTCCAATTTTAAGTCCCTAAAACAATAAGAACACATAAAAAAAATAACAAGGAAGGTACTATAGCACTTTCCTCCCAAAGAGTTAGAAGGACTCATCAGTTGAACTTTTCAATTAAAAACATTTACTTATGAGAAAGAAGACAACCAGACCTAGAGCCTCTGTATTCTATTTCTGGACTTTAAAGTGCCCAGTATGACAAATGGAACCCAAACTCCTTTTGCTAGGTGAATTTTGTGGATAAAACTACTGTGAAAACATTGTGGTCCATTTTCTCCTCTTTTAATTTATTAGCTGTGTGACTGTCAGCAAGTCAACTCTATGAATCTCAGCAGTATTTTTTCTTCTAGAAAATGGAGAAACACCAGTTAACTCACTCTCAAGTTTGTAAGATTAAATAAGATAATATGTGTGAGAAATGCTTTACAAAATGTAAAACATTTTACAAATGTTACCTGTTTCAGAGAGCCATGATTAGGGTTTGAAAATCATTTCATTACAAAAGTATTTTCATCATAGTAATGATTCGTCATTAAAAGAAACTGACCATCAATTACAACTGCCATGTCTCAGAAAAGAATTTCAGTATCTCAAGGAAGATAACAGAAATTAGAAAACATATTACAACCTTAACACAGAGGTTGGCATTTTAATTCAAAGTTAACTTTCTTTATCACCAAGGGTCACAAAGGCTCAAATAACACCTAAGTATGACCTTCCCAGTTCAGTGCCAAACACAAGGTGCTAGAAAGGCTTTTAAAAATATTATCAGAACAATCTTATTATGGATCCACTATGAGAGCCTGAAAGACGGGGAAGACCACAGACTGAGACAACAAAGGAACAGCAAAGACAGCCCACGACTAGCAAACGACACCTGTTCTTAGAAACAAACTTGAGCAAGTTTCCTCATCGCTGAAACAGGGATTGTAATGCCTACTTTGACAATTCCTACATGTAAATTACGATTTTGTTCGCTGTAAAGACCATCTGAACATAGGCATTACTACGAAAACAGCAGGTGTCATTACAGACCTTTCACCACAGTCATCGTGTCAAAATGAAAGCTGAGCAGGTCATCCTCACCGTGTAACACACTCCGGTGTCTTCCCACTCATCTTAGGACAAAGACCAGCAACCCCAGCATGACCCACAGGTCCTTACATAGTGGATACCTTCAAACAATTCTGTGGTTTATAGAAAATGCTGTGGTTTGTTGAGACAGTAGATTTCAGAAATTTATTTACAAGCTTCCTATATGATATTCATGTCTAAGATCAAGTCAGCTAACGACCTCTTGAAGTTTCTAATCTACAAACAACATTTACCTTGCCAACTGAACGAGAAGTTCAACAAGTGAACGAATTCCTTCTCCCATTAGAGTGTTCAACTTAAGCTCCTCATAGATCAGGTGAAGAACAAAAAAAATTGCAGGTATGTGAGTGAAAAGAAGTGTAGAAGAGTCCAAACTGAGATTCTGTGACAAATCCTCATCCTTCATCTGTGAAACTTCCAAAGGACTCAAACATAAAGATCTATTCAAAAGATGAGACTCAACATTCTGGTGGTAGTCTGAATTTAGTAAATATTCCCAGTCCTGAGAAGAATAAAAAGGATAATAACTTTTTAAATAATCCCTCCTTGTAATGTCATCATTAAAAAAGAAAATCAAATTCACTTAAAACAATTCAAGTTCCATTTTCACATTAAGTTGTTAATAATATGAAAAATCACAATGCTAAAAAATCAGAACCAACACTTCAAATAGCTAAGCAGTTTCCAGGTGCCAGCAATAAATATTAAGACAAGCCACCTTTAAAAACCACTTGAAAAAATGTAGTCATGCCCTTTTAGGGAAGAGACTTTGGAAGAAAAATCCTACTACCTAGGTAGAGATTGAGAGAGAAAACTTTAAGATTATCTTAGGCAATGTCTTATGAGCCAAAAGTAAAGAAGGAAAGGTGGGAAGTGTAGACAGGCAGGTATAAGGACCACTACATTGATTTGGGTTTTAGTAAGAGGAGAGGCCTACTTGTATCCAGCTGGTATATGTATCTTTCAATGTTTATAAGATGATGACGCTAGTCATGTGCCTAATAGTCAACTGAATTTTATATTCAAACTGTGCTACACTTTACAAGTATTAAGTGTGTTTTAGTTTCTACTTGTGATTTATTGTATTGTGTTGAGAGAATGTGGTCTATGGTTTTGTCACAACTTGGAATTTATTGGTGCTTTTGTCAGGCTTAATACAGTGTGTTATTCTAACTTAAAAACTCTTGGAACAGATATAGAACCAACCATAAAAGTAAAAAATTTATGTTAGATAACCAAAATAAAAAATTCTGCTCACCAAAAGACACTGTTAAGCCACATACTGGGAGAAAATATTCCCAAAATACACATATGACAAAGAATGTCATATCTAAAATATATAAAGAACTTCTACAGCTTAATAAATATTTTTTTAAATCCAATTTAAAAATAGGTAAAACACCTGAACAGAAACTTCACACAAACATATGTAAGTAGCTAATAAGCACATGAAACAGTGCCTAACATCATTAGTCATTAGGGAAAGGCAAATTAAAACCTCTTAGAGAAACTGCTTTCCACATATCCAAACGGTTAAAAGGAAAGAGACTGACAGCAAATATTGGCCAACTCATATATTACTCATCAGTGTTAACACGGTGTAACCAGTCTGAGAACCAGCAATGACCCAACAAGTTGCTAGGTATTTAGCCAAGAGAAATGAAAATATATGTCCACAAAGACTTATTACTGAATGTTGGCAGCAGCTTTACACATAACAAATAACGGAAATGGGCTAGATATCCATCAGCGGAAGAATGAATAAACAAACTATGGTATATTCATACTACCCACCAATAAAAAGGCACAAACTACTGATATCTGCAACAACATGGCTGAATCTCAAAAGCATTATGCTGAATGAAAGAAACCTTATGCCAAAGATTACATACTATATTCCTTCATTTATATCAAGTTCTAGAGCTGGCAACGCTAACATATGACAGAATTCAAATCAGTGGACGCTTTGAGAAGAAAAGAATGATTTAAAATGGCACGAGAGCTTTATGGAATGATGGAAATGTTTTGTTCTTGAGAGGAGTGTGGGTCACACGAGTGTGCATTTGTCAAAATTGATCAAACTGCATACTTAAGATCTGAGCATTTCATTTATGTAAATTAAACCTCAATTTTAAAAGAATGTTTTCAAACAACAAGAATACACCCATGGAATCTGATACGTTTGAAAACCTAAATTAAAGAAACTGATTAAAAAGGCAAATGCTGTCACTTTAGGTGATCAATTGGCAGTAAAACATCTATAAACCCAAATTTAAATCACACAGCATTATGTATGTTTAGTAATTTTTAGATGATCATTACGACAAAAGTGAATAAATAGCCACAGAAAATGTAACAGGTCCTGTCCTTCAAAATAGCTGTCATTCAGTATTAAAATAAGTAAAAGGTGTTAGAAATACATGCAAATCAACAGGAACACTACAAATGTGGGGGACCAGTATAATACTCACAGATTAATTTTTATTAGCAAGAAAAAACAATGCTTACATCATCAGATCCTGTCTCAGAAGGTCTTGCTTTTTTGGGTGCAATGACTGGAGAAAGTGATCCTTCAAAGTCGAACTGGAAGATAACCCCAAAAGAGAAGACAAAATCATGTAAATTTATCACTGACAACTGATCAACTTAAATGATTCTGAAATCAGTCCTACCAATTATGGAAACTGAGGGATGTCACCAAAACTCATTTTCTCATCTGGAAAAACATGGTACGAAAACCTTTCTTCTAGGATCATTGTGAAGATTAAATGAAATCATCTATGTAAAGCACCTAGTCCAGTGCCTTGGGCTCACAGGTACTGCAATGGTAGCTTCCTTTCCTCCCCTACTTCTCTGATGACACAGATCTTCACTCCACTGGTAGAAAGAACAGGACCATTAGCTATACCCAAAATACGCCAAGTCTCAAAGAATCAACCCAGTGTCAGCCAAATGTCAGAACTTAGCAGACATTTATTTAGAGTCTGTCTACAGTGACAGTCTAACAATTCTATGGCAGAGATGGGTAGCTACTCTCCAAAATCTGTGTTCTCCTCTTTCTCCTGGACCCACAGCCAGGCTATGTATCCCTGCCCCCTCACAGTTAGCTGTGGCCCTCTGACAGTGTGATTATGAATGAAAGCAGATGTCACCACTGCCAGGCCCAGTTCATGAAAACCTCCCATTCATGCTCCCCTAGGCTCTTTCCCTTGCATCTAGCATCAACTCTAAGGCTACCTTTGAAGCCTCACGTTGAAGACAGATGCTCCATCAGCCTGGGTCCCTAATAACCATGAGGCCTGTTTACCTGCTAAATACTGTTACATGAACAAGATACACATTTTTATTGTGTGTGAGCCATTATATCTTTTGAGAGCTTTCTGTTATAATAGTTAGCCTATCCTAATGCAGTTACATAAAAGCAATTTTCTAAAAGTTCAGTCTTATTCAATTCCCTCTGGCATAACCTTTGCCACCTGCAACCCTATAAATAGCAATAGCTATTTTCCGACGCTATAAAAACTTACATATTTATCAATTAATCTCATTCATCTGAAAGTTTATTTCTATATAAAAACTAAACATAGATAGCAATAATTTTTAAAACTGAATGTTTAAATATAAAACTGCATAAAGTACTTTTTTAAACTGAATAAAGTAATTTAAAAAACTGATCAAGAGAACAGGTTTTCTCGTGAAGCATTTAAATAAAACACAGCCCAACTTACATACAATATTATCAAAAACAAAAATAACAAGAGCAAAATCAAAGCAACAGATGAAATGATAGCTATCTTACCTAAAACTTCAACCAAATATAGCGTACATGTGTGCACGCGCACACACACATAGTCTTAAGTCCCACAGTCAGAAAGAATGTCCCAGCTGTGGTTATCAGGTTCATTAAGACCTGGAGTTATGCGAAAGGACAGTGGAGATTGTCTGATACAGATACCTCTTTGTGACATATATGGATCTGTCTTATTTTCATTATTTTAATATGTCACAGGTTAGCCAATCCTGTTATATAATTCTGTGGATCCCTGACCTTGATCTATCACAACCTGGATATAAAATATTCATTTATCTGCCTTCCCCTAGGACAGTCAATTCCATGAGAGGAACTATCTGTCTTCCCTAATGCGTATCTGAAAAGCCTGGCTTCATGCCTGGCCCACATCAGGGACTCAATGTCTATCTAATGAAAATATGAGCATCCCAAAGGACAGAACAGTTAACCCTAGATGCAACCACTCACAGAATGTAAGAACCAAAAAGAAATGTCTGGCCCAGTCCTCTCATTTAACTAATCAGTGAATTAAGGAAGGCCCAAAGAAATGCCAAAATCACAGAGCTAGTCATTGGCAGAAATTCGGTACTCTACCCTCCACTCTATTACTTAAATGAAAACAAAAAAGAGATATATCTGGACAAAGCAAAATAAAAACCATTTGCCACTGAGGGCCATTTCATTCTGAGCTTTGACAGCGAGGACAAAAGACAGCAGGGTTTAACTATGCAGTCCTACAAATAAATGTCAGAGCTGATTTCCTCGTTCCTTCCTTTAGGGCTATCATGCAATAAGTAAATCAAAGAATCATGTTCTGCTTTACAAAAGAAAAAAACTGTGGGTGCTCAGTCCTAACCACAACATGGAAACACGAGGGGGCACTGGCTCTCTGCTAGAGAATGTGGCACAGTGATCTGTACTCCTCAACAAGTTCCACAGGACAGTAACACACAAAAACTACAAGAATCTGAAGTGGACTTATTCATATTGTAGAAATCCTCGGTTTCTATAAGGCACAATTTTTCCATATTTAATAAAGAATGGAAAAATCTGGAATGAAGTAGCATTCATGCAATTGTTTGGAATAAGAAAACTGTCCCTATTTTCCCAGGAAAATTTTTCCCAAGGAAATTGCAGAGGGCGATTCTTTCTTATGATGCAACAGACACAAAACGTTAAAATACTTCATTCAGGTGGAAAAGGGCATTCATTCAACAAATGTTCACTGAACAGTCACCTATGCCAGGCACTACTGTAGGTCCTAGAGATGGAGTAGTGAACAAAACCAAACAAAAATCCCTGCCCACACAGAATTTTCCTGTGGGAGGAGAAGAGACACACAAACAAAATAAATAAAATATACAGCATATTATATATAATTAGTGCTAAGAGAAAAAAAGGTAAAGGGGATCATAAGGGGGGCATGGAGTGTAGGTACAATTCTACCCAGAATGGACAGGGCAGGCTGCACTGAGGTGACATCTGGAAAAGGCCTCAGCTTGTCTTGTCTGAGGGAAGTCATTTTCTCCAGGGGTAACAGCGAGTGCAAAGACCCTGAGGCAGGAACATGCTTGGTGTGTTCAGGGGAAACAATGGAAACCAGTGTGGTGGGGACAATGCGAGCAAGGCAGGGATGAGTAAGCAGTAAAACCAGACGTAAGAGAAGCTGGGTCACATGATGTCTTGCAGGCCTTTGGCTTTTACTGAGTAGGATGGGAAGGCACTGGAGGGTTCTGAGCAGAGGAGTGACTTGACCTGACTTTATTGGACAGGATTACTTTGGTTGCTAGGTGGAGAGGAGAATGAAACAGGTAAGCCATGAAATGCAAGTCAAAAAATAAAAACTATAGGGGGCTTCCCTGGTGGCGCAGTGGTTGAGAGTCCACCTGCCGATGCAGGGGACGCGGGTTCGTGCCCCAGTCCGGGAAGATCCCACGTGCCGCGGAGCGGCTGGGCCCGTGAGCCGTGGCCGCTGAGCCTGCGCGTCCAGAGCCTGTGCTCCACAACGGGAGAGGCCACAACAGTGAGAGGCCTGCGTACCGCAAAAATAAATAAATAATAAAAACTATAAATGACCAATGAGAATTTTAAAAAGCCATTCCCATTTACTTATACAGAAATAACAGAATAGTTCTGAGTTGGCAAAGGTTCACCCCACTCAAATAATCAATGTGGTGAAATGGGCACCTTTAAATGATGCTGGTGAAAATGTTGATTGCACAACCCTTTTTGAACATTACTTGACCTAGTAATCCCTCTTTTAGGGTTCAATTCTTGGGAAATGACTAGAGATGTACAGATTTACATATAAAAGAATGTTTGCAAATTACTCATAAGAATAAAACTGGTTCAACAACGTTCAGTTACTAGCCATTAATCGTGATAAAACCACATGGTAGCCTATAAAATGAAGGGGGTTTTTTGAAGAATTTTTAATGATATAGGAAATTTTCATTGATATCATGTTTATCTATAAAGCAAAAGCAAAACGTTTAGAGTGGCTGTCTCTGAGTAGCAGTATTTTCCTCTTAGTTCCTCCATTTTCCAAATTCTCCTCAGTAAGCATGTATACTTCCATAATAAAAAAAAACAAATGATTTTTTTAAATGGATTTGCTGGTACGAAACTAAAATGTATAGACAAGTACAGCTGAGTTACCTGGAGAAAGGTACAGTGATTTCTTCAGAGTGACCCAGGCAAGGTTGTCCTGGGAGTGATCTCCAGAGGCAAAAGGAAATCACCAATACTGAAGACACTACCCTGATTTTGTAAATAACCTATTAAGGGCCTGGAAGAAAGTTTCTAGGGAGGGAGATGAGGAATGCAGCTTTGTATCATTAGCAGACTAGATACTTAGGCTAAAGCACTTTAAATCTCCATCAAATCAAAGCTTCCTCCTCACAGACCAAGCAATTGTGTGTGAAAACACAGTCTGGGCTTCAGAAAAGAACATTAAGCCATGAGTCAGAAGATACAATGAAGGCCCAGTTTTGAGCAAATCTCTAGTCAGTGATTTCTTCGTGATTCAGTTTCTTCATCAATAAAATCAAGACTACTACTACTAATCCAAGCATAACTTATAGCCATTTTACAAAGATGAAATGAGAAATAGTAGCCAAAGTGCTTTACCATATTATGAAAATGCAATAATTCTAATTACTAGTAAAATGTTATTAAATAGTAATGATACTTGACTTAAAATGTATAGACACAATAAGCCTTAACATATTCTATTTTGTTAAATGAGGTATGCCCATTAGTAAACTGATATGTTATATACACTGAATGCTGCACAACCAATTATGCAAACATCACTGGTGGATTTGTTTCTTGGTTTGCTTGCTCTCTTCTTTCTTTCTTTCTTTTTTATTACATTTTTAAATTTTTTTAATAATTATTTTTATTTTAATAACTTTATTTTATTTTCCTCTTTCTTTCTTTCTTTTTTTTCTCCCTTTTATTCTGAGCCATGTGGATGACAGGCTCTTGGTGATCCAGCCAGGCGTCAGGGTTGTGCCTCTGAGGTGGGAGAGCCAAGTTCAGGACATTGGTCCACAAGAGACCTCCCAGCTGCACGTAACATCAAACAGCGAAAATCTTCCAGACATCCCATCTCAACGCCAAGACCCAGCTCCACTCAACGACGAGCAAGTTACAGTGCTGGACACCCTATGCCAAACAACTACCAAGATAAGAACACAACCCCACCCATTAGCAGAGAGGCTGCCTAAATCACAATAAGGTCACAGACACCCCTAAACACACCACCAGACATGGACCTGCCCACCAGAAAGACAAGATCCAGCCTCATCCACCAGAACACAGGCACTACTCCCCTCCACCAGGAAGCCTAAACAACCCACTGAACCAACCTTAGCCACTGGGAACAGACACCAAAAACAACAGGAACTACGAACCTGCAGCCTGTGAAAAGGAGACCCCAAACACAGTAAGTTAACCAAAATGAGAAGACAGAGAAACACACAGCAGATGAAGAAGCAAGGTAAAAACCCACCAGACGTAACAAATGAAGAGGAAATAGGCAGTCTACCTGAAAAAGAATTCAGAATAATGATAGTAAAGATGATCCAAAATCTTGGAAATAGAATGGAGAAAATACAAGAAATGTTTTACAAGGAGCTAGAAGAACTAAAGAGCAAACAAGCAGTGATGAACAACACAATAAATGAAATTAAAAATTCTCTAGAGGGGATCAACAGCAGAATAACTGAGGCAGAAGAACGGATAAGTGACCTGGAAGATAAAATAGTGGAAATAACTACAGCAGAGCAAATAAAGAAAAAAAAAAGAATTGAGGACAGGCTCAGAGACCTCTGGGAAAACATTAAATGCACCAACATTCAAATTATAGGGGTCCTAGAAGAAGAAGAGGAAAACAAAGGGACTGAGAAAATATTTGAAGAGATTATAGTAGAAAACTTCCCTAATATGGGAAATAATCAATCAAGTCCAGGAAGTACAGAGAGTCCCATACAGGATAAATCCAAGGAGAAACACGCCAAGACACATATTAATCAAACTATCCAAAATTAAATACAAAGAAATAATATTAAAAGCAGCAAGGGAAAAACAACAAATAACATACAAGGGAATGCCCATAAGGTTAACACTTGATCTTTCAGCAGAAACTCTGCAAGCCAGAAGGGAGTGGCAGGACATATTTAAAGTGATGAAGGGGAAAAACCTACAACCAAGATTACCCTACCCAGCAAGGGTCTCATTCAGATTTGATGGAGAAATTAAAACCTTTACAGACAAGCAAAAGCTAAGAGAATTCAGCACCACCAAACCAGCTTCACAACAAATGCTAAAGGAACTTCTCTAGGCAGGAAACACAAGAGAAGGAAAAGACCTGCAATAACAAACGCAAAACAATTAAGAAAATGGTAATGGGAACATAGCTATCGATAATTACCTTAAATGTAAATGGATTAAATGCTCCAACCAAAAGACACAGACTGGCTGAATGGATACACAAACAAGACCCATATATATGCTGTCTACAAGAGACCCACTTCAGACCTAGGGACACATACAGACTGAAAGTGAGGGGATGGAAAAAGATATTCCATTCAAATGGAAATCAAAAGAAAGCTGGAGTAGCAATTTTCATATCAGACAAAATAGACTTTAAAACAAAGACTATTACAGGAGACAAAGAAGGACACTAATAATGATCAAGGAATCAATCCAAGAAGAAGATACAACTGTAAATATTTATGCACCCAACATAGGAGCACCTCAATATATAAGGCAAATGCTAACAGCCATAAAAGGGGAAATGACAGTAACACAAACACAGTAGGGGACTTTAGTACCCCACTTTCACCAATGGATAGATCATCCAAAATGAAAATAAATAAGGAAACACAAGCTTTAAATGATACATAAAACAAGATGGACTTAATTGATATTTATAGGACATTCCATCCAAAAACAACAGAATACACTTTCTTCTCAAGTGCTCATGGAACACTCTCCAGGACAGATCACATCTTGGATCACAAATCAAGCCTTGGTAACTTCAAGAAAATTAAAATCGTATCAAGTATCTTTTCCGACCACAATGCTATGAGACTAGATATCAATTACAGGAAAAAAAATCTGTAAAAAATACAAACACATGGAGGCTAAACAATGCACTACTTAATAACCAAGAGATCACTGAGGAAATCAAAGAGGAAATTAAAAAATACCTAGAAATAAATGACAATGAACACACGATGACCCAAAACCTATGAGATGCAGCAAAAGCAGTTGTAAGAGCGAGGTTTACAGCAATACAGTCCTACCTTAAGAAACGAGAAACATCTCAAATAAACAACCTAACCTTACACCTAAAGCAATCAGAGAAAGAAGAACAAAAAAACCCCAAAGTTAGCAGAAGGAAAGAAATCATAAAGATCAGGTCAGAAATAAATCAAAACAAAAATAAAGGAAATGATAGCAAAGATGAATAAAACTAAAAGCTGTTTCTATGAGAAGATAAACAAAATTGATAAACCATTAGCCAGACTCATCAAGAAAAAAAGGGAGAAGACTCAAATCAATAGAATTAGAAATGAAAAAGGAGAAGTAACAACTGACACTGCAGAAATACAAAGGATCATGAGAGATTACTACAAGCAACTATATGCCAATAAAATGGACAACCTGGAAGAAATAGACAAATTCTTAGAAATGCACAACGTTTCAAGACTGAACCAGGAAGAAATAGAAAATATGAACAGACCAATCACAAGCACTGAAATTGAAACTGTGATTTAAAATCTTCCAACAAACAAAAGCCCAGGACCAGATGGCTTCACAAGCGAATTCTATCAAACATTTAGAGAAGAGCTAACACCTATCCTTCTCAAACTCTTCCAAAATATAGCAGCGGGAGGAACACTCCCAAACTCGTTCTACAAGGCCACCATCACACTGATACCAAAACCAGACAAAGGGGTCTTCCCTGGTGGCGCAGTGGTTGAGAGTCTGCCTGCCGATTCAGGGGACATGGGTTCGTGCCCCGGTCCAGGAAGATCCCACATGCCGCGGAGCAGCTGGGCCCGTGAGCCATGGACACAGAGCCTGCGCATCCAGAGCCTGTGCTCCGCAATGGGAGAGGCCACAGCAGTGAGAGGCCTGTGTACCACAAGAAAAAAAAAAAAAACCAAAGATGTCACAAAGAAAGAAAACTACAGGCCAATATCACTGATGAACATAGATGCAAAAATTCTCAACAAGATACTAGCAAACAGAATCCAACAGAGGATCATACACCATGATCAAGTGGGGTTTATCCCAGGAATGCAAGGATTCTTCAATATACGCAAATCAATCAATGTGATACACCATATTAACAAATTGAAGGAGAAAAACCATATGATCATCTCAACAGATGCAGAGAAAGCTTTAGACAAAATTCAACACCCATTTATGACAAAATCCCTCCAGAAAGGAGGCATAGAGGGAACTTATCTCAACATAATAAAGGCCATATTTGACAAACCCACAGCCAACATCGTTCTCAATGGTGAAAAACTGAAACCATTTCCACTAAGATCAGGAACAAGACAAGGCTGCCCACCTTCACCACTATTATTCAACATAGTTTTAGAAGTTTTAGACATGGCAAGCAGAGAAGGAAAAGAAATAAAAGGATTCCAAATTGGAAAAGAAGAAGTAAAGCTGTCACTGTTTGCAGATGACATGATACTCTACATAGAGAATCCTAAAGATGCTACCAGAAAACTACTAGAGCTAATCAATGAATTTGGTAAAGTAGCAGGATACCAAATAAATGCACAGAAATCTCCTGCATTCCTATACACTAATGATGAAAAATCTGAAAGTGAAATTAAGAAAACACTCCCCTTTACCACTGCAACAAAAAGAATAAAATATCAAGAAATAAACCTACCTAAGGAGGCAAAAGACCTGTATGCAGAAAATTATAAGACACTGATGAAAGAAATTAAAGATGATACAAATAGATGGAGAGATATGAGATATACACCATGTTCTTGGATTAGAAGAATCAAAATTGTGAAAATGACTAAACTACCCAAAGCAATCTACAGATTCAGTGCAATCCCTATCAAACTACCAATGGCATTTTTCACAGAACTAGAACCAAAAATCTCACAATTTGTATGGAAATACAAAAGACCCCGAATAGCCAAAGGAATCCTGAGAAAGAAAAACAGAGCTGGAGGAATCAGGCTTCCTGACTTCAGACTATACTACAATGCTACAGTAATCAAGACAGTATGGTACTGGCACAAAAACATAAATATAGATCAATGGAACAGGATAGAAAGCCCAGAGATAAACCCACGCACATGTGGTCACCTTATCTTTGATAAAGGAGGCAAGAATACACAGAAGAGAAAAGACAGCCTCTTCAATAAGTGGTGCTGGGAAAACTGGACAGCTACATGGAAAAGAATGAAATTAGAACACTCCCTAACACCATACACAAAAATAAACTCAAAATGGATTAAAGACCTAAATGTAAGGCCAGACACTATCAAACTCTTAGAGGAAAACATAGGCAGAACACTCCATGACATAAATCACAGCAAAATCCTTTTTGACCCACCTCCTAGAGAAATGGAAATAAAAACCAAAATAAACAAATGGGACCTAATGAAACTTCAAAGCTTTTGCACAGCAAAGGAAACCATAAATAAGACAAAAAGACAACCCTCAGAATAGGAGAAAATATTTGCTAGTGAAGAAACTGACAGAGGATTACTCTCCAAAATTTACAAGCAGCTCATGCAGCTCAATATCAAAAAAACAAACAACCCAATCCCAAAATGGGCAGAAGGCCTAAACAGACATTTCTCCAAAGAAGATATACAGATTGCCAACAAACACATGAAAGAATGCTCAACATCATTAATCATTAAAGAAATGCAAATCAAAACTACAATGAGATATCATCTCACACTGGTCAGAATGGCCATCATCAAAAAATCTACAAACAATAAATGCTGGAGAGGGTGTGGAGAAAAGGGAACCCTCTTGCACTGTTGGTGGCAATGTAAATTGATACAGCCATTATGGAGAACAGTATGGAGGTTCCTTAAAAACTAAAAATAGAACTACCATACAACCCAGCAATCCCACTACTGGGCATATACCCTGAGAAAACCATAATTCAACAAGAGTCACGTACCACAATGTTCATTGCAGCTCTGTTTACAATAGCCAGGACATGGAAGCAACCTAAGTGTCCATCAACAGATGAATATATAAAGAAGATATGGCACATATATACAATGGAATATTACCCAGCCATAAAAAGAAACGAAATTGAGTTATTTGTAGTGAGGTGGATGGACCTAGAGTCTGTCATACAGAGTGAAGTAAGTCAGAAAGAGAAAAACAAATACCGTATGCTAACACATATATATGGAATCTAAAAAAAGAAAATCGTCATGAAGAACATAGGGGCAAGATGAGAATAAAGACACAGACCTACCAGAGAATGGACTTGAGGATATGGGGAGGGGGAAGGGTAAGCTGGGACAAAGTGAAAGAGTGGCATGGACATATGTACACTACCAAACGTAAAATAGATTAGCTAGCGGGAAGCAGCTGCATAACACAGGGAGATTAGCTCGGTGCTTTGTGACCACCCAGAGGGGTGGGATAGGGAGGGTGGGAGGGAGGGAGACGCAAGAGGGAAGAGATATGGGGATATATGTATAACTGATTCACTTTGTTATAAAGCAGAAACTAACACACCATTGTAAGTCAATTATACTCCAATGAAGATGTTAAAAAAAATTACGCAAACATTACATTGATAACAACAGAATATCTCAAGAGGAAAACCAATTATCTGTACTTACATTCCTTGTCCATGCTAAGCGGTCTGTGTTATAACCCATCATGTTCATGAGACAAGTCACAAATAAGTTCCACTCTGAGTGATAACTGGGTCCTCCTGGAGCACTGTGGACACTGTACCACTTGACAAGCATCTGAACAGCTACTTCTTTTGGCAGGATAAATTTAATTGCTTGCAAACAAGTTTGTACTATTAAAAGCAAAGATTAATTTTAGTATGCTTCCTATGCATGCATTTCTTTTCCCCTTTTACTAAGAACATTTTTTAATTACTACTATACAAAGGACAAGTACTATGAAAAAAGAACTGCCATTAAAGAGCCAATGGGATGCAAATCTGACCTAGCCAATCAACTGACACTGAATTTAACAGGGCTTGCGAGAGGTCTCAGGGCAGCTTTGTGATCATTAATTTTGGATCAGAAATAGAGTAACCAAAGAGCTGAGATTACCTAAGACAGAAGTGATTAACATCCATGGCCCTGACAGTTATTAATAGCTCCCCATTTCACTCTCAAAAATGTCCTAGTTTGGACAATAAATTAAAGGCCATTCTAACAAAAACATACAATTTCTACATTAATAAATTCATATAAAATATTGCTTCAATACTTAAGTAAATATGTAATAATCAATATATACCTCCTCAAATAGCAATGCTTACTTAGCATTAAAATATGTTCTGAATGATTGAACATTCTGGTTAACCAAAGCTTTATAACTTTTCATTACTTCTGACAGCATCGTTTCTAAAATGTTTTACATGCTCTCTGATCAATCAATACCATGTAAACTATAACTTTCTTAATGACTCAATATCATTAGTATGGCTATCACTTAGCAGTGCTACACTGTCATACAGCGACCCCCTCAGGGTGGTAAGGGCTACTGCTATAAAGAGGCCTGGGTCTGCTTTTAGTAGGAAATGGCCCCAAACTGCAATGCTTTCGTATCCTCCCATAATCTCTTTAGAGGATTCTTTTCTTCCCTGCCCACTGGCACTGTCACCGGGGCCCATCCTCAGCAGCATATGCTTTTTCTCATCAATTTGCTACATGTGTGCATACAGAGCAAAGGTTGGAATCAAATGAAACCAATGTTAGAAAACCTAATAATCAAGTTTGTCATGACTGAATCCAAATTAAGTGTAAACCAGATACTGCATGAGGGGCTGAGGAAAGCTTTACAAGTAAAGTACAAAAACTTACGTGCATGAACTATGTGACTTCTATTTGCTCGTGACAAAGATTTTTTTTTTTTAATTAACCTGTTATTTGTTTTTATGTACTTTGGTTAGGCTTATACTTCTTGAGATCACTGGCTAAATACCTTTCAGAAAAGCAAGGCATCTCCATACGAACTCAGAATATCATTTACTACACCAATGAAAGATACTTCCTAAAACGCAAGTCATTCTAGCCCACTTAGCAAATTGCAGAATTCACACAATCTGCCAACGCTCTGCTCTGGCAGTTAGACTTTGAAACTAATAGATGTCCTGAATTTTCTTATATCATACAAGCATTCTTTTCTTAATTTACATTTGTTGGCAAATCTTTTCAATTCCAGTTTTCTTTACTATTCTATGTTCAGAAATATTTTTCACCTAGTACTTTCCAAATTGCATTTCAGTAATAATTCAAGCAGACTCCAATTTTATCAAAATACTCCTGAGTGTATTTTTACTATAATGGTAAGTTTTATTCAGTTAAAGGCAATTATGTTAATTTTCAATGTATCTAACAATTGAGAGATATATTTTTGGATTAAAAACCATCAATATGCCAAAAACTATTTTAGTTGCTTGGGCTTCCTTGTTTTTGAGATTTTCTTGCAAGAGGCGTGTCCATACACTGTAATCTCACTGCATGGCTTCTTTTTCATAAGAAATCTCACAGAAGCAGAACTAGCACACACTTCACGGGTTCCCCCAGCCTTAGAGCACACATGGAGTGGGCAGCGCAAAGTGCCCCCAGCTCTTTTTTATAGCTTCTCAGCACAGTAAAAAATTCCATCTCATGGCTTCAAAACAGCAAAAATTTTTTAAACCCCAATTATTCATGTAAATCAGCAATTACTCCAAACCTTTTAAATCAAACTAAGAACACACGAAAGTGAGGTTTGATTCTTAATCATACCTAATTCAGAGGTGGCAATTTCAGGAATAGTGATCCTAACCATGGAGCCATTACTCAGTTCCTAGGGAAAAGAATGGAAACAAATAAGAGCAAGTAAATAGAATCTGTGCATTCTAAGTCTCTGAATGTCTTAAAAATAGCTGATGCTTCACAAGACTGTTTGTCAAACAAAAATGCAATAAAATAAATGAAAAACAAGCAATATTTTTCAAACAGAATTGAATACTTCGAAGTTTTAGAAACAATAAATGTACTTATTTGTAAAGCATTTACAAAAATTCTTGTCTTTAACAAAGTGTCTAATTTTCATATAGACACTTGAGTCACCATCACCAAAAATAAGAGGCTCACTTTTAATAGACAAAAACCATGCCCATATAAGATTCAACTGATTGAACAGCTTTGTTTTCAATAAATTTTTTAAGAATACATGAACTTCAGAAAAGTTGGCCAGAACTACTGTAAAGTAAAATAGGGTAAAAAAATGACGCATTACAAGAGATTTTAAAAATCACAAGAAACATTTGTTTCCATTTCACAAAATTCTGCGTTCTGACAAACTTTAAATAACAGCCACAATTCTTGGAAAGTTGCCTAACCTTTTAAAAATAAATATGCACACTTACTAGCGTTACCCTGTTATGGACAGGGTCTCTTATAGAATGAATGTAAGTTCCAAGCTGTTGGAAAGTACAATCCTCATTATAGAGAGAATCATGAAGCTTTGAAGAATCCCTTAGTTCTGGAACTGGGGACAACAGAACAGCCTGTAAAAAGTCATAAATACAACACATGTGAAGCATGTTTTGAGAAATTAAGGTTAATGAAACTATGTATCTTTTTTGCATATGGTCTAGCAATTGTACATAATGGTTTAAAACCATTCTGCTCTAATCATGACTAAGTACCTTGTAGCAGACCAAGGTCCTCACCAAAGCAACTAGAAAAAGTCGATAAAAATAGCACATCTGATGGACAGCACTACAAAGCTGTGGAGACTACCTGGACGTGAGGGACCAAGATCAGGAGAGAAAGAAAGGAATCGGAAGGAGGTGGCCCCAGAGTCTTACAGCACTTGGGATCTAATTGGTCTATCTGCAATCCCGAGATAAACCTATCTAAAACACAAATCCTAACATTCTTAACTCCATGCTCAAAAACATATAATGCCCTGGAGACTGCATTCGGAATAAAAACCTTTTCATCCTTTCTTTTTCAAGAGCATGTTAGGAAGACAGTGTAAATCCTAGCTCTACCATTTATTAGCTGTATGTTGTTAGACCAGTAACCTCCTTGTACCTCTCTATGTGCCCATTTGTAAAACAAGGATTAATATTTTCCTAATAAAGCTGTTTTAAGGGATTAAATGAGTTAATACATATATAACACTCAGAAGAGTGCCTAGTACACAGATAACACTAGAAAACAGGTTATTATTATCCCACCCCCTGCCCTGCCTCACCCAAGAGACTACGTGTACTTTTACAAGTGTTCATTCATTCCACAGACTTCTTGAGTCTTCGCTTGTATGCTGGGAGATGGAGATACAACTATGTGTTAAAATGTTCTGCACTGTCCTGCCTCCACGCCCACACCCATGCAATTCCGCATACCCCAAAGTCCCCTTCCATCTACAGACATCCTACTTACCCTCCAGGTCCAAACCAGGGTAGACACGTCTCTAGAAGAGGAGCCTTGGATTCCACCACATCACCCCATCAGAATGTATCTTCCTATCAGTGAATCTCCTATGGTACTTTCTGCTCCTCTTAAGTCTTAATAGTCTACCTATCTTAAATTATAATCTCTTAAAACAGACAGTACATCTGTTCCACCCAAGTATGATCCCAAGATGAAAAAGAATGCATCACTTTCCTCACTGCAGCACCTTCAAAAAGTACCTTATACATCAGAAGGGAAGTCAATGTATGTTTACTGAATCATTTGTGTTTGAAAATATACACATTCTACAAGCATTAGCCAAACTTCCAATTCTGTCATCATTAAAACAGAAAAAAGTTAACCATGGGAAGAACTAATATTTGACCAAACTTCTTTAAAACACTATTAATTTTTGACAACACCCACTCCCTGTCTTACCTCATCCAGGGATCCAAGCAGCTTACTCAAAGGGTTAGGAGTACTAACGCTGTCAAGTGGGGTGCTGGGCCGAGGCATCGTGTTGGACATTGTCAGGGAGGGAGCTAGCAGCCCAGGAATAAAAACCTTTCCCACCTTTAAGCAGTAAAAAAATGTGGAAAAAAATTAGCTTTAATTTTTTGTTGTTGTTGTTGTTGTTGTTTTGGCCACGCCACACGGCTTATAGGATCTTAGTTCCCCGACCAGGGATTGAACTCTGCAGTGGAGGCTCAGAGTCCTAACTACTAGACCACCAGGGAATTTCCTACTGTATCATGTTCTTAAATGAAACGTTAGGCATGTAAGCATATATTTCTTTAAATATTTCAAAGTCTATGATCACCAAACACAACTAAAAAACAAAGAGAATTAAAATTTTAATAATGTATCAAATTCTACCAACCAACTATGAGTATCTTGGCATAAATTCTTAATCCGATTCCTTCTTTTCATAACTAAGGACTTCTCTGGGGGCAGGAAACGGGGGGAATGTTAATATAGTCAAGACACTATACAAAATTCAAGTATACCACGCATTTTTCTACCCCATTGGTGGTAAAGGCAGCAGAGACACTAAGCTTTCAGAGACTATAAGCATCAGTCTTGTTAAGTATTTTCCTGGCAGAGAGAAAGACACCAATTATTTCTTGGGAGCCAAAAAATTTAGGCTGAAGCGATACTCAAGAAATTAAATCCAACCTAATTCAAACCGTGCTCTCTAGCTCACAATCTGTCTTCTGTCATAAACTTTCAAATACTTCTTCCTCAAAAAAAATTTACATAAACTCTTCACTGACCTTAAAAGAATGAGCCAGCAACCCATGCTACCCACTTCTTCCTTTTAGCTACCCACAGGGTTCTCAGGAAAAACACAACAGAAATTCACAACCACACAGGCTGAAAACTCTTGATAAGACTAAAAGGAGAACTCAGAACTAAAGTGGAATTTTGACAATATACACATTTATGTCAATATACTACCCGAAAGCTAATAGAATTACAGAAGTTGCCCAAATAAAATCCTTAGGATTAAAAAACAAAAATGACAGGAGAACTAGTATATATAAAGTTTTTAAAAAGCCATCAGAGACCACCCCCCCTCCAGTTCATAAAAATATGCAATAAGCACATTCCCTGCTATTCCTCCCACGAATTACCACCACAACAAAATCTGCACGAAATGTATGATGCAACTAGCAGAAGACTCTAAAAGGTGAGGAAAGAAGACTGACTGGCTAGGGGCCTGAGAACCAGGAATGAACTATGAATTCCCTAGCTTTTGTTTTTGTTTCTCCAACTCCCTACGTAACCAGGCCTTGGGCTCTCAAGAGGCCTACAACTCAGAAATGTCCACAAGCACACACCAAAAGAGAGCCCATGAAAACCTTGATCTTTTGGCCAAAACTTGGTCAGGAAGAGAGACTAAGCAGGGCAGAAACACTTTCGCCCCACCTGCCCCACTTCAGGCAAACACACGGAAGAAGCCACAGCCCTCAGTGCCCGCCCCATCAGGAGCTGTGCGTGGAGACTACAGGCGGGGTCCTGTCATCCCACCTGCAAGGACCAGGTGGCGCCCTGCCCCAGCACAGAGGCGAGGCCTATCTTACAGCCCAGCCATGCAGTAACAAGGTGGCATCGCCTCCCCTCATCAGGCACTGCAGCTGCAGGCACTGCGGACAAAGCCCTGCTCTCGTTGCCACGAGGCAGCCCCTCTCCACCGCCCCGCCGTGTGCAGCAACTGTCAAGGGGGAAAAGCCTGGCTTTCATCCTCCCTCTATAATAAAAAGCAGCCTACCTCTCCCCTCCCTTTTCCAGAGACTGTGGGTGGAACACTCTATTCCATCCCTACCCTGCAATAACAAAGCAGCAACCCCTCGCTATCCCAACTAGGGAGTGAGGGGAGGAATGGAGAGGGAGGAAATAGAGAAAAGGACTTTCTAAATACGTGTATGAAATCCTGGTGTGTTTTTTAGGATTAAAAAACAAAAATGACAGAAGAACTAGTATATATAAAGTTTTTGTGAAACTGACCAACAATGACACAGTAAAAGATCTGAGAACTAAACACTGATCTAGAACACCATTCGGTTCTCAAACTGGCCTCTAGGTAACGTGGAAATTGAGGCAGACCACAGTCTCATTATGGGAGCAGACAGGAAAAAAGACCCAATCAGTAAAGGAATAGCTAGAAAACTTTTAGGCAATGACCAACCTACTCCAGACAAACACGACAGGAAAATACTGCACCCCACCCCTCGGCCCTGTGAGCAAAGGCCAGGTGGGAGCCTGGACTTCCATTATCACCTGGCTGTAATGAGGCACCCATCTGGGAAAAACGAAAACAAAAAGCTAACGGTACTTTGGGTTAGCAAGAATGTAAAGAAACTTCCGAGAGCTCTCATACACTGTTGGAGGCAAGGAGCACAACCTTGCAACCTTGATGCAACCTACACTTTGGAAAACAATGTGGCACCATGCGGCTAAGTTGAATATGCATATATTCTAAAGGCTAGGAGATACATATTTTTTAAAAACTTTTTAAGCATTGTTTATTAGAGGAAACAGCAAAACAACCCTAGTGGCTGGTAAAGTTCTGGTATAATCATACAACGGAAAACTAGGTAACAGTGCATGAGTCAACAACAGTTACACGTCAACACAAATAAATCTAAAAATAATATAATGTTGAGCAAAATAAGTCAGAGAAGAGTATGTGGTATGTTTTCTTTATATGAAAATCCAAAAACAAGGAAAACTAAACAAGTTACTCGTCAGTGATACATACATAACTGCAAAAACTAGTAATAAAAACAAGAGACTGATTTATTCCAAGTAAGGATTTCTGGGGGATGAGGATACAACGAGGAAAGAAAATCCAAGACTGTAAATATATGGCAACATCCTATTTCTTAACCTGGGTAGTGGTTATATGAACGTTCGCTTCATTATCCTTCAAACTGTATTTAAATTTCATAACTTAAATTTGTAAAATTTACATTATTCTGTATGTAAAGTTCACAACTGTTTAAAAAGACACAGACAACATATATATTATACATTTAATACGATGAAACTTTACTAAAACTTTGAGACTTAAGAAAGCTACCCATACATCAATTTCAAAACTATATTCTTTATAAAACTTCAATTAACATTTTTCTTTTTTAAAAAATTATCTATATTCATTAAAGTTTCCCCAACTGCCCTGTTTTCATACTGCCAACCCATCTAATGACAGTGAGTCCTAGACCTCCAAATAAGGCCCAACCTAAATTTAAGACTTCATTGTCAACTCTTACAAGAATCTTCTGCCAAATTCTATAGACAGGAGGTAACAAATTTTAAATATCAAACTAAAGTAACATTAAATAATAATTATTAAGGAAGTAGTCCTACTAAAAGCATGAAATGCTATTTATTACTTACCCGAACCACTCCTGTGTACAGCACCAGGTTTCCACTGCCTTCCAGGACCAGCATAGTGTCTATCTTCTAAAAAAAAAAAATAAAAAGAGGCAAAAATTTTGTTTTCCAATCCGTACAAATTATAAAGCACAACGACTTTCAATTTCTCAAGAAATGTGCCTGCATTTACCTCCACTGGAGCTGCATCCTTTGCCTGTATGTTGGTGACGGAGCCAAAGATGAGCTGGGTTTTATCATTACTCTCTTGAAACTTTACACATCTAAATATTCAAATGAAAAGAGAAATACACTATTGATATATGCAACAACCTCTACTGATCTCAAGGGTATTATACTAACTGTAAAAAGCCAATTTCAAAAAGTTACTTACTGTATGATTCCAGTTATAAAACATTTTCAAATGACAAAATTATAGAGATGGAGAACAGATTAGTGGTTGCCAGGGATTGGGGACTGTGGTAGATGGGTGTGGTATATGTGACTCTAAAGTGGGTAGCATGAGGAAGATCTGTGAGGTGATAAAGAAGTTCTGAATCTTGACTGGGGTGTTTGCACAAATCTACACGTGATAAAATTTCATGGAATCATATACACACACAAATGAGTACACGTAAAACTGAAGAAGTTTGAATGAGGCCCGTTGATTGTACTGATGTCAATTTCCTTGTTTTAACAATGCACTATAGATACGTAAGATGTTACCTCTGGGGGAAAAAGTGCAGGCTACACAGGACCTCTACTACTTTACAACATCCTGTGATCTATAATAATTTCAAAATTAAAGGTCAATAAATTAGTAAATATATAAATACACATTTTACCTAAGAAGATAAATGAATGGCTAATAAGCACATGAGAAGATGCTCAACATCATAAGTCATTAGGGAAATGCAAATTAAAACCACTTCAGGGGCTTCCCTGGTGGGACAGTGGTTAAGAACCCACCTGCCAGTGCAGGGGACAAGGGTTCGAGCCCTGGTCCAGGAAGATCCCACATGCCCCGAAGCAACTAAGCCCGTGCGCCACAACAGCTGAGTCTGCACTCTAGAGCCCGCGTGCCACAACTACTGAAGCCCAACTGCCTAGAGCCTGTGCCCTGCAACAAGAGAAGCCACCACAATGAGAAGCCCGTGCACCACAAGAAGAGTAGCCCCCCCACTTGCCGCAACTAGAGAAAGCCCACACGCAGCAACGAACACCCAATGCAGCCAAAAATTAAATAAATAAATAAAAATTTTAAACCACACTTCAGGGCTTCCCTGGTGGCGCAGTGGTTGAGAATCTGCCTGCTAATGCAGGAGACACGGGTTCGAGCCCTGGTCTGGGAGGATCCCACATGCCGCGGAGCAACTGGGCCCGTGAGTCACAACTGCTGAGCCTGCGCGTCTGGAGCCTGTGCTCCGCAACAAGACAGGCCGCGACGGTGAGAGGCCCATGCACCGCGATGAAGAGTGGCCCCCGTTTGCCACAACTAGAGAAAGCCCTTGCACAGAAACAAAGACCCAACACAGCCAAAAGTAAATAAATAATTAATTAGATTTTTTTTTAAAAAGTAACTGTACCATTTAAATAAATAAATAAATAAATAAAAATTAAAAAACACTTCACACCCACCAGAAAGGCTATAATCAAAGAAAATGACAATATCAAATCTTGTCAAAAGGAACCAAGATGGCGGAGTAGAAGGACGTGGTCTCACTCCCTCTTGAGAGAACACCAGAATCACAAATAGCTGCTGGACAGTCATCGACAGGAAGACACGGGAACTCACCAAAAAAGATACCCCACGTCCAAAGACAAAGGAGAAGCCACAGTGAGACGGCAGGAGGGGCGCAATCAGTAAAAATCAAAGCCCATAACTGCTGGGTGGGTGACTCACAAACTGGAGAACACTTATACCACAGAAGTCCACTCACTGGAGTGAAGGTTCTGAGCCCCACATCAGGCTTCCCAACCTGGGGGTCTGGCAACGGGAGGAGGAATTCCTAGAGAATCAAACTTTGAAGCCTAGTGGGATTTGACTGCAGGACTTCGACAGGACTGAGAGAAACAGAGACTCCACTCTTGGAGGGCACACACAGAGTAGTGTGTGCATCGGGGCCCAGGGGAAGGAGCAGTGACCCCAGGGGAGACTGAACCGGACCTGCCTGCTAGTGTTGGAGGGTCTCCTGCAGATGCAGGGGGTGGCTGGGGCTCACCATGGGGACAAGGACACTGGCGGCAGAAGTTCTGGGAAGTACTCCTTGGCGTAAGCCCTTCCAGAGTCTGCCATTAGGCCCACCAAAGATCCCAGATAGGCTCCAGTGCTGGGTTGCCTCAGGCCAAACAACCAACAGGGAGAGAACTCAGCCCCACCCATCAGCAGTCAAGTGAACTAAAGTTTTACTGAGCTCTGCCCACCAGAGCAACAGTCGGCTCCACCCACCACCAGTCGCTCCCATCAGGAAACTTGCACAAGCCTCTTAGATAGCCTCATCCACCAGAGGGCAGACAGCAGAAGCAAGAAGAACTACAGTCCTGCAGCCTGTGGAACAAAAACCACATTCAAAGAAAGACAGACAAGATGAAAAGGCAGAGGGCTATGTACCAGATGAAGGAACAAGATAAAACGCCAGAAAAACAACTAAATGAACTGGAGATAGGCAATCTTCCAGAAAAAGAATTCAGAATAATGATAGTGAAAATGATCCAGGACCTCGGACAAAGAATGGAGGCAAAGATCGAGAAGATGCAAGAAATGTTTAACAAAGACCTAGAAGAATTAAAGAACAAACAAACAGAGATGAACAATACAATAACTGAAATGGAAAATACACTAGAAGGAATCAATAGCAGAATAACTGAGACAGAAGAACGGATAAGTGACCTGGAAGACGGAATGGTGGAATTCACTGCTGCAGAACAGACTAAAGAAAAAAGAATGAAAAGAAATGAAGACAGGGCTTCCCTGGTGGCACAGTGGTTGAGAGTCCGCCTGCCAATGCAGGGGACACGGGTTCGTGCCCCGGTCCAGGAAGATCCCACGTGCCGCGGAGCGGCTGGGCCCATGAGCCATGGCTGCTGAGCCTGCGTTTCCGGAGCCTGTGCTCCGCAACGGGAGAGGTCACGACAGTGAGAGGCCCGCGTACTGCCAAAAAAAAAAAAAAAACAGAAATGAAGACAGCCTAAGAGACCTCTGGGACAACATTAAACGCAACAACATTCGCATTATAGGGGTCCCAGAAGGAGAAGAGACAGAGAAAGGACAAGAGAAAATATTTGAAGAGATTATAGTCAAAAACTTCCCTAACATGGGGAAGGACGTAGCCACCCAAGTCCAGGAAGGGCAGTGAGTCCCATACAGGATAAACCCAAGGAGAAACACACCGACACACACAGTAATCAAATTGGCAAAAATTAAAGATAGAGAAAAATTACTGAAAGCGGCAAGGGAAAAACGACAAATAACATACAAGGGAACTCCCATAAGGTTAACAGCTGATTTCTCAGCACAAACTCTACAAGCCAGAAGGCAGTGGCAGGACATATTTAAAGTGAAGAAAGGGAAGAACCTACAACCAAGACTACTCTACCTGGCAAGGATCTCATTCAGATTCGATGGAGAAATCAAAAGCTTTACAGACAAGCAAAAGCTAAGAGAATTCAGCACCACCAAACCAGCTCTACAACAAATGCTAAAGGAACTTCTCTAAGGGGGAAACACAGGAGAAGAAAAGGACCTACAAAAACAAACCCAAAACAATTAAGAAAATGGTCATAGGAACATATATATCGATAATTACCTTAAACATGAATGGATTAAATGCTCCAACCAAAAGACACAGGCTTGCTGAATGGATACAAAAACAAGACCCATATATATGCTGTATACAAGAGACCCACTTCAGACCTAGGGACACATACAGACGGAAAGTGAGGGGATGGAAAAAGATATTCCATGCAAATGGAAATCAAAAGAAAGCTGGAGTAGCAATACTCATATCAGATAAAAACAGACTATAAAATAAAGAATGTTACAAGAGACAAGGAAGGACACTACATAATGATCAAGGGATCAATCCAAGAAGAAGATATAACAATTATAAATATATATGCACTTAACACAGGAGCACCTCAATACATAAGGCATCTGCTAACAGCTATAAAAGAGGAAACCGAAAGTAACACAATAATAGTGGGGGACTTTAACACCTCACTTACACCAATGGACAAATCATCCAAAATGAAAATAAATAAGTAAACAGAAGCTTTAAATGACACAATAGACCAGACAGATTTAATTGGTATTTATAGGACATTCCATCCCAAAACAGCAGATTACACTTTCTTCTCAAGTGCGCACGGAACATTCTCCAGGATACATCACATCTTGGGTCACAAATCAAGCCTCAGTAAATTTAAGAAAATTGAAACCATATCAAGCATCTTTTCTGACCACAACGCTATGAGATTAGAAATCAATTACAGGGGAAAAAACGTAAAAAACACAAACACATGGAGGATAAACAATACGTTACTAAATAACCAAGAGATCACTGAAGAAATCAAAGAGGAAATAAAAAAATAACTAGAGACAAATGACAATGAAAACACGACGATCCAAAACCTATGGGATGCAGCAAAAGCAGTTCTAAGAAGGAAGTTTATAGCTATACAAACCTCAAGAAACAAGAGAAATCTCAAATAAGCAAACTCACCTTACACCTAAAGGAACTAGAGAAAGAAGAACAAACAAAACCCAAAGTTAGCAGAAGAAAAGAAATCATAAAGATCAGAGCAGAAATAAATGCAATAGAAACAAAGAAAATAGCAAAGATCAATAAAACTAAAAGCTGGTTCTTTGAGAAGATAAACAAAATTGATAAACCATTAGCCAGACTCATCAAGAAAAAGAGGGGGAAGACTCAAATCAATAAAATTAGAAATGAAAAAGGAGAAGTTACAACAGACACCGCAAAAACACAAAGCATCCTAAGAGACTACTACAAGCAACTCTATGCCAATAAAATGGACAACCTGGAAGAAATGAACAATTCTTAGAAAGATATAAGCTTCCAAGACTGAAACAGGAAGAAACTGAACATATGAACAGACCAATCACAAGTAATGAAATTAAAACTGTGATTAAAAATCTTCAAACAAACAAAAGCCCAGGACCAGATGGCTTCACAGGTGGTTCTATCAAACACTTACAGAAGAGCTAACATGATCCTTCTCAAACTCTTCTTAAAAATTGCAGAGGAAGGAACACTCCCAAACTCATTCTATGAGGCCAGCATCACACTGATACCAAAACCAGACAAAGATACTACAAAAAAAGAAAATTACAGACCAATATCACTGATGAATATAGATGCAAAAATCCTCAACAAAATACTAGCAAACAGAATCCAACAACACATTAAAAGGATCATACACCATGATCAAGTGGGATTTATCCCAGGGATGCAAGGATTCTTCAACATACGCAAATCAATGTGATACACCATATTAACAAATTGAAGCATAAAAACCATATGACCATCTCAATAGATGCAGAAAAAGCTTTTGACAAAATTCAACACCCATTTATGATAAAAACTCTCCAGAAAGTGGGCATAGAGGGGACCTACCTCAACATAATAAAGGCCATATATGACAAACCCACAGCAAACATCATTCTCAATGCTGAAAAACTGAAAACATTTCCTCTAAGATCAGGAACAAGACAATGTTGCCCACTCTCACCACTATTATTCAACATAGTTTTGGAAGTTTTAGCAACAGCAATCAGAGAGGAAAAAGAAATAAAAGGAATCCAAATCAGAAAAGAAGTAAAACTGTCACTGTTTGCAGATGACATGATACTATACATAGAGAATCCTAAAGATGCTACCAGAAAACTGCTAGAGTTTATCAATGAATTTGGTAAAGTAGCAGGATACAAAATTAATGCACAGAAATCTCTTGCATTCCTATACACTGATGATGAAAAATCTGAAACAGAAAGTAAGGAAACACTCCCATTTACCACTGCAACAAAACCAATAAAATACCTAGGAATAAACCTACCTAGGGAGACAAAAGACCTGTATGCAGAAAACTATAAGACACTGATGAAAGAAATTAAAGATGATACCAACAGATGGAGAAATATACCATGTTCTTGGATTGGAAGGATCAATATTGTGAAAATGACTATACTACCCAAAGCAATCTACAGGTTCAATGCAATCCCTATCAAATTACCAATAGCATTTTTTTATAGAACTAGAACAAAAAAATCTTAGAATTTGTATGGAGACACAAAAGACCCTGAATAGCCAAAGCAGTCTTGAGGGAAAAAAACAGAGCGGGAGAAATCAGACTCCCTGACTTCAGACTACACTACAAAGCTACAGTAATCAAGACAATATGGTACTGGCACAGAAACAGAAACACAGATCAATGGAACAAGATAGAAAGCCCAGAGATAAACCCACAAACCTATATGGTCAACTAATCTATGACGAACGAGGCAAGGATATACAATGGAGAAAAGACAGTCTCTTCAATAAGTGTTGCTGGGAAAACTGGACAGCTACATGTAAAAGAATGAAATTAGAACACTCCCTAACACCATACACAAAAATAAACTCAAAATGGATTCGAGACCTAAATGTAAGACCGGACACTATAAAACACTTAGAGGAAAACATAGGAAGAACACTCTTTGACATAAATCACAGCAAGATCTTTTTTGATCCACCTCCTAGAGAAATAGAAGTAAAAACAAAAATAAACAAATGGGACCTAATGAAACTTCAAAGCTTTTGCACAGCAAAGGAAACCATAAACAAGACCAAAAGACAACCCTCAGAATGGGAGAAAATATTTGCAAACGAATCAACAGACAAAGGATTAATCTTCAAAATATATAAACAGCTCTTGCAGCTCAATATTAAAGAAACAAACAACCCAATCCAAAAATGGGCAGAAGACCTAAATAGACATTTCTCCAAAGAAGACATACAGATGGCCAAGAGGCACATGAAAAGCTGCTCAACATCACTAATTATTAGAGAAATGCAAATCAAAACTACAATGAGGTATCACCTCACACCAGTTAGAACAGGCATCATCAGAAAATCTACAAACAACAAATGCTGGAGAGGGTGTGGAGAAAGGGGAACCGTCTTGCACTGTTGGTAGGAATGTAAATTGATACAGCCACTATGGAGAACAGTATGGAGGTTCCTTAAAAAACTAAAAATAGAATTACCATATGATCCAGCAATCCCACTACTGGGCATATACCCAGAGAAAACCATAATTCAAAAAGACACATGCACCCCAATGTTCACTGCAGCACTATTTACAATAGCCAGGTCATGGAAGCGACCTAAATGCCCATCGACAGACGAATGAATAAAGAAGTTGTGGTACATATATACAATGGAATATTACTCAGCCATAAAAAGTAACGAAATTGGGTCATTTGTTGAGACCTGGAGGGATCTAGAGACTGTCATACAGAGTGAAGTAAGTCAGAAAGAGAAAAACAAGTATCGTATATTAACGCATGTATGTGGAACCTAGAAAAATGGTACAGATGTACCAGTTTGCAGGGCAGAAGTTGAGACACAGATGTAGAGAACAAATGTATGCACACCAAGAGGGAAAGCCGCAGGGGGGTGGGGATGGTCGTGTGATGAATTGGGTGATTGGGATTGACATGTATACACTGATGTGCAAAAAATTGATGACTAATAATAACCTGCTGTATAAAAAAGTAAATAATATTCAAAAATTTTAAAAAGAAATCTTGTCAAGGATGAAGAAATTGGAACACTCAAACATTACTGGTGGGAATGTAAAATGGTACAGCTTATTTGGAAGACAAATATAGCAATTTCTTTAAAAGTTTACAATGAATTTATCATTTGATCCACTCCTAGTTATCCACCTATCTATCTACATGAAATCATGTATGTCCACACAAAGGCTCTGGCTCCAATGTTCATAGTGCCATGATTCACAATGGTCAAAAAAGTGTAAACAAACCAAATGCCCATCAACTAATGACTAGATAAACAAAATGTGGTATATTTATACAATACTACACAGCAAGAAGAATAAAATATTTATACATGTTACAACATGGTAGGCCCTAAGAAACATGCTAAGTGGAAGAAGGTGGACACACAAAAAATTATATATGGTATGATTCTATTTACATAAAATATCCAGAAAAGGCAAATCTGCAGAGGCAGAAAGCCTATGTACTGGTTGCCTGAGGTTGGGAATGGGAACAGAGACTGAATGCAAGTCAAGCACAAGAGATCTTTTTAAAGCGATAGAAATTTTTAAAGCTGGATTGTGGTGATGCTGCATAACTGTAAATTTACTAAAAATCATCGAACTGTGCACTTAAAACATGCTAATTTTATGGTATGTAAATTATTTCAATAAAGCTACTTAAGCCAAAAAAAAATAAAAAGAGAGAGAGAGAAAAAGAAAAAGAAAAAACAGCCCTAAGTTTATTTATACCAAATGAATGAGATACATAAACGCACTTACCGTAACTGGAGCTGGGACTCTACTAAAAAGCACAAGAACTTCTGCCCACATAGGTCAGATGTAATAAAGACTTTTGAGGCCTGTGAATTTTTCTCCCTGTAATAGATATATTAATAAAGAAACTGTTGGCACTCACTTAAAACTCTACCATAGTAATTATTAAAAGTCTTTGAAAATATTCTACAGGAAATACTACTTGGGCCAAGCAATATAACCTTGAAGACACAAAAGCACTTCTAAGAATTGAACTTCATGATCTCTAAGATTCCTTTCAGCTCTTTGACTCTGAGTCCACTACACAGCTTTTTTGGGGAAAAATTACAATAAATGTAATCATTACCAACAGACTTTTTAATTCCACATTATGCAAGTTGCCTACTGCTAAAGTAATGCAAACTTGAAGAGATCTTAGACCTCTTACAGGGTCTAAGGGGTCAGACATTTTATAACATGACCTCTCCAATCTATCCTCTCTCTCAGATTAGGCTCCACTTCATCCCTTTTTTTAACCCATACTCAAAAATTCTCTAGTCTCAAAAATTTCTTTGTAACTCTGTACAATAAGGATCTGCAATATATCCAACTTAGCAATAAGGTATTTAAAGACAAATGATTTTTAAATACAGGGAATTTTTATTCTATATATAAGGAATTTTTATTTTATAAGCAATTTTTATTTTATATATATAAAAATAGAACATACTTCAACACTGTACTCACATCTTTCCTTTCCTCCAACTGCCTATCCCTGACCTGCCAGCCTAAGAACATGCGCTTGTCTTTCTACTGGGATGCGGATAGCTTAAGGCGGTAGAGCCAGCTGTATTTTCAGTGCTTTCCCTGCTCTGGGTATATAGTCTTTTCGTAGCCTACTCTCTCATATCAAAATGAGTCTTTAAATACAGAGATGGACTAAGTATTAGATTATATAAAGGACTTACTGTTAATTTGGCTGGCTGTAAAAATGGTAGCATGGTTAGGTAAGAAAATGTCCTTACTTTTTAGAGAAACACACTTAGGTATTTAAGGGCAAAAATGAAGACTAATTTTCTCTAACATATTTCAGGAAAAACAAAACTCTCCCTTGACCCTGAGATTCCCTCAGCTAGTTCTGTATCCTCATTCCCATTCAAAGGCAAACTCCTGTATATCTATGTTCACCTCCTCGGTCCCCATTTACTTTTTCCACCCCATTCCACTCCACCCTAGACCCCCACCCCCAGGTGCTCTGGCCAAGGTCACCAGTGACCTTGCCATCCAGGTACTGCCTCTCTGAGCTCACCTAAGAGTGCCACACTTCACCAGCACCTGGCAACATTGGCACCTTCCTCTCAAAAGCCACTTTTCTCATGTTCCATGACATGTCCTGCTGCTTCCCCCACCTAACCTCTCTTGCTCTGTCTCTCTGCAGCAGCTTTATCTCTTTTCACCCCTCCCAAATCTTAAGTTTCCAAGACTTTAGTCACTAGCCCTCTTCTGATTCTATACAGCCTGGTTTTAACTATTCAGAGGTCACAGACTCTGAGAATCGAATGAATGTTAAACCCTCTCCTAAAGAAAAGGCCTATACACCACATATACCCGTGATTACTATCTTTGATTCCAGAGGGTTACCAGAACCCCTGCAACCGCAAGCTCATCCACAGGCCCTCCTGGAACCCAACCTCTACACACTCCATAAATTCCAATCCACCTGTCTTGCCTCAATCACCACTGATAAGTGACTGCTCTGACCCCTGAGTTTATGACCCACATATAAAGCACCTTCTTACAGCTCTCATCAAACAGAACAGCCCAAAAGGCCATCTCTCTCCACCTCCTCTTTCGCAGCCCTTTCCCCTCCTCCTGCACAAACAAATGGAGAGTATTTTTAATTCCCTGAACAAACCACACATTCACACTTCTGCACTTTTCTTCTGATCCCCTCTAACTACTGTGTACTGCCCCGCTTACCCACCCAGGAAATACCGAGTCATCTTTCCAAAGCCCTACCAGCAGATGAGCAGTGCCACCACCCTCCAGCTGTCTCCTTCTGAGGACAGGGACAGCAACTTATTTGCTGATAAACCACAGCCACTAGTACACACACTGGCATTGACTGAATGACTGATTAAAGAGAACATAAAAGGAGGAAGGTCACATGGAACAGAGGTCTGAGTTGTGTCTCCCAGAAAAACAGCTGATACTCAACTAACATAAAGACAAAACTTAAGAAAAATGTTATAAATTCCCAAGTTTCCTAATCTACAGAAATTAGTTGTCTCTCCCTAAAACATCAAACACCTCAAATCTGAGAGATTACTAAGGAAGAAATAGCAAATGACAAAAGAATATTTTTATGATCACCTTAATATCACTAACATCCTCTACTGAAACTGAAGTAGCCTTTAATATATATCTCTATGTATTTTAGAAATATTAATAACTGCTTATACTCAAAGGAAGCTTTACACAAAATGCCAAGTATTTTCTAAAACTTTTAGTATCATTTTTCTTTGAATATAAAAATATATACTCCAAACCTTGTATTAGTAATCGTTTCTGTCCATAAATGGTCCATACAAAGTTCAGGAACAATTGGCTCTGTTTCTGGTGCAAGAAAGGAGCCGTTAGAATTACTACTTGGAGAATGAGAAATACTGTGTCTCTTTGGAGATTGATTATGGCTTGAAAGGTTGAACCTTTGCACCCCTGAAAAAGAGTGCACTCCTAAGGCTGGAGAATGAGCACGACTGCAAAATAAAGAGAAAAGAGTGCACCACAATTAATAACACAGGCTGATATAACACACTTTCTAATAAAGCTTTCCAAATTCTATGTATGGAGAGTATTCATAACATAAACCCAGTCAGAAATACAATTTTTTTAAAAAGGAGTAGCTACTTAAACGGTTTGTCAACATGCTTTATTATAGTCTAAGGATTTAGAATTCCTGTTAGAATTCTTTTTCTTTAACTGAAAATCAGTTCATTTTCTGCCTCAGAAAATCAATTATTTATACCAATATTATTCAAAAAAGTTTAAACTATGTTCCTATACATTCAAACATATACACACCAACAAAACTATGTCCCTATTGTACCAGACAGATATTAACAAAAACAAAAGAAAAGCTAATGCAAATTAAGACAAAAGAAAACAGTACCAAAAAATTTCTGTAATTAATATTCACCAAACTGCTGCGACTTAGTGGTAAAAATGAGGCACTCTTACAACAAGCACTGGCAGTCTCTAAATATGACTCAGTGAAAAAGTAACACAGTAGGCCTGGAAGTCTTAGTAAGAATAGCACAACTGGAATAACGCTGTTTTCTCTAAAAGATACTCAGGATCTGTCAACAGAAATTTTAAATCCTTCAAATCACAAGAGAAAGTTTTAAAAGAAGGTATCTTTTTCTTGGGATGTCTTGTTTAAAGCAAGGAAATGCTTCCACACTTAATTCCCACCTGAGAGCTGCCATGTTGGAAATGGAAGGTGAGCGGGAGTGTAGGCTGGGCGAGGAGGCTGAGCGACTCTGGCTGTGGATGGAGGAGTAGTTCTGGAAGGGGGAAGCCACGGGGGAGTCTCCCCTGGAGAGGCTTCTGAGGTGTGCTGTGAGCGAGCTGCTGGTGGCCACATTCTGTGGGGTGCCCCCCTGTTCAGAGAACTTTAAAACAACATTCTCCTCCTTAAGTCAAAATGAAAAGGGGGAGGGGGCAGAAAATAATTAAGATTAAAAGGGCAATTTCCTTGTGAGAATGCAGGGTAGTTGCCAGTTATTAAAGATATAATATCTTTTTACCTAAGGCACTCAACCTATTTCACAAGTGATTCTTCTAAAAACCTGCAAAGTTTTTAGTATTAATTATCCTTTTCTGTTAAGAAGTGATCTGCCTTCACCCTTACCTCTGTTTTGACTCTCCGGAGAGCCCACACAGAATGCAAACCTTGAACGGTGTCATAGGTCATTACAACGGAGGGATCAGTGTTGAGAAAAACAATTTTCATTGCATGATCTACAACATATTGTACCCGTGATGAACCAAAAAGACCTTAAAGACAGAACAGAAATGATCAGGTATAGAACAATGGACTTTTACAAGACTGTTGTTTATGAAGTGACTTCTTGCAATTCCTAAAGATAAAGAGAAATCAAGGCAATTAAGGCACAAAAATCTATTAATATATTACATAATTAACCCTCAATTTTTAATACATTTACTTTGGGCATCAATTCCTTTCAAATATATTAAAGATGAGAATCTTACGAGTTTTGATTTCACACACATGCAACTAAATGTTTAAGATTTGTGCTGACTAAACCATTAAATTCATCAGCCACAGGTAAAAGGTCCATGACTCCTTTAATAACTGACTTAATCTTAAATTACACTCAACCATTCGACCAAGTTTGACTTCCTTGCTGGTTCTTTTCTTCTCTAAGAAACCTGTTCTCCACCATAGCTATTCAAACAGTGCTGAACAGCGCACTACTGGATACACACGCAAAATAAGTTTCTCCTAGCGAGTCCAGCTTTTACATCTACAATACCATAAACTGATTTCTACATCCTTATTTGACTGTCTCCTAAATGTTGCCCTCTCAGTTAAAATACCGAAAAATTTAAAAAGAATTATTTTATAAAAGGAGTACTTTATAAAGAAAGAAATAAAAATCATTCATAATTCCACTCAAAATAACCTCTACTGATATATTTTGGGAGCACTCCTCTGAGTTTTTTTTTTTCCTATACAGACATATTTTTTATGTTCTTACAAAATTAGGATGAGATTGCAGTTAGTTTTGTACCTTACTTAACATTATGAATAAGCAATTCCTGAGGTCATTAAATATTATTCAAAAACATGATCAATAATGGCTGCATACCATTCAATCACACACTCTGACATGTTTTTTTAGGTTGTTCGTAGTTGTTAGCAGTATAATATAGAATTGTCAATAAACTTTTTCTGTAAAAGGCCAAAGAGTAAATAGTTTAGGCTTTGCAGACATACTGACTCTGTAGCATAATTTTTTTTGTTTTCTACAACCTTTTAAAAGGGTAAAAACCACTCTTGGCTCTTAAGCCTTAGAAAAATAAACTGGATTTAGCCCCCCAGGCTGTAGTTTGCCAAGCCCTGATATAGAAGATAAAAACCTCAGTGGTATTTCAGAATATATACTTGGGATAAAGTCCTTAAAGTAAAATTGGTCAAAGAATATAAATATTTTTTTTTAGCCTTCAAGTCCTCATTATTCATAATAGCCTATGTTTGGTCACATTTAAAATTTTAAAACAAGCATCTAGAAATACCTCTAGGAACTATTAAAAGTCTGAGTCCCAGCAAATTATGTTATTATGAGCAGGGAAAATGAAATATTAAAAATTTCCAAAGTAAAGGTCTAAGGCCCTACATTTCTTTGTTCCAAAAAAAGGAAACTATTTTAGTTTATCTAAGTATTGTTCATTTACTTACTAATTACTAAGGAACAAAGTCCAGAGTCATCTACAGGTAAGTTAGAAAATATATTAGTATTTCTGGTTGATGTATAGGCTCTATTTTTACTAAAAGAATAGCTGTTAAAACAATTAATACCAGGGTATTCGATGAATTAATTAATATGAATTATTTTCATAATAAGAGTTATTTTTAAATGCTTAAATTGTATTATTTTTATAAAAGAAATCTAATTTTCATAAGCTCCTTTATTTCCTCCCCAGCCCCAAACTCAAAAGAGAGCCTACATAAAAGAATTTATAAAAATACACTTACTTCCAGATTTACAAACAAGAGGTGTGATTTCATCTAGTGGATGCAGCATGCTGAACATAGTGGGTAAAGGTTCTCTAGTAAAGAACAAATAAATAATCACCAACATAAGATGACTCCATTTGTGCACAAATTTTGTACTTCCCTTGCAAAGAAATGTCTTCTGCAGGTTACACTAACAACTAGAAACCTACCATCTCAAAAAGCAACCCTCTAAAAACTTCTGACCTACTGTTTTTCACAGTATCTTCTATTTTATTCCTAGAAATCTTTCCTCTTATGCAGGGTAAATTTGCGTGCGTGCGCGCGCACGCACACACACACACACACACACACACACACACACGGAACTCAGGGTAGCCCAGGTAGTATCTGTGAGCAGCAGTCAACACCTTTCAGAACAAACAGAGTAATGGGCATACGGCAGTCATTTTTTTTTTAAACCTCTCTTAGTGGCAGTGTCTCTAACAACTAGTAAAGAAATTTAGTCTTCTAGACCTATTGACAAAAGAGAGTATTTAAAAAAAAAAAGAAGAAACACTTCAAGTAAATGAAATGGCTGCATTTTCTTAAGGAGTGACTGAAAAAAGGAAAAAACAGACCTTCTATCTGAACACAGAGAGAGATTAAAATCTATAAGCAATTTTCTTAAAACTCAGTGTCTACTACTTGCACCACACTGTGACAGGTACTGTATGTTCCTGCCCGTCAACGAGCTCACAGCTGATCAGGGAGACAAAGTAAACACACTATAATTTATTACGCACCTAAGACATAAGAAGCGCTATGTCAAGAGATTATATACATTAGCTTGTTAAATTACTGCATAAATCCTAAGAAATAAATGACAGTATTCTTCCTGTAACAGATAAGGAAACTAAAGCCAAAGCTAATGATTTGCCCAAAGTAACATGATGGAAAAAATGGCAGAGCTAAGAATTGAGTTTTGTTATCTTTAAGCCAAGTGTTTGCTCAGTTTTACTACTTGGGGAAAAAAGCTGTAGATAATTAAGAGCCAAGTGAGAAGTAGAACTCATAAGGGTACAATGCTGAGATGAGAGAAAAAGGCATCTATCTGTGCTGACAGCATGGAAATTATCATCATCCCAAACTTTTGGGTAAACAATTTTACCTTAGAACCAACCAAAAAAAGCCCAAGGAATCATATTCTGACCTGCATACCTGGGTGGGCCTGGAGGAACCTCATGTGAAGAGCTGCTTCGTTCAAACAACAAGCCATACTTCGTGGGCCAAACATTTGCAACCTATTGGGTAAAAGGGTGAGGAAAAAAACAGAAGTAAAAGAAACTATTCTTTATAACATGTTTTTACGAAACATTACAGAACATTAGATTTCCTTCCAATTTAATAAGAGTTTTGCAGAGTAACAATCATTAACTATAATTTTTTTAAGTAATTCTAACAAGTAAATCTAAGACAAAATCAAATCTAAGGAAGAGAAGTTCGACCTGAAATTCCTGCCAGTAGCTAATATCAGTACCAAAATGACAATGTGATTAAAGTGTAACAATAGCATTAGGGCATGAAAAAGATAATGAGAAACAGGAGAAAGACTAATATTGCTCAAGTGCTTGAATAAAACCAAAATGATTTCTTCTATGTCACTTAAACTGAAAAAAAACCTCTCAGAAAAGACTTCGTAATTCACTTCACTAAATAATTTATTTTTAAGACAAAGGATGGAAATGGTAAGCCACTACAAGTTTATTTCAGTAAAAATAACATTTTTGATTACAAGACATGAGAGTAGCAATACTTCTGAAACCAATTAATTCAAGCATATTCTCCAATAAAACACAAAAACATTGAAACACTCACGTTTACCTGAAAAGGTAAAGAAGCTATGTAATCCTTTCCTTCTATGCTATGCATGTTAATACATGAGCTTTGCAATATACATATGCATTTTTCTACTTTATCACCACCTGAAAAGAGAGTACAATAAGATATATGCATTGTTTCCGAAAAAAAAAATCCCAATAATCATAAATTGCAATTCCCGGGACTTCCCTGGTGGCACAGTGGTTAAGAATCTGCCTGCCAATGTGGGGGACATGGGTTCGAGCCCTAGTCCAGGAAGATCTCACATGCCGTGGAGCAACTAAGCCTGTGCAGCACAACTACTTAGCCTACGCTCTAGAGCTTGAGAGCCACAACTACTGAAGCCCAAGCGTCTAGAGCCTGTGCTCTGCAACAACAGAAGCCACCGCAATGAGAAGCCCGCACACTGCAACGAAGAACAGCCCCTGCTCACCGCAACTAGAGAAAGCCCGCGTGCAACAATGGAGACCCAGCACAGCCATAAATAAATAAATAAATAAATAAATAAATAAATAAATAAATGTTTTAAAAATAAATAAATTGCAATTCCCAACAGCACAAATTCTTTAATGCACAATATAAAAATGCTTGCGCTAATCCACCATTATTAGTGGCTTACTTATTTTGAATGAAAAAAAATGAGATAAACATTTGGAATCATCATAAGATCAAATAAAATTTCAAAAAGGAACTTACTGTAGTCCTTTTCAGACTTATCCTGTGATATAATGAAGTCACACCACAATGCCTAAAATCAAAACAAAATGCTTACCTAGGAAAATTACATCTAAATAATAACCTATTAACTAATGGTATCTAAATAGTAGTGTCACCTACATAACGGTCCCTCCTCACCAGCTCAACACATATACCATGGGAACAAAGAAAAATAAGATAAAATTAGACTAATTAATGATAACTATCTTCAGGAAAGATAAACTATGCTTGCAAATAAAAAGAAAAGGGAAAACAAAATCAAGAAACCTACTAGATAGAAGCTTTGCAGCAAAAGTGAATTCAAATAGTGGTTCATCCTGTAGTAAACCCTATATCCTATACAAAGCTAAAGATTATCAGAAGAGTTGAAAATTGCCAAGCTATTTTATAATCTCCAGACTTACCTAATCTTATCATTCTTTGACTCGCCAGAAAGAATGTTTAGAAAAACATTTCCCTTTCTTAAGGGCCCATCTTAAAAATATATATACAAACTAGGAAAAGCCGTTAAACTTCAACTGGTATGCCTGACAATCACTCATTGAAATTTTTTAATGGCATTTTTATGTCTTTTTAATTGTGGTAAAATATACATAACATAAAATTTACCATCTTAACCATTTTTCAGTGGTATTAAATACATTCACAATGTTACATGAGGGGGAAATTATCAGCAAAAAGAGTACTGGCTTCGACACTCCTGGATGGAAATGCTTTCACACATGTTCTCAAATTTGGGAATAATTCAGTTGACCCTTCCTAATAAATTGTTAGAAGAGTACAACACTCATCAGGAAATAGTTCATGGGGAAAAAAAAAAAAAAAGCAGCGTCGAGGTACGATTTCAGTGTCTACAAATGGGGAACTTCACATGAGTAAAAAGCTTCTAAAAACCTCCTGTCAGTAGCCTAACAATTAATGCAACCAACAAAAATGTTTTCACTTCTCCCTCAACTTAATATTCTAAAAACTTTCAGTAAGAAAAGATGAAACAGTACAGTGAACATCTGTCTCACCTGAATTTTGCCGTACCTGTCTAAGGGCATTTGAGTACATGTGGAATTGCAGGGGGCAGGGGCTATTTGAAAATTGCACACATCATGACACTTTACCCCTAATCACTTCATCGTGCATTTCCTAAAACTAAAGATATACTCCTATATAACCACAAAACCGTCATCCCACCTGAGGAAAAATAATGTAATTTTCTTCTAGCACCTGATGTCCAGTCCATTTTAGCAAGTAATTCACAGGGTAATACCTTGGTGCCATGGTAATATCCTTTCACCCAAGAGTGTTAATATCCATTAACAATCCTTTTCTGAATCCATTATTACATTGGAGGTTACAAAGTGGTGATTTTTTAACTCTACCCTTCTTTCTATATTTATTAGCTGGCATTCGTCCATAAATAAGGGTGTTCCTTCATTAACTCGAGATGAACTGCACGTCTTCCTAGAAAGGCAGGGCAAATGCTTAATTCCTTCCCTTTAATTACCGATTTTCATAATAGAGTTAGGTGTAATAGCCAACTGCAATGATAACAAGTTAGGTTTTTTCTTTCTCTTTCTGATTATCACTAGGAACCAGATTTTTATTTATTGAATACTCTGCCATCAATTATAATCATCATGTGTTACAGTATTCTTTGTACCCTCAATGTCTTAGAAATTTTTACTGAGAATAACAAATTGAATTACTCAAGAACAGTGTTTAAAGACTATCATTAAATTGACAAAAGATGGTGTAAAAAAAGTGATGATACAGAAAACAAATGAAGTTTTTTAAATGGACACCCAGCTGCCGGGACCATTACACTGTTTTTATTATTTCTGTTAAATTTTAGGACAAAAACTTTTTTAAGTGTTAAGTAGTCAATCAAACGCTAAAATTCAAATCAACTCACCTGTTGAACAGGACTGTCAACTGTAAACGCTTTATAAACAGCCAATGCCTGGCTTTTACTTCCTTTGCTCCAGATGACCATATTTCCAGCCACATAGAGTTCCTCATCGTAATCTACTTCTTCTCCAATTTCACTTACGCCTTTCCTTAACTGCCAGCTCTCCTTAAAAATTAACACATGTAGGACATGTTCAAGCACTTTTTTCCAAAGTATGGAGCAGGATTTATTAATTAAATCAAATAATCATTCAGAGACAAGTTTCCTACTCTCTCTTTGCCTGGGGAGTAACACTCAATCTAAGCCCAATTCTTAGAAGCTTAGTGCTACTGATTTAAAAAGTGGGGTGTGTGCATATGCGTATTATATACCTTACAGGATGTTTTATATTATAGTACTATATTATTTGCCCCAAATATAAACAAACAAAAATTGTACCATATCTATAGATCAAAAAATGAAACCAACATGATAGGGAAACTAAAATGGTATATTAGGTGCATGGGGAAGTGATGGAGAGGGGGCAGGAAGGTGCACATGGGAATCACTGGGGGAGTTTATTCACAGGGTAGATTTCCCTGCTTCACAACTAAATATACATTCACCTTCCTTCCCTTGTCCCACTCATCAAAATAAATGGGAGAGAGAAAGGTTCAGATTTCTAACTACATAGACTACCTGAGATTTTGGTATCCCAAAAGGAATGAAAGTGGAATAAGGTGGGAAAGACTGACTTCCTGACACACGCTAACATCTCATTCTCCTATTTAAGAACTAGTACTCTATCTACTTATGTGGCATTTTCTTTGTCCTCAAGAAACATGTAAGTCTTTTTGCAGCAGGGACCATTTCTAACTCTACCATCTAATAATCAAACAACATGAAATCTGGTCCCCACATACTAAGGGAAGAGAAAGAGGTTTAGAAAGGACCATAATCATAGTACTTATTATAAAACCATGAGTTATATGCCTAAATAAACGGTTATGACACCATAATACAATGAAGTCATTATTTTAGTCTTGACTGAAATTACCAAATCTTAACCACTACCCTAGAAGTAGCATTATACTCATTTCTCAGTTGCAGGTAGCCTTAAATTACAAGTAGATCACAACATTCTATATTTCAAAAACACAACGGGAAACTTAACGGAACCTTCTGTTTCTCGTGGATCGTAACCTCCTGAAGGGATCCCACCAAGCCAGCGGCACCATCAGAAGACCATAACTCCGACGCTGGCTGCAGTTGGCGAAGCTGAAGGTTCAAAGCATTAGGGTGGTGCTTGCAGTGGTCTCGACCAAAAGGAACAAATTCCTGCAAATCCCCGGCTGCAATCATTGTTGCCCTTTCTTCATAGAAGTTCGACATGGGTTCCAAATATCAACATTATTTCTGTATGAATTCAAACACACTCTGGTCAGCTTCTAGAGTTAAAACCAGAATAAAATATCATAAAAGTTTACAGAAGAGTCATTAATCCTTAGATGAGTGTCAATCCTATTACACTGTAGGTGTACAGTAATTATAACATCAAAGGTCATTCCAGATCTGACTCTCAGGTGATTACAGTTATTGCCACATTTTAGCTGGAGACTGACCAATAGACGGTTACCACCGAAGGAAACTGCTGGGTTGAGACAAGCACTTACATCCCACAACACCTGTCCTATGTCTCCTACTACTATATGCTAGTTTTTCCACACTTCACATATGAAGTATTTAGACAAGTTGTACTTTACAGTCCCATGACTGCCCGGCTTCTCAACATTTAAGGTCATTTCTGTTCAGCTGTTGGAAACTCATTTGAAAAGCACACCTCAAGGACCACTGGCATATTGGAATGAAACAAACAAAAAAAACACAAAAAAACACATATTACTTCTAATTCATCACAAGTTGAACTACTTGTTTCAGCTGACCAATCCACAAAAGACCTAATAAACTGTCAAATGTCACCAGTAGTTTTGACACCCCAGTCCACCTAAACATATGACTACAATCAATTCCAATTTGGGGTCCAAACACAGGAAACCAAGGCATGAAGAACTCTGGCCATGGGACAGCCACACTTGCAGCAAATTTATGAGTCCTAGCTTTAATTAACACAACCTAGTACAGTACAGCTTATCACTATAAAGATGTGGCTGAGCTGTGGATGGAACCATGCCCCTTTACTTCCAAAACATTTCTACATACAGTAGTTGACAGCTAGTAAAATTCACTGTATAATGTGGTATATAAGGTGGATGCCAGTTCTCTCTCTAAGAAAACACCTACATTAAAAATGGATTTTGTGGCATCACATTTAAGCTACAATCCTCAAACAGATCAAAACCAACGTTTGTCCACAGCACCACAGACAACTTTAAAGGGTTTGAAATGGCACTCACAATTAAAAGTTTAACTAGGGCTTCCCTGGTGGCGCAGTGGTTGAGAGTCCGCCTGCCGATGCAGGGGACACGGGTTCGTGCCCCGGTCCAGGAAGATCCCACACATGCCGCGGAGCGGCTGGGCCCGTGAGCCATGGCCGTTGAGCCTGCACGTCCGGAGCCTGTGCTCCGCAACGGGAGAGGCCACAACAGTGAGAGGCCCACATGCCGCAAAAAAAAAAAAAAAAAAAAAGTTTAACTAAATTTGACTTATATTTCTCATCTGAGGTCTTTTTGGCATCAGTAGGGTTTTTTCCCTGCAATATCTCAAAGCCCCTGTAGTTCCTATGCAGCTCCTCTAGGGTCAAAGTTATTTTGCTATGAATTAAATGCTATTCCTGACATAACCATACGCCACAATCAAAACACTTTTATTTTCCTCCCGCTAAAATTCAGAATTGAGAAGACCTGAACTTGGGATATAACTAAAACAGTACCTTATAAAACTTACAAGAAAAAAATAAAATTCAGCTGGTCTTCCTATATTCTAGTCAACAGGATAACCAACATTAAAAAACTTGCGAGGTCATCCGACTTCAGTTGTGCAATTATTGAGACGTTATCCTATTAAAACTTTGAGAGGGGCTTCCCTGGTGGCGCAGTGGTTGAGAGTCCGCCCGCCGATTCAGGGGATGTGGGTTCGTGCCCTGGTCCGGGAAGATCCCACGTGCTGCGGGGCGGCTGGGCCCGTGAGCCATGGCCGCTGAGCCTGCGCGTCCGGAGCCTGTGCTCCGCAACGGGAGAGGCCACAACAGTGAGAGGCCCGCAAAAAAAAAAAACTTTGAGATTAAATTACAAAAGTATTCATTATGGTTATTTTCATAGTACAATATCTTTTTGTACTAATTAAGGCGACACATTTAATACTTTTGCAATACCCCAAATTTTTATGTTTTTACTTATTAGGGGACAACATAAAGAGCTACAGATGAAAGTACTGTATTAAATTGATATGCTATAGAACAAGATATCAGCATTGCTTACCAGGAACAAAAACTACCCCGCCAGAGGTAACCACACAGTTGCTTCAGGAGTAAACCCAAATGCACACAGAAAACACCTTGAGTTGAGACTCCGCAAAAAGGCAGAGCTTCCCCGGCCTCTTTAGGGTCAGGTGAAACAGTCTAGGAGCTTGGGTCTCAGAACATCGTATCAGAGCGGCAAGGGGCTGAACTAGAAGCTAAGGCCCACACGGGACACCGCGTTTAACTCAGGAAGGAAGCCAGCGCAGAGTGGAGCAAGAAGGTGCACCCCGTAAAGCCCAGCCCGCAAGCTGGGGTCCCCTTGGCTCTGGCGCCCGCTCAGGGCCCGCCCCGGGCTCCCAGCCCTCCGGGTCACCGCGCGCGGGTAGGCCTCGGGGCGGGTGAGAGGGCTACCCGACAGGCGATGAACCACCAGGCGCTGCGGGCCTGGGCCCTTACCTGTGTGACTCGGGACGCGTCAGGCGCGGCGAGCCCCGGCTGCTCCCCGGAGGCGCGGGGGCCGAGGGGGCCCGAGGGTGGCGGCGGGGACGGTCACGGTGACTCCTCGGCCGCTGCAGCTTCTCATTCCCTCTCCCTCCCCTATTCCGGAGGAAGACTGGGCAGCAGCTGCGAACACGACTGCTAATGACAGGCAGGCGTTCGGGAAAGCCACTCAGGCGAGATGTTCAAATGGACGCGTCCATGTTGAATTTCCCGTCCTGCTTCGCGCCGAGGCGGGGCTTCGCCGGGAGCGAGCGGCGTTCCCGCGGTCCTAGCGCCTCCGTAGTTGCACGAAGGAAGCGCGAGGAGGAATTTGCTGGGTATTTATTTGTATCTTCAGCCTGTACTGGGATAGGATCTTCCTGGCGTCCAGATCTTCTCCAGGTCATGTCAGTACGAGCCTGAACTGCCTCATAACTATGAATTAGAAGGTTTTCTGGCCAACTTCGCTCTCGCCTCCTGACCCCCAAATTGGAGGTATATGCCTCCAGGCTTGGGGGACGGTGGGGACTCTACTGATTTTCTCTCTTCACCAGTGCACTTTAACCTTTTGGGGGTCCGGACCTTTTGAAAAGTTGATGAAAGGTATAGAGGTCCTCATAAAAACGTTGCATGTAATAATCTGAGCTTCACAGAGACTTCCCCTAGCAATTCATAGATCCAGGTTAAGAACCCCAGCTTTACCCCTCCCTCCTTGTCTGTGGATTCAACCGTACAATATCACACTTGTGGAAACTGTATAACTCTGTTGAGCTCTAATCTCCTATTGCGTGGTGTCACTATGTTAAAAGGATTGATAGGCGTCCTATTGCCTGAGAAAGAAAGTTCAAATTCCTTATCCAGAAATATAAAGTTGTCTGAAACTTTATGTCTTCACTAAAATTATCTCCTTAGGGTCTCCAAACACATCTTGCACTTCGTGGTATCTTGGTTCATTCTCATCTCTTTATTTGAAATGTCAACCTTCAGGGTTTAGCTCAAATGGCCTCTTTTCAGAAGGCTTTACTCCAACAGGAAGGAGCCTGCTGAGGACTGAATATTTGTGTCTCCTCCCCAGATTCCTATGTTGAAACCTAATGGCCTATGTGATGATACTAGGAGGTGGGACCCTTAGGAAGTGCTTAGGTCATGAGGGTGGAGCCCTCATGAAAGGGATAAGTGCCCTTATGAAAGAGACCCCACAGAGCTCCCTGGCCCCTTCCACCAAATGAGGACACAGCAAAAAGACGGCTGTCAATGAACCAGGAAGCACAACCTCAGCAAACACTGAATCCGCTAGCACCATGATCTTGGACTTTCCAGCCTCTAGAACTGTAAAGAATAAATGTTTGTTGTTCGTAAGTTTATGGTATAGCAGCCCAAAGGGATCAACATAGAACTTAGTCTATCTTAGACTCTGAGACCAAAATATCCCCAGACATCCCTGCCCTGAGGGTACACATGAGGTCAAATTAACAATCACATTAACAGTGCTCTGCCTTTATCTTTTACTATTTCCCCCTACAGGGTCCCCCCTCAGCACCACTCCCCCTCTAAGTCCTCTTCCTACCAGCCCTCTTCCTGACCTGGTCTTTCTGGGAGAAACAACATTAGGACATATCCCAGTTGCCTCTCAGAGTCTCTGAGTGCCACCCTCCACCTCTTGCCCCACCTCAGCCACCACCATGGCCTGACCATACGTGGACCCTCCTAGAGAAAGGGACACCATAGGCTGGTTCCACCAGCCCTGTCAGCCCCACTACCAGCCACTTGCCACAGAGGACGAGGCCCTCTGCCCTGGCTTTGCTGTGCCATCAGGCCATTGTCACACTCCCTGGGGCACTGGCTTGGAGGGAATGCCTCCCCATGGGGTGTGCAAGCTGATATAAACCCTGAAGTGTAGGGAGCAAATTTAGATCAAGGCAAATTTTGTTCAAGAGGAGCAAGGCACGAAGGAGCCAGAGACATAAATTCCCTTTTCTTTTCCCTCTGGTGGACTGTTCTACAGCATGGTTTCTGTGCACAGCCTGCCAGACATCCTCTGTGGCTGAGTGGGCACACCTGCCAAGCAGTCAGCTGAGTTTTTGGCAGTGGCCAATGCAGTGCTTCTCATCCTTCCCTTCCCTTCATTCTCTCTATCGTGGGCTAAAGCATCAGCACTCATCAAATCTGCCTCCAGCTCTACGTTTTAGAGAACACAGTCCACAAAGTGTGTCCTATGCGACTTATTGTCCAGTCTGTGAATAGAGTTACTGAAAGGGTTCGCACAGGGCTTCCTCCTGGATGTTCCCTTGCCTGCCAATAAATTCTCTCAAGATGCCTCTCCGTGGCCTCCGCCTATGATGTTTTCCCAGGACTGGGGTTCCCTGAAACACAGACATTCCATTTTAAAACCAGATATCCCAAGCAAGCTGGGACCACTGGTCACCCTAATTTGCAGTCATAAGAGGCAGTTTTCACATGCATTTGAGCAAAACCTTACCTTCTGGGACCTTGGGTAATGAACCCCGCAGCATATAAAACACAATGTCTTCTCTATTCAAACGTCTGGCTAGCCTGGCTGGCCCAAATATGTCTCACCGGTATTTGTAAAAACAGTTTCAACATCGGGGCAATTTACAGCACTGCATTGAACAAACAGGAAGTCTAAACATCTAGGAAATTAGAGGTTTTATTCGTTTAATCAAAGCTTGTCCCATCTTAAAGGGGAATTTACTTTCCCAGTTTTAAATTTTCCCTTCTCAAAGAGACGGTTTACTATATATATATATATATATATTTTTTTTTTTTTTTTTTTTTTTTTTTTTTTTTGCGGTACGCGGGCCTCTCACTGTTGTGGCCTCTCCCGTTGCGGAGCACAGGCTCCGGACGCACAGGCTCAGCAGCCATGGCTCACGGGCCCAGCCCCTCTGTGGCATGTGGGATCTTCCCGGACCGGGGCACAAACCCGTGCCCCCTGCATCGGCCGGCGGACTCTCAACCGCTGCGCCACCAGGGAAGCCACGGTTTACGATATTTTGAGTCCACAATTTAAATGCTACTTTTTCAAATCTCAGTAACCTACTTTGCCCTACAAAAACACAACAATTTTAGAGAGCTGTAATTAGATATTAAATTGAGAGTAGGTGCCATGTGGAAACTCAACTGGATTCAACTCTCTGTTTTCCAGAGGCAACTCTGAGGTTAATTTGCTTAGTACCTTTTGTATTAAGTTCTTGCTTCCCAATTCTGATTTTATCCAGCAATATTTTACTACTTTAAGCCTCTGGATCTCTTGGCTATAAATGCTAAATTAGTAGGCAGCAAGACTTGAAATAGTGACTGTAATGGACTTTTTCATAGCACAGTGAATATGTTGTTATATGATACTGAATGGGGGCATTAGCTGTAAATGGCACCAAGCAGTCATTCCCTGTATGATAATGTAACCAGCAACAACTAAGGAAATACTTTCTAAAATCCCTCCATGATAAAGGTATCCTTCTTTATTTTTATTATTTTATAAATTAATTAATTTATTTATTTATGGCTGCGATGGGTCTTCGATGCTGCGTGCGGGCTTTCTCTAATTGCGGCGAGTGGGGGCTACTCTTCGTTGAGGTGCACGGGCTTCTCATTGCAGTGGCTTCTCTTGTTGCAGAGCACAGGCTCTAGGCACGTGGGCTTCAGTAGTTGTGGCACACGGGCTCAGTAGTTGTGGTGCACAGGCTTAGTTGCTCCGGGGCATGTGGGATCTTCCTGGACCAGGGCTCGAACCTGTGTCCCCTGCATTAGCAGGCGGATTCTTAATCACTGCGCCACTAGGGAAGTCCCGATAAAGGTATTCTTAGCCATTGTGAGACTTTACCAGGTAAGGGTGGGTAGTTGAAGTTGGTAGAGAAAGAGGGACCCATACACTGAGAGAGAAGAATTACAAGGCTTGAATTCTCACTTGACTAGTTAATAAGTTCAGAGGTGACTTTGTATAGTATTTATATTCCCACCGCTGAAAAAGAAGGTGTGTGGGGGGCTTTCCAATTTCCACAAGTGAATATGTGCTGTACATCATATCTATAGCTTTTTAAGAACTCTGAGCGGTTTGAGATTTTTACCTTCTCTGCCTGCCACAGTTCCATAAATGCTGGTAGAAGCCAGAAAACTGCCGGGTCAAAGATGAAGAATAATTTGTTACTTACAGCAGAGCATCAGCATTTTTGTGCCAGTTCCCTGAGTCCAAATTCCCACAGAGTGATGTGAAGGCTGGATGACATCTACATGCACCCTGGGTTGCATCACAGGAAAGAACAGTGAGCTTAGGAAACCCAAATCTTTAATAATGGGTAGTAAGAATGTCTGCCCTTGGCTCCGAGGGAGACACGATCTCCATCTTCTAAGGCTGTGAGCAAACCTGCCCTTTGCTCAAGAAGTAGACACTATCTCTATCTTCCAAGGCAGTTTCCTACACAAAGGAACAAAGGCAGACAGTGCCACCCCAAGCAACAAGCGGAAACATGAAAGACCCATGGAGAACTGTCTCCCAACATGGCAAAGTATAACTTTCATTTTAATGGAACTTTATTATTAACTAGCACCCCTATCCAATATCAAAGTTTCTTCTATACAAGCAAACTAAAAGACACAGGAGCTGGGACTTCCCTGGTGGTCCAGTGGGTAAGAGTCCATGCTCCCAACGCAGAGGGCCCAGGTTTGATCCCTGGTCCAATGCAGAGGGTCCGGGTGCGATCCCTGGTCGGGGAACTAGATCCTGCATGCATGCTGCAATGAAAAAAAAAAAGATCCTGCGTGCCACAACTAAGACCTGGTGCAGCTTAAATAAATAAATATTAAAAAAAAAAAAGACACAGGACCTAATTTCAAAAGGTTGTGTATTTGTCATCTCTTGCTGTGTAACGATATTACCACAAACCTAGTGGCAATGCATATTTATCTCCCAACTCCTATAGTCAAGAATCAGGCATGGCTTAAGTGGCTCCTATGATTAGGGTCTCACCAGACTGTAGGCAACATTTGGCACTGAGTCTTGAAAGATACTTAAATCAGTTGGGAGGCGTAAATAGGAAAAGTCATTTTAGGCAAAGAAATCGGCCCGGGAAAAGGCTTGGAGATGACAAAGTTTATGACTGGTTTGCAAATACCCCAAGAAGTTTAGGAGTCGAGAAAATAAATCCAGGAGTATGTGCAGAAAGAGAACTAGCAAGCCAGGATGCTTATTCAAGAATTATCTATGGACCACATCAAAAGGACAAAGAAGCCAACTCTAAGGGGTGCCACTGGCCTAAAGGAATAATTTGAGTATCATAAAAAACAATGATCATGGGGACTTCCCTGGCAGTCCAGTGGTTACGACTCTGCACTTCCACTGCAGGGGGCATGGGTTTGACCCTGGTGGGGGAACTAAGATCCTGCATGTTGTATGGTGTGGCAAAAAAAGAAAAAAAAATGATCTTAATGGATTAAAACACATTAGATATGTAAAAATGTGCATTCATAATGATGCTAAACAAACAAACAAGACCTTCTTGATTAACAATGGAGGTTAGTAGTGCACCAACTTGTTTCTCTGAAATTTGATAATTAAAGTGAAAGTATCCAGCACTTATTCAATCCTTCCTCTGTGATCTCTGCATTTCAAGAATAATCAATGAGGGGAAAGGGACAAATTGGGAGATCGGGAATGACATATACACACTACTATACATAAAATAGATAACTGGGAATTCCCTAGCAGTCCAGTGGTTAGGACTCGGTGCTTTCACTGCCGAGGGCCCGGGTTCAATCCCAGGTCAGGGAACTAAGATCCCACAAGCCACATGGCATGGCCAAAAATATATATTAATTAATTAATTAATTAAAATAAAATAGATTACTAATCAGGACCTACTGTACAGCACAGGGAATTCTACCCAATATTCTATGATAACCTATATGGGAAAAGAATCTAAAAAAGAGTGAATGTATGTATATGTATGATTGGTTCACTTTGCTGTACAGCAGAAACTGACACAACATTGTAAATCAGCTATACTCCAATAAAATTTTTTTTAAAAAAGAATAATCAATGAGCTGGTGAGAGAAAGTTCTTTTTATAGAAGAATCCTAGGTAGTAAAGAGAATTATTGAAAGTATTAGAAACTCACTGTTCCCAGATAAAGGACTTAAGAGACATGCCAAAATGCAACGTGAGGACTTTTCTTTTTGGATCTCTTGACCTGAACAAGCCAACTATTAAGTGACATCTTGGACTCAACCAGGGAAATTTGAATATGTACTGAGTATCAAATGATGTGAAAGAATTATTAATTTTGTTAAGTGTGATACTGGTGATTAAGTTCAAAAAAATCCCTATCAGATTGAGATGCAGATTAATTTAAGGGTAACATAATGTGTCTGGGATTTGTTTTAAAGAACTGAAGCCAAAAGAGATGGGGGGGAGGGAATACATGAAACTAGACTGGCAAAACATTAACAATTGTTGATACTTTGTGATAAGTATGAGAGTTCATTACTGGAAGTGGAATCACTTTTGCCTATGTTTAAAATCTCTCACAGTAAATACTTTTAAAAAGAAAATAATAAATAAACAAATGCTACCTTCTCAGAGAGTACTTTTCCAACCACCGTCTTGAAGCTGGTACCCCAAGTCCCCCCCGCGCTCCAGTTTACTCCCTTTAGAAAACTTTTCACAAACTGTAACTCTTCTTTTTAAAAAGTATGTGTTTCTTAACTCTCTCTCTAGAATACAAGCTCCATCCTACTCATGATGGTGGCAAGCACCTACCACTCAGTCACGTGCATAGAGGATGAGCAATATATATATTAATGAGTGAATGAATGAATAACGAAGCCAGATATTGGTGAAGGTGGGAGTAACGAGTACTCTCAGGCACTGAGAGTGAGCGTGTAAATGATGGGGAACATCTCTGGGAGACAGAAGGAGAGTAAAGATAAGTAGACCAGACTGCTAGACTGCTTTCACCATAGGAGGATAAATGGAAACAACCAACAAGAGGGGACTTCTAGGTAAAAAAGGCAGATTAAACAGAGTGATCCTTCCCCAAGGGTTAATTAAAAAATGATAAAGGATTTTCTTCGAAGTTATAAACTCAGGAGGATGGGATGCATGGGAAAGGAGACAATAGCTTAAATGTTTCGGAAGCTGTAAAGCAACAGAGTAATAAATTACATAAGTCATTTAAGAAAACTGAATAGTAGGAGTTCCCCAGCGGTCCAGTGGTTAGGACTCCATGCTTCCACTGCTGAAGGCCCGGGTTCAGTCCCTGGTCGGGGAACTAAGATCCCAAAAGCCGTGTGGCAAGGCCAAAAAAATAAACAAAAACTGAATAGTAAGCAACAATAGGGGAAAGGTAAGAACCAGGCCAAATTATACCATAAAACCACAAAAGTCTTAGGAATTGGTGGTAGCAGGTACCCCTAGTGTGAATAAAGAAATGGCACAGTGTTAAGATGAGGAGGTTGGGTTGAGAGTCCATTTAAAAATGAATCCAGGGCTTCCCTGGTGGTGCAGTAGTTAAGAATCCACCTGCTGGGAGGACCTTCAAGATGGCAGAGGAGTAAGACGTGGAGATCACCTTCCTCCCCACAAATACATCAAAAATACAACTACATGTGGAACAATTCCAACAGAACACCTACTGAACGCTAGCAGAAGACCTCAGACTTCCCAGAAGGGTCTTCGTGCTCCAGCTGGGTGTCAGACCCGAGATTCTGAGACGGGAGAGTCGATTTCAGGACATTGGACCATGAGAGACCTCCCAGCCCCATGTAATATCAATTGGTGAGAGCTCTCCCAGAGACCTCCGTCTCAACGCTAAGACCCAGCTCCACTCACTGACCAGAAAGCTCCAGTGCTGGACAAACAACTAGCAAGACAGGAACACAACCCCACCCATTAGCAGAGAGGCTGCCTAAAATCATAAGTTCACAGACACCCCAAAACACACACCTGGATGCGGTCCTGCCCACCAGAAAGACAAGATCCAACCCCTCCCACCAGAACACAGGCACCAGTCCCCTCCACCAGGAAGCCTACACAACCCACTGAACCAATCTTACCCACTGGGGGCAGACACCAAACACAGCGAGAACTACAAACATGCAGCCCGCGGAAAGGAGACCCCAAACACAGTAAGATAAGCAAAATGAGAAGACAGAGAAGTACACAGCAGATGAAGGAGCAAAGTAAAAACCCACCAGACCAAACAAATGAAGAGAAAATAGGCAGTCTACCTGAAAAAGAATTCAGAATAATGACAGTAAAGGTGATCCAAAATCTTGGAAAAAGAATGAGGAAAATACAAGAAACGTTTAACAAGGAGCTAGAAGAACGAAAGACCAAATAAACAATGATGAACAACACTATAAATGAAATTAAAAATTCTCTAGAAGGAATCAATAGCAGAATAACTGAGGCAGAAGAATGGATAAGTGACCTGGAAGATAAAATAGTGGAAATAACTACCACAGAGCAGAATAAAGAAAAAGGAATGAAAAGAAATGAGGACAGTCTCAGAGACCTCTGGGACAACATTAAATGCACCAATCTTCGAATTATAGGGGTCCCAGAAGAAGAGAAAAAGAAAGGGACTGAGAAAATATTTGAAGAGATTATAGTTGAAAACTTCCCTAATATGGGAAAGGAAATAGTTAATCAAGTCCAGGAAGCACAGAGAGTCCCATACAGGATAAATCCAAAGACAAACACACTAAGACACATATTAATCAAACTATCCAAAATTAAATACAAAGAAAAAATATTAAAAGCAGCAAGGGAAAAACAACAAATAACATACAAGGGAATGCCCATACAGTTAACACTTGATCTTTCAGCAGAAACTCTGCAAGCCAGAAGGGAGTGGCAGGACATATTTAAAGTGATGAAGGGAAAAAACCAAGGTTACTCTACCCAGCAAGTATCTCATTCAGATTCAGTAGAGGAATTAAAATCTTTACAGATAAATAAAAGTTAAGAAAATTCAGCACCACCAAACCAGCTTCACAACAAATGCTAAATGAACTTCTCTAGGCAGGAAACACAAGAGATGGAAAAGACCTGCAATAACAAACCCAAAACAATTAAGAAAATGGTAATAGGAACATACATATCGATAATTACCTTAAAGGTAAATGGATTAAATGCTCCAAACAAAAGACATAGACTGGCTGAATGGATACAAAAACAAGACCCATATATATGCTGTCTACAAGAGACCCACTTCAGACCTAGGGACACATACAGACTGAAAGTGAGGGGATGGAAAAAGATATTCCATTCAAATGGAAATCAAAAGAAAGCTGGAGTAGCAATTCTCATATCAGAAAAAAAAATAGACTTTAAAATAAAGACTATTACAAGAGACAAAGAAGGACACTACACAATGATCAAGGGATCAATCCAAAAAGAAGATATAATAATTGTAAATATTTATGCACCCAACATAGGAGCACCTCAATACATAAGGCAAATGATAACAGCCATAAAAGGGGAAATGACAGTAACACAATCATAGTAGGGGACTTTAACACCTCGCTTTCACCAATGCACAGATCATCCAAAACGATAATAAATAAGGAAACACAAGCTATAAATGACACATTAAACAAGAATTTTTTAGACTAGGAATATCCCACATGGCGTGGAGCAACTAAGCCCATGAGGCACAACTATTGAGCCTACGCTCTAGAGCCTAGAGCCTGTGAGCCACAACTACTGAGCCCATGTGCCGCAACTGCTGAAGCCCCGGCGCCTAGAGCCCGAGCTCCGCAACAAGAGAAGCCACCGCAATGAGAAGCCCGCACACCACAACGAAGAGTAGCCGCTGCTCACGGCAACTAGGGAAAGCCCACGGGCAGCAAGGAAGACCCAACGCAGCCAAAAATAAATAAGTAAGTAAATTTATTTTAAAAAAAAAAAGAAAGAAAGAAACGGGACTGTCCCAGAAGTTCTTATGTCTCAACTCAATATACAGTCAGATAGTTGATTGTAACTTTTAACTCTTGTCATCCTCATTTACATTGGTTGGCAAACAACAAAATATTTAAACAACTAAAAATATTTAGTAAAATTAGTTTAACAAGATTTTTTTTTTGGTGACAGAAATGGTGAATTATTTATTATTTTTTCTTCCAGTTTTATTGAGATATAATTGACAAACAGCACTGTAAATTTAAGGCATACAGCATAATGACTTGACTTACACACATCATAAAATGATGACCACAGTAAGTTTGGTGAACATCCCTCATCTCCTATAGATATAAAATTAAAGAAATTGGAAAAAATATCCGTGCGATGAGAACTCTTAGGATTTATTCTCTTGACAAATTTCATTAGATAACATACAGCCGTGTTCATTATATTTATCAGGTTATACATTACATCTCCAGTACTCTTGTTATTTTTGATAACCTTGACAGTTTTGAGCAATGTTGGTCGGGTATTTTGTAGAATATTCCTCAAATGGAATATGTCTGATGTTTTCCTCATGATTAGACTGGGGGTATGGATTTGAAGAGGAAAACTGTAGTGATAAGTGCCATTTTCATCACATCATATTAAGGGTACATATCAGTCACATGAGGGTTGATGCTAGTTTGGTCATGTAGCTAAGGTGATGTTTGTAAGGTTTCTCTAAAGTTACTTTTCCCCCATTTCCATACTGTACTCTTTGGAAGGAAGGCAATATGTGCAGCCCTCATTGAAGGAGTTGGGCCAATTGATTTGTTTTGTTTTGTTTTGTTTTACAAAGTTGCAAAAGCAATTCAGTGGAGGAAAGATAGTCTCTGGACACTTAGTGCTGGAAGAATTGAATATTCATATGCAAAAAAAAAGAAAAGAATCTTGATCTCTACCTCATACTATTAACTCAAAATGGGTCAAAGACCTAAATGTAAGACTAAAACTATGAAACACTTAGAAGTAGAGATAGATGTAAATTTTTGTTACTTTGGATTAGGCAATGATATCTTAGATATGGCACCTAAAGCTCAAGCAACCAAAGAAAAAATGATAAAGTCCAATAGCTAAATTGGAATTTTTAAAAACCTAAGGATTTTGTGCTTCAAAGGATACTATTAAGAAAGTGCAAAGACAATCCATAGAATAGGAGGAAATGTTTGCAAGTCATATATCTGACAACTCTATTATCCAGAATATATAAAGAACTCCTACAACTCAATATAAAAAGACACCCCAGGGCTTCCCTGGTGGCGCAGTGGTTGAGAGTCCACCTGCCGATGCAGGGGACACGGGTTCGTGCCCCGGTCCGGGAAGATCCCACATGCCGCGGAGCGGCTGGGCCCATGAGCCATGGCCGCTGAGCCTGCACGTCCGGAGCCTGTGCTCTGCAACGGGAGAGGCCACAACAGTGAGAGGCCCATGTACAGCAAAAAAAAAAAAAAGACATCCCCATTAAAAAATGGGTACAAGCACATGAAAACACTAATTCAAAAAAATATCTGCATCCCTATGTTCATTGCCGCATTACTTACAATAGCCAAGACACAGAGACAACCTAGGCGTCCATCAATGGATGACTGAATAAAGAAGATGTGGTCTACATATACAGTGGAATACTACTCAGCCCTAAAAACAGAATGAACTCTTGCTATTTGCAACAACATGGATGGACCCTGAAGGTATTATGCTAAGTGAAATTATTCAGACAAAGACAAACTCTATGATTTCACTTATATGTGGAATATGAAAAACAAACAAACATACAAACAAAATAAAACAAAAAGAGATACAGAGCTCAGGTTAGTGGTTACCAGAGAAGAAGGGGTTTGGGAGTGAGCCAAATGGGTGAAGAGGGTCAATTGTATGGTGATGGATTGTAATTAGATTTGTGTTGGCGATCACTTTGTAGTATATACAGACGTTGAATTATAATTCTGTACACCTGAAACTTACATAATAAAAAAAATGGGCAAAGGATTTGCATAGACATTTCTCCAAAGAAAATAAACAAATGGACACAAGACACATGAAAAGATAATCAACATCATTAGTCATTAGGGAAATGCAAACCAAAACCACAATGAGGGACTTCCCTGATGGTGCAGTGGTTAAGAATCCGCCTGCCAATTCAGGGGACACGTGTTCGAGCTCTGGTTTGGGAAGGTCCCACATGCCGTGAAGCAACTAAGCCCATGAACCACAACTACTGAGCCTGCGCTCTGGAGCCCGCGAGCCAGAACTACTGATACCGCGTGCCGCAACTACTGAAGCCCACACATCTATAGCCTGTGCTCCGCAACAAGAGAAGCCACCGCAATGAGAAGCCCGTGCACTACAATGAAGAGTAGCCCCCGCTCACCGCAACTAGAGAAAGTCCGCGTGCAGCAATGAAGACCGAAAGCAGCGAAAAATAAAAAATTTTAAAAACCCACTTTGAGACACTACTTCACACTCACTAAAATGCCTATAATCTAAAAGATGTATAATAACAAATGTTGATGAGGATGTGGAAATATTGGAACCCTCCTGTGCTACTTGTGAGAATGCAAAATGGTGCAGCCACTTGGTGAAACAGTTTGACAGACCCTCAAAACAATTAAACCTAGAGATGCCATACTAGCCAGTAATTCTACTGCTAGGTATATACCCAAGAGAACTGAAAACATATGTTAACACAAACACTTTTACATGACTGTTCGTGGCAACGTTATTCATAATGGCCAAGAAGTGGAAACAACCCAAATGCCCATCACCTGGTGAACGGATAAACAAAATGTGGTATATGCATACAATGGAATATTAGTCAACCATCAAAGGGAATATTAGCACTGATACATGCTACAACATGGATGAACCTTGAAAGTATTATGCCTAGTGAAAGAAGCCAGTCACAAAAGGCCACGCTGTATAATTGCATTTATATGAAATGTGTGGAATAGGCAAATCCATAGAGACAGAGCGTTTATTAGTGGTTGCCAGGGGCTAGAGGCTGGGATAGAAGTAGAGGGGGGGAAAACAGAAAGTGACTGCTAGTAGGTACAGGGTTTCTTTTTGGGGTGATGAAAATGCTTTAAAATTAGATAGTGGTGTTTCTTGCACAAGTGTGTGATTCACTTGTGCAGTAAAAACTGCTGAATTGTATACTTAAAAATGGAGTTTCATGCTATGTTTTATGCATAATCTTATGCTATATTTTATGCAATATGAAATATATCTGAATAAAGTTGTTTTTTTAAAGTTCTTAGATAAGACACCAAAAGTACAATCCAAAAGAGTAAAAAAAAAAAAAATAGTGAATTGGACTTTATCAAAATTAACACTTTTTATTCTGCTAAAAACACCATTAAGAAAAAAAAAAGACAAGTCACAGACTGGGAGAAAATATTACAAATCACATTACTGACAAAAGGGTTTTATTCAGAGTATATAAAGAATTCTCAACACCCAAATAAAGAAAACAAACAACCTTGTTCCTTAAAAAAACTCTTGTCATACTTAAATGAGACGGTCATAATCACGGTTATAAACTGATTTATCCAATTATTACCCAGTAAAAAGAACAGATTCTAATTGAAACTATGCAAAAAACTTTTATGATTATGAAAAAAGAGAACTCAGTAAGACACTTTGTATAATATTTAACCAATGTTACCATTGTTCTGAGTGGTTTTGTAGATAAGAGTAATCAATATATATCACTAATCATAACAGAATCATTATTATGTTTTCCTTTACTTATTAACATAATCTATATTACAGTCTTTTATGGGATTGCTTTTTCTGAATTCTGAGGGGCCAGCTGGTACAAGATAACTATTTTTGAAATGTCTCATTACAGTTTGAACAAGTTTAGCAGTAAAACTGATGGCTAGAGATAAAGAAAAAAAACCTTTTTGATATGCTCATCAGGAATAGAATATTATCCATAATTAAATCAAAGTAGGTTTGTATGGCTCCTGAATTAAGCAGTGCACTTTCATGCATTCGTCTGCTTCTGGACTAAAGTGTCTGCAATCCTACCTCAGTCCTTAAGTACAGGTTGACAGCAGTTGGCAATGTCAGTTTTTTCTGGAAAGCCTGGATCTATGGTACAGTCCTCAACTGCGGCTCGTTTGATGTTTCTTCTAGAAGACCAATTACTCTCGGGCAAGCTAGGACCCTTAAGAGGAGGTAATAGTTGGATTAACTCCGTCTATTTTGTTATGTGCCCTTTGTTGTATGTAGTACTTGTTCAGGCAGATTACAACTAGTTAGGGGCATAACTTTTCAGACTTAATCACACTTTATTGTTGCACATGGAGCTCTCCCTCACATCTTGAACTGATTCATATTAATATTTGGGGGACCTCCCTAATTGTGTGGAGGAGAAAAGAGAGAGAAAGCCATGTTCTCCAAACCCTAGATTTCTCAGAAGGATCAGAAACTCGAAAAAAATCCAGAAACAATCATTCCCTGACCATCACATACTCCAGCTCCTTCATTCAGTTATCCAAACCAAGTAAGACCCTCTTAAAAGTGTCGACCCATTTGTTATCAATATATAAAACCAGTTTAAAATGTTTCCATCAGTCTTTGTATACATTTTCTCCCCTTATCAAAGGAATCAGAAAGATCTGTGTGCCTGCACTAGATTTTGCTAGATGAAACATATAATAATAAGCTTTTATGATCTATCTGTCCACCCAGATTGAGAGACAGAAGGACACAGAAAAAGTTATAGACAAACAAGCGATTGTAAAAGATATACTGTATCTTGCTTTTGTGAGGAAGAGAGAAGGCTTTTTTTCCCTCTCTAAATTTTCACACATACAAAAGAACTACAAGCTTAGGTTTTACAACTTCAGCTATTGGTCAAAAGGAAATACAGGACTCAAAAACTCACCAGCCCAGCAGTTCCAGCAAACACACACACACACACACACACACACACACACCCCACAATATTTTTCACAGAACTGCGCCTCTAGAGGCAAGCAAACAAGCCAAACAGCGCAGAGAATGCCGGGAGCTAACAGAGTACCCAATACGAAGAGACAATTAAAAATTATTATCTATCAGATTTTCCATTATCAACCACCTGGCAGATCACCAGATAGTCAGCCATTACCAAGAACCTTCGAGAACCAGACCTCTGTAATTTCAGTAAGCTGCTCAGCAAATGGAATCTCATATTCACCATCTCCACTCCCCCACCAAACTATAAGAACTAGAAACATCTTATTTCCAGAATGGTTTGCGGAAGAAAAGTGGAGTTCTTTATATGTACCATCTTAACTCCCCTAGAACTACAAAGGCAAAACATTTAAAGGATATATATTTTTAAAATTTAATTTTATTTTTGGCTGCACTGGGTCTTTGTTGCTGCGTGCGGGCTTTCTCTAGCTGTGGCGAGCGGGGGCTACTCTTCGTTGGGGTGCGTGGGCTTCTCATTGCGGTGGCTTCTCTTGTTGCGAAGCACAGGCTCTAGGCGCGTGGGCTTCAGTAGTTGTGGCACGCGGGCTCAGTAGTTGTGGCGCACGGGCTTAGTTGCTCTGCGGCACGTGGGATCTTCCCGGACCAGGGCTCGAACCTGTGTCTCCTGCATTGGCAGGCAGATTCTTAACCACTGCTTCACCAGGGAAGTCCCTAAAACATTTATACTATTAGTATTTTTGTTTCAGAAGCTAAAGGGCGTTGCTTGCAAGCATTAGTTCAGTTTCACATTAAATTACAAAATCTAGATCTCTGTGCTTCTGGTACGTTCTTTAGCAGCTGAATAGAGATTCCTACATCCACCATCTCAATCTCCCCCAATCTTCAGGTGTTGGACACACATTTCCAGTAGAGTTTTACGCTGATTTGAGACTCTGCTAAGCACCATCTCAGTGCCTCGGGGAACTCTGTCTAGATATTTGCACATCCCAGATGTTTGGCATGGTGAAGGGTATCCAAAAGCTGCAAGGGCTAGACACTGGTCCTTCCAGTTTGTCATTCACCCCTCCAAACACAGTCTCTTGCATGCTCCAATACTAGCACTGTTGACCCTTAAACAACACAGGTTTGAACTTCGAGGGTCCACTTACACTCAGATTTTTCTCGGTAAATATGGTACCTGTATGTAAGTATGTATTTCTTCTTCACATTATCTATTTATGTTAGATGTCTAATTTAGTCGTATGTATAGCACCTACAGTGTTTTGTGTCATATAAGGCTCTTTAATATTGATGTGGGTATTGACAGACAGACAATGCAGCCCGTAAACATTTGATGTAAACCTGCAGTGAACACAGTACAGTACTGGAAATGTACTTTCTCCCCCCTAAGCCTTTCTTAATAACATGTGTTCTTTAGCTCATTTTATTACAGTATACAATATAGTATTTAATATATATAACATCCAAATTATGTGGTAATCGACTGTTTATGTTATTGGTGAGGCTTCCAATCAACAGTAGGCTATTAGTAGTTAAGTTTGGGGGGGAGTCAAAAGTTATATGCGGATTTTCAACTGAGTGGGGTGGTCGGTGCCCTTAATCCTCGAGTTGTTCGGGTGTCACTTATACTTCCCATACGTTGCTGACCGCGGCGATTTGAGCATTTTAAACACACAATCTGAATCCCCCCTTCCCACGCACATACACACACCCACTGCAAATACATGAGCTGGATAATTTCAATCTACTGTTCAGCACATGGAGTGAGGTGTTTCACATGGTCCATAGTCATCTGCCAACAAATTCAAGAACTGGGCACCCGGCCTCTGGTATGTAGGTCAGTGTGCTGGCTGCATGCAGTGTCCACCAGAGCTCTCTCAGCCCCATCACAACTTACAAGTGCCAGACAATGGAACTTCCGGTGTGTTTTTTAGCATGATGGAAACATACACCATCTCATTATTATAAAGTTGTAACACTTAGATATTTGAGCTTCTCTTACTTTTGCCAGGACACCTAATGGTTTCTCTAACACGGACAATGTCACTCTTCCCCGACAAACTACAAAAGCCCAACAGCTGTCCTTGTATCCATGGAGGGGCATCTTTAATCAGCACCATCCTTTTTCTGAGCCTGACAATTTTACTTCCAGTAAGTTTTGTTTTTTTTTTTTTTGCCTATGGAACGGATTTTCATGCTAAAGCGTCCCCAGAACTACAAAAGGAAACACTTTTATTCCACCATCATGTTCACTGTGCTGAATGGAAATTTTACTTGTACCGTTTTGCAATGACTGTGGAAGCCACTGTGCTGGGAGGGCCTGGAATTAGTCTGAGCTATTTTGCTAGAGCTCCTGCATGGCCCTGGCTCCTGGTCAGGGCACGAAGCATACTGACCAGTAATGTTGCTTTGTGGGTTCGAGGAGGTTCAGGGAGATTTGTCCCAGCTCGTCAGTGCTGTTTATTGAAAACAGTGAGATACAAGGACCTACTGTACAGCACAAGGAACTATACTCAATATCCTGTGATGACCTATAATGGAAAAGAATCTGAAAAAGAATTAAAAATATATATATATATATATACACACACATATATATGTATAACTGAATCACTTTGCTGTATACTTGAAAATTATTTAAATTATTTAATAATTTGTAAATTATACTTCATTAAAAGTAAATTTAAAAAATAAAACGAAACAAAGCAAACTAAACGAAAATCAGTGAGACAGAGGATTTGTATGTAGTCTCAGTGAGACCACCTAGAGGGGTCTGCTATTGAAGTTGGTTATGCCTCAGGAATATGCCTAGGTGACCCATGAAACATAAAAATCTCCAGCTACGCCTCTATTTTGGTATTGAGGTATTCCAGGTGATTCTTGATCCAAGATAGGAAGTGCATCCAGCCACATGTCTTACAGAAGCGTGGACAAAGGATCCTGTACCTGGCCTCTCTGGGGCCCTTACAATGAAGCCACCACTAAGTGTGATGCGTATTAACTTTACTGCTGTTGCTATATTGTATCCTCTTCCCGTTTCAAACTGTAGAATTTGGATCCGGTGAGTCTTCATTAGCAGCGGATTCCTGTTTAACTGCCAATCAGTTATACAAGTGCAGCTGTTCACTTGTATTCAATTCAATATTCCTAATGGCTTACCTTACCTGCAGCATGGTCCCCCAAGAGCTATACACCTGTTCTTCGAGCATCTCGTTCAGCACACTGAATGGAGAGTCTTCTGTGCACCACCTACAAGAAACTACAAGAGGCTTGTGCTTCCCTTAAGATTTGGGGTGTTCTGAGTTGACTCTCTTACAGGGCACCATCCCAGTTCCCCAGCAAACTTCAAGAACTTGGTACTTACATGGATTTCCAACACGTTGCTCAGCACGCAACATGGGGGACAAGAGATCAAGAGACTTGGACTCTGTGGTGTTGGAATATCATTTATACAGGACTGAAACCACCAAGAATTATGACAGGGATTTTGTGAAAGGAGTGACAGTGATGCAAGTACTGAAATCTTCAAGGAATGAGAGGGAGGGACCGAGGGGTCTGTAGTGACCGCAGCAAGCAGGTCTGATGATATGAGATTCAAAGTTGGAGACCCCGGAGAGAGGGACAGAGAACGATCTTTCAGGCAGCAAGGAGAACACCACCTCTGGGCGCAGGGGAAGGAGGGAATGTGAGTGCAGGAGGCATGGTTCAGCAAAGGGAAACCAGGGTGCTGCGGTGGGAGGACCATGGAATGGCTGCTGGGCGGGTGAGAACCAAAGTGGTCCTTGACTGGCATTTGGCCCATGAGATAGTAGCTCCCTGATGGAGGTGCTGTGCATTGGCTCAGTGACACATTCCAGGGGTTGGTCTTACACCTGGAATTGAGCACATGCTGTCAACTTCTGTGGAATCATAAATGAATGAATGGCTCTCTGGCACTGAAACCAGGATGAGATTGTTTCTTGGCAATCTGTCATTCATAGAATACCGTGAGGCTAAGCCCGATCCCTAAATTTTAGGCAATCTGCACTATGTTAAAATGGATGGGAGGAGGCCAGCTCTGAATTGGGGGTCCATGTGCTGGACTGGATGCAGGAGTGGGAAGTCAATTACAGGCCCCAGCTGGAGACAAGGCTGAAAGGGGCAAGGGGAATGTGTATGTGGGTGGGTAGGACAACAAAGGGAGAGGATATGGGTTTAGAATAGGGTCATCGATCCAGGAATCCCACTCTTGGGCATATATCCAGACAAAACTGTAATTCATAATGATACATGCAGCCCTACGTTCATAGCAACACTATTTACAATAGCCAAGACACAGAAACAACCTAAATGTCCATTGACAGATGAATGGACAAAGAAGATGTGGTATATATACAATAGAATATTACCCAGCCATTTAAAAGAATGAAATAATGCCATTTGCAGGAACAAGGATGAATCTAGAGATTATCATACTAAATGAAGTAAGTCAGAAAGAGAAGGACAAATACCACATCACTTATATGTGAAATCTAACATATGACACAAATGAACATATCTATGAAACATAGAGAACAGACTTGTGGTTGCCGAGGGGGGGTGGGGGGTGGGAGAGGGAAGGATTGGGAGTTTGGGATTAACAGATGCAAACTATTATATATAGGATGGATAAACAACAAGGTCCTACTGTAGAGCACAGGGAACTGTATTTGATATCCTGTGATAAACCATAATGGAAAAGAATATATATATATATATGTATAACTGAGTCACTTTGCTGTACAGCAGAAATTAACACAACATTGTAAATCAACTATATTTTAATAAAATTTAAAAAAATAGAAGAGGGCCATTGAGAACTAACTCTTTACATCTTTCATGTGTAGTCTGGCATGCTCCTCTGGCGACTTCAGTTGTGAGTCTTAAATCCCGTCACTGATATGTTGAACATGCTTGAGGCATGAATTGTGATCACAATACCACTTGATTTGGGACACAGCCCTTCTACACTTGAGTCGGTGGGGGTCGACTTTCCCAGCCCCTAGATGAACACTGCTATAGCCCCTTGACTTTCCCTCTTTTTCTTACGTAATAAAAGTAGGGGCTCCCCCTTGTAACATGTGGAGTCTTAGCAGATATAGGAGACAGTGTGGGCACTGAAGTATAGGTTCTGGGTTGGTGTCGCCCTGCTAAAGTTGCACAAATGTAGTCTTTTGGGGCAGACATCCTATAAGGATGGAAATAGTTGTGTAATATGGGGTCGCTTTTTCTTTTAAACTCACATTTCCTGTCACATATTTTGATGACTTGAATAATTAGGACATTAACTTGCAATAACATTTAGATGCATGGCAAGTATGAAAAATTAATACAATAGACTTGATATCCCACATTTTAGCTAAGCTTTGTTCTTCGTGAAAGTTTTAAAAGGATGCTGCAAATCCTTTCACCCTTCCATCATCAGGAGGTGGGAGCTACGGCTCTTCCCCATGAGAGTGGGGTTGTGACTGCATCCACCAAGAGAGTCCGGTGTAGTGGAGTGGGGTGACCTCTGGGCTAGGTCATGAAAGGCCATGCAGCTTCTACCTTGTTCACTGAAATGAATGTTCACTCTTGGAGCCCTGAGCCTCCATGTAAGACTTCCAGCTACACCAAGGCCACCATGCAGAAGCCTTGTTTAGGTGCTCTGGTCTGCAGCCCTGGTCTTTTGAGTCATCCCAGTGTAAGTGCTAGCTATGTGAGGAAACAGACATTTAGATCAGGGGTTGGCCAACTTCTGTAAAGGGCCAGATCGTGTGGCTTCATGGGCCCTCTGATCTCTGTCACAAGTACTCAACTCTGCTATTACAGCACAGAAGCAGCCATAGACAACACACAGTGAATGGCTGTGTTCCAATAATGCTTATTTGCAAACACAGACGATAGGCCCACACGCTATAGTTCGCTGACCCCTGTTTCCGATCATTCTAGTCCCTAGTCATTGAGCCTAACATCCCAGCAGAGATGGAAGAGGAAAGACAAACCATCTTCCTTGTGCCCCATCTAAATCTCTGACCCACAGAATCTGTGAATCTAGTACAGTGGCTGCTGTTTACCCCCACTGCGTTTGGGGTTGTATATCACACAGGAATAAATAATTAGACAGTTTTATACTAGGTGGGCCTCATCAGGAACGTGAGACTTAGCAAAGACCTGAAGGAGGAGCATTAACCAAGAGGGGGTGAGTCTGGGGGAAGAGCATTCCAGGCAGAGGGAACAGTCGATGCAAAACCCCACGGTGGAAGGGAGCCTGGTGTATATGAGCAGCAGCAAGGACACTGCAGGAGAACAAGGGCTCTGCTGAGATGGCCTGGCGACCTTGCACATCTCCACATAGGCGTGCAGGCGAGCCTTGAATGCAGTCTTACCCAGGTCTTGGGGGACTGTCCCGTGATTCCTCCTGCGGCAGGGGGAGGTGAGCCTGGTGAGCAGCTGTTGCAGGCAGTTTCATATCTCTCTCTCAAGGCATGCCTGTTTCTCTTCCTTCTCCAGACTTTCAGTTGAGCAAGGTGTTTCCATGCCTTCCCTCCATGCCTCTCCCTGCCCCCAAGGACACAGCAGCAGCCACCTGTGAAAGTCTATGAAACTGCTCAGCTGTACTTTAGAGTTGGCTGCTCAGCAGGAAAGCCACCCACTCCTCATGTCTGTTCATCTGGCCCCTCGGGCTTGGTGTCATCCTATGGGACTAGGGACGCCAGAAGCTGACGTCGTGCTGACTGCTTTTGCTGTCAATGCAAGTGATAACCGATTTAAATTCATGTGGGCTGATTGCCTCCTTACAGCCAAATCTAGCCCAAGAGACCAGCCTAGGGGTCAGGGACTGCTGGACCACAAAGCAGCATAAATGGAGGTGAAGTACGGAGATGAGGTCAGAGAAGAAAAGGGACCAGGTCGTGTAGGACCTTGAAGGCCACAAGGCAGGACTGTGGCTCTTATGCAGAGAGAAAGCGGGAACCACTGTCCAGTTTTGAGCAGAGGAATGGCTCATGTTGTCAAAGGATCGCATTAAAACACATAAATTCTAAAAATGTTTCCTTAAAGTATATATATACATATATATGTAAGTTATTGTTGCGATTATTAGTAAAAGTGGCTGACATTTCTTTCACGGTTAACTTTCTCTGCGTCTGCCTTCCTGGCTCCTCCACACTTTGTCGTTTGGGGGCTGCCTCCTTGCACTTACGCTCTGCACTTTTTCATTGACGTTCGTCTCCCTCCGTGAGCATCACCTCTCTTGGACTCGGGGGCACAGCGAAGAGTTCTTCTCCAGGAGGCGTTGAGCTCCTCGACGCCGAGGCTGGTCTCACCCCTTTGGCCGGGTACCCAGGGGGCGCCCGGCCGGGAGCGGATGCGTGTGGCGCTCAGCAGGGAGCGCCGCCACGGTGGCCTTGGCCTCTGGGAGCGTTGCTGTCTGGGTTTTGTGTCCGCAGAGCCGAGACTGCGGGACTACCGCAGTCCCCAAGGTGCAGGCGCCTAGTCTTAACATCTGTTGGGGCGGCCTCCGCTCCCCCTGCCCAACCCAATCTCCTTCCTCTGTCCCTCCCACCTGCACGTGTTGGACGTCGAGACAGCCCAGAGCCAGGGCCCCTTTCTCCTCCCCACCTCCGGCCGCCCCTCCCCTTTATGGTCCCCACCTCCCTCCCCTCTCTTCAGCCCCCGCGCCCCCATCCCGGTCGGCCCAGGCTCGACCCGAGGCCCGCCTCTGCCCGCCTCTCCCCGCCCCTCCGGTCCAGCCCCGTCCCTTCCTCTCCCTCCGCGGCTCTCCTCTCCCGGCCTCCTTCCCGCCCCCTCCCCTCCCCGACTGGCTGGGTCCGCTCGGACTTGGCCCGCGTCCCGCCCCCTCCAGCCCTCGGCCCCACCCGCAGCGGCTCGGCTCCGCCACTTCGGCGCTAGCTCCCGGGGCCGACGGGAGTGGGCTGCTTCGCGGGCGCGCTTGGCCGGCGACGCGGCAGGTTCTGGACGTCCATCTGTCCGTCGGTCCTCAGAGAATATCCAGTTCCGCGGCCCCGGGATGGGGCGGGCCCTGCTGCCGCTCCTGCCGTGGCTCTTCCTCCCCGCGCTGTGGAGGGGAGGTGAGTGCAAGGGGCCGGGGGCCGGGCGCGGGGGGCCGGGAGCTCGCCGACTCGGGCGCACCCAGCAGCTGGCAAGTTTGCAAACACCTCCCCCCGCCCCAGCGGTGCCGGGTGCTGAGGCGCAGGGGCTCCCACCCACGCACTGTCCCCGCACCCAGGCTGGGTCGTGGGCGCGCGTCCCAGTGGAGCCGGGGAGGGGTGGGCACCGAGGGCTCCCCTTAACCTCCAAGAGGGAAACAGAGCTCGGCCGGGCGCGCTGCAAGTCCTGAAATTTTCGGCAGAGGGGCATGCGCCGAAAACTTTTCCCTGGACATGGTTGCGTGGTTGGACCCAGGCTCTGGCGGGAGTTGTGGGAGCCGCAGACCCCATCATCCCCCGAGGGACCGGAGACCAGCAGGCTGCGGGAGTTGAGGTCGCAGTCCCGGTGCTAAGATCCACCAAGGCCAGAGTGCGACCGGGAGGGACTGTGGTCCGGCTGCTCCCCCCGGGCCCTCATGGGCAACATTAGCAGGGACACCCTGGGAGCGTGGGGACCCCGGAAAAATGGGAAGCATTCTTTTCACCCCTGTTACTGCTGAACCGAATCTAACGTGCTTGGTCAGCGTCTAGGTTTATCTCGACTCTGCCAGGCATTCCAGTATAAATACTCTTACCCATCCAGTACTGGATGGGTAAGTGGTGGCAAGGGAGGGCAGGTCCCATTCTGCATCTGCAGCTTGTTTGGAGGGTAAGTGATTAACGGGTTAGAAGTTTAATCGCTGATGCATTGCTTAAGGAAGCTGGAAGAAATGTAACCAGGCTTTATACTGAATGAACACGTCTCAGGCATTTTTCCTTAACTAAAAGGTTTAGCTTTCACCTATTACAGTCAAAGATGTTTTTTAAGAGTACCTGGGAAGTTCAATTTATAGTTAAACAATTTACTTCAGATTTTTTCCCTGTGAAGTTTTCATTGGAAAGCTCAAATAAGAAATTCTTAAGCAGTGCACACATTAAATTACATATACAATTTATAATTTGGGGCAACATAGCAATTTGAAGCAAACATCCGAAACATAAACCAAGCAAAGAATTAAAGCAATTCTGTTCTTTACCCCCAGCCCTCCACTAAACCCTCAAAAATTCCTCAGCATTTCTGCCAGATCCATTTCTCATAATCTGCTGCAAATCTGTTATATTTTGCTACTAGGGAAGGCTGGCCATTAACGGTAGTCTTGGACAGAGTGAATGTGGTGAAAATTATGGGAAAAGTAATAGAAACAGTCGTTTTGGTGGAAGACATTTTTTAAATGGAGCGTTTTTCTAATTTTTTTAAAAAGCTGTAATAAAGAAACTTTTGTAGCCAATAATCAGTTTAGGCAGATAATCATAAAAGGTCTGTTAAAATCCACCCAGCGGGAAGAACGAAAAGTTTCTCCAGTGTTTCTTTCCCTACCTTTTGCTTTTCATCTTGAATTTATCTGTGAGATGTCTGGCAGTGTTACATTTTACTTTGTGAAAAGCTGGAAGAATGGGCTTCTCACTGGCCAAATTAGGGCAGAAGTAAGAGTGCCGTAGGAAGAGATTAAAAATGGATACTGGACCCCTTGTCTAGGTTTACGATTTTCATATTGCATGTTGTGGTTTCAAGTGGTTTGCTCACCAGGCAGCAGAGGGGAGAGAGAGACAGGGTGTGAATGTGTGTTTAGACTCTACACTGTAGAGGAATGGATCATTACAATTTACGCATCACTTTCACCCTGGAATCCTCCCTACCGCTCACCCCCACCCCATACACACAAACACCCTCCCACAAAGACAAACACACACAGAACTGAAACTGCTGAACCAGGGACGTTTCTGGGCTCACCAATCTTTCCTTTCTGTTCCGTCTCTGATGGGGGTGCCAGTGAGCAACAGATCAAGCAAAGGGTAGCTCTAGAGGGCCCAGGAGAAGCTAGAGGACAAGAAATACAGAAGTGGATAAAAGCGAAGGCATTGCAAAGACCTAGCCGTTGATGAGGTTGTGCTTGCCCCTAAACTCAGCCCTTAGAACTAATTGGGCTTCTAAAACTCTTCAATGTTAGCATTTCTCTCCCAAACTGAAGCTGTCACCACGTTACAATATATTGTCAACATTTTCCCAGAAAGGACTTTAAGATGTCTAGTTGCTTATGGGCTTTGTATCAATGGACTCAAATGCTTTGTGGAAGTAAGCAGGGCACGTTTCAAAAATAAGTAATTTTTCAAAACTTATTCTGATCCACTTCCTTAAAGTTAGGGTTAGGGTTTTTCAAATTGAGAATAATTATTTTTTCAGTCTCATTTTTAGAAATAATTTCCAGGTTATTCTAGGAGCAGGGCCAGTGGGTTGCCAATCAGAGCTGGTTACGAGCAGGTTGCATCTTTAGGTGCCGGTGAATTGGGAACATGCCGCCAAGGTAGAGAGGCTGAGGCCGGACCTTGGTTTAAATGGGTTCCCCGGCCTGGAAATGAACACATGCAGACCCTCCGCTTCCCACATAATGGCCAGAATGAGACTTTGAAGATGAATCGAGCTGGGTTGTCCCCTTGTCTGACATCCTCCAGTGGCCTCCCTTCTTTACGAGAGTTGACAAGGACTCAGGGGCCTCCCTCTCCCTTTTTGACTCATTTCCAGTTACTCCCCCGTTGTGGCTGGAGCGGCACGTCTCTCCGGCGATTTTGCTGTGGATGTCCCCTTTGGCTGGAATCTTTTCCCCAGGATCTCTGCACACTGGCTGTTTCTAGTCGTTTGGGTCTCAGCTCAGATGTTCTCCCGGAGAGGCCTTCCCTCACTGCCACTGCTGCCAAAGTTATACACACACACTCCATGAAATAACACTACTGCCACCTGATGGGCTCCTCTTCACTTCCAGAGCATGATACTCATTTCAGGTGCTCAGCATCCACAGACGGTATCAAAGACCCAGGCCTCTGCAGGTCTCACCGTGTGTTCCTCCCGCTTCTCTCCTCCTACTGGCTTTTCCAGAAACAAGTGCTGCAGCTCCCATGACCTTGTGCTTGGGGCTTGGTTGCTAGAAAACAATCTTTCGTTTCACCGTGATGCCAAAGTGATCTCCTTACTAGAAATGTTAGGGTAGATTTTTGGACTATATTAAGGCCAATAGAGCAAGGTTAACGTATTTTATAGTGTCTTAACGATCCCAACTTTAAAAATAAGTCAAAAGCCAATTTTTCATGTTAAAGACACAGTTTTAACAGCTCCTTGCCCAGGGCGAATTGCCCGATTCCCAGGTCATTGGGGTCCCGAGTGCCTTGACTCTGGCCTGTTGTTACTAGTTTAATCTTAAACCGAAGCACATGGCTCTGGTTGGGATGCATCTCAGCAGGAAGTTAATCATTATAAAACCTGAAAAAAGCGGGTTCAGTCTGTGTGCTTCTAGGGCTTGGAATGAAAATTAACAGGGGCTGCAGCTCAGGGGCTGAGTGGCCAGTGGGCTGGGCTTCCTGTCCTGCCTAGCTGGCCTCTGGGGAGCCCTGGGGCAGTGACTAACTCTCAGGACCTCAGTTTCCTCACTGGTCCTGTGGGACTCTTTGTTATTTATGGAAGGATGAATGAGCCGGTGTCACATGGTAAATGCTTCAAAACTGTTAGCCATTATTACCCATGCTTCCTCTCCCTTCTCAACTCAAATTTTGCGGTAATTGTTTTTCTTAAACAAAAGGTATTGGGGGAAAAGTTTCTTCTTTTCTCACTGAAATATGTCCTAAATTGCAACTTGAAATACGAGGGCGGACCTATGGGCCATCCTCCACTGTTCAGAGCGCTCTGGTGGAGGGGCTGTGGGTGTCCATCCCAGAACGCTGAAGTCCTTGCTCTGTGGAACTGTTTTCTATTAGTTCTGCTAGCAAAACCCACGCTTGTCGCCTCAGATGAGGCAGGGCCTGTCCTGACCACTCCCCTCTTCACCCCCCCATCACCCTCACTTGTTGAATTCAGGCTTAACTTAGTCCAGGAATCGCTTCCTGTCATGTGCCTCTCAGGAAGGTATAAAAATGAAGTCCAATTCCTGCTCAGCTTTTCCCACATCACTCTACTCTAAAGTGGGTGTGGTTTTGTTTTAGTTTCATAACTTTTGGGGGGGGTTGTTTGAGTGTAAACATCCAGATAATTCCTTTCCTTTTTTCCAGCTAAAACTAGGTTTGCCAAATGCAGTCTTCTGGCTGCAATGGCTAGAGAATGAGGCTTTGTTTCTTAGATGACGTTCTGTGTCTGAGTGGGTGTGTGCAGGTAGTCTTGTAGCAGATAGACCGGACAGGGAGGCCCAGGTGCACTCCTGGCTTCCAGATGCTTCCTACTTGGTGGCAGGTGTAAGCGAGCCCCCAGGTACCCTGGGAAAGGCCCAGACTCCTCTGCATCCCACACTCTGGGCATTCGCTAATCCCTGACCCAGAGGTAACTTGTTCCCTATCTTGTTGCAGCCTTGCTGCCTCCAGCTAAAATGCTGAAAATGCAGCGTGGCAGGAGGATCCTGTGTGCAGCCCGTCGCAAGAATACCAAGAGTACCTACCAACCCAGCACTTTCTCTTTCCTGAGACTTTTTTTTCTTTGTCTGAAGTGTGGCTGTTGAACCGTATGGAAGATTTTTAACCACAGTGAGAGCCCAGGTCTTCCCCAATTTTGTGAGGCCTGGAAGCCTGGCCCCTCCAGCACCTGGAGCAGCTGGGCAGCCCTCCCTTCTTGGTTGCCTTGCCATTCCCACTCTGTCTGGGCCTCTGTCAGCCAGCAGGATCCAGTAGGCCTGGCCTAGCTACCACATCCAGGTCACCTTCTTAGGTCCTGGTGTTTTCAAGTGAAGGAAAGATAGTATGTCTTCAAGAGTTTGTTGAGAAACCTGCACTCCATTCTAAACCATTTTATTTCATCCTTTTGTCCATTTCATCCACTGTTAATGCCTCTTCCACTTAATGATAAAATGGATTTTCCACGAGTCTTGGGGGTGGCAGGGGTGGCGGAAGGAGCAGGGCAGAGGGGAGAGGGAGAAAAAGAGAGAGAGGAGACATATGTTGATTTTATGTTTGGCCCAATATCATACATGAGAAGTTTTACACCAAAAGCTAAGCATGTTTGAGAGACTTACGCTTGGAGAAAAACCATTGCATTTCATAAGAGCAATGCATAGATAATTGTGGCACCGAATTTTATGCTTGTATGTTTCTCCTTGTCCGCAGTCATTAACGGTGTCTTCCGGATTTTTCCCAGTCGATCCCTTCAAAGGTGTTGTCTAGCTTCTGGGGAGCCAGCCAAGGGCCCAGCAGGATCTGATCATCATGGGGTTAGAGCTCTGCCCCAGCTCACTCGGGGAGGGGCCCCATCCTCACAATTTAGGTCTCAGGCTGCCGCTCTGACAATCAGGCAAACACTGCTTGACAGATCCCTTTTCTTTGTAGGCTGCTTTTTGGGGCACGGGGTGGGGTTGGGTGCTCTAGCTACCACAGGCATTCAGGGCCAGTAGACGCCTTAGAATGTGCCTGAGCTCTGGTCCTGCCTCTCCTTGGACATACAAAGGGAAGCCTTGTTTATTTTGGAGACGAGATTGTTTTACTACTGTAAGCCGTGGGGCTTTTTAAAGCTACTAATAGAAGACCGATTTCATTATCGTTTTAGAAAATGATCTTTTTACCAGTAAGGACAGGCTGTCTTCGTGGAGGATATTAGAACATAGACTCAAACTTGCTGAAAGTACTTTTCTGTCCCTGCGCAACTTAGTGAATGCACAGCGAAGTGATGAATATTCATGGGCTCCCAAGGGTGGCCTCCAAGCCCGTTTTCCACTCGCTGCAGTTCAGGGCAGGCTGCCTCCACGCAGGAAGTGAAAGCAGCCTGTAAGCCTTTTTCCAATTCTGGCACACGATTCAAAGATTTGTGGATGAAAACAATGTCCTTTGAAAGTTTGGGGACAAAGAAAAAAAAGAACCTCTTAGATTTAGCATGAGATCTCAAGCATTAGGTTAAAAAAAAAATAACCACTTTGAGAGTCTGAAGATGTAAGTCCTCATCCCAGTTTCAACGTGCAGGGACAGCTGGGGTGTGATGCTTCGCCTTTCTGAAATTCCACATCTCCGTTGATTAAATGGCGTGGGGGGCGGGTTGCAGATAGGTGATTCTGGGGCCCCTGGTGGGTAGAAAATGGATTGTATCTGAAGGAGACAAGTGGGCTGGGATGTTTTCTCATCGTGAGGTTCAGACATGGTGCCTTCCATGAGTGTGATGCCGCCAGACCCCAGCTCTGCGCCTGACGCTGGCAAAAGGAGTGCAGGCATCAGCCCAGAAGTGGGGCTAGAGGCAGCGTGGGGTATTTCTTAAAAATGAGTCATGCCAGTGGCTTCTTTACTGTGGGAAGTTGCCCTTCCCCGCTGCCTGGGCTGTGTCCCCATGAAGGACCCCCTCCAGCTCTATCTGGGGCAACAGAATAGTCTGGAAACACGGAGGTGTATTTCTGAGGATACTGGACCTGCCCAAACAAATGACAATATGTTAGGTCACAAATTAAGTCTCAATACATTTAGAAGGATTTAAATCATACAAAGTGTGTTTTCTGGGGCTTCTCTGGTGGCGCAGTGGTTGACAGTCCGCCTGCCGATGCAGGGGACACGGGTTCGTGCCCCGGTCCGGGAAGATCCCACATGCCGCAGAGCGGCTGGGCTCGTGAGCCATGGCCGCTGAGCCTGCACGTCCGGAGCCTGTGATCCGCAATGGGAGAGGCCACAGCGGTGAGAGGCCTGCGTACCGCAAGAAAAAAAAAAAAAAATGTGTGTTTTCTGAACACGTGGACTGAAGTTAAAAATTAACAATGGAAGAAATTTAAGAAATCACAAAAGTAGAAATTGAACAACACTACTAAATAACGAATGGGTCAAAGAAGAAATCACAAAGAAAGTTAGAAAATATTCTGAGATGAATGAAAATGAAAACACAGCAAAACTTATGGACTTATGGGATGCATCTAAGAGGGAAATTTATAGCTGTAAGCACTGATATTGGAAAAGAAGATAGCTCTCAAATCAATAACCTAAACTTCCACCATAAGAAACTAGAAAAAGAAGAATAAATTAAACCCAAAGCAAGCAGAAGGAAGTAAATAATAAAAACTAGAGAGGAAATAAGTGAGATATCACTTTATACACATTAGGATGGGAATAGCAACAATAACAACAAAAGGCCAGTAACAGAGGTTGGCAAGGATTTGGAGAAATTGGAGCGTTCATACACTGTCACTGGAAAGGTAAAAGGGAGCGGCCTCTTTGGAAACGGTGTATCAGTTTCTTAAAAGGTTAAACATGAAGTTACTCTATGGCCCAGCAATTCTACTCTTAGGCGGATATCCAAGACAAATAAAAAATGTGTATTCACACATACAAAAAACAACAAAAAAGTCTAATTATTCAATATTATGATATAATTTTATATTTAGAAATTTAAAACTCTTTTATAAAAAAAATTGTAGAATGTAAAGCTCCAAAGCATTTTGGCTGCAAGAACCAGGAGAAAGTCAACTAGGAAGCATTTTCAAAATACAGAAGCCCAGGTCCCACCCAGGACCTATGGACTCAATCTTTGGGGTGTGACCCTGTCCTGCGTGGGTCCAGTCCGTTGTGTGTCACATCTCTTGTTACACTCCATGGATCCAGTGTGTCTGATTCTTGAGGAGGGGTGCAGAGCCTCACACCACCCCCTGGATTCCTCCGCCCAGGGCATGTATCAGAACCTGGCCACTGAGGGTAAGAATAAAATAGTTATGTTTATCCGGGGAAGGCAGCAAGTCTTGGACTAGGGTGAGAGCTGTGAGGCTGGATGATTCCTCAAGCCAAGTGCTCTTACTGAGACAGGAAGGGGGCAGGGCACACAACCTTTAAAAGAATGACATAGCCCTGGAGGACATGACATAAACTGGTTAGAACCAACTAGGTCCAAGATGGCAGATGAGTCAACTTCCACTAGACTTTGAGCCTCATTATACACTCATGGTAATACATCAGCCAAATGACACACCCACAGGAGTCATGACAGTTCCCCGGTCAACCATAAAATGTCAAAAAGTAGGCAGTGACCCAATTCCTGGAAATCTGCACCTTCCCCAAAATAGTTGCAATAATCCTCCCACTCATTAGCCTATGAAATTACCCACCCCTGTGAAAACCAACAACCCCCATACCCTGGCATCTCTTGCCTTCTGAGATGGCCCACACTCTGTCTGTGGAGTGTGTTTCTCCCTGAATAAACCTTCTTTCACTTTACTATCGCTCACTCTTGAATTCTTTCCTGTGTGAAGCCAAGAACCCACACTTGGTGGCCCATCCCAGGGACTCGCCCGAGACCTGGGACGAGACCATCCTCTTGTGCCCCACTCTTTTTCCTGCAACATTATGATTTTGGGACCTACGGGTGGAAAAAAGATTCCAGGAGGGATCCCATTATTCTTATCAGGTGGGCCAGCTAGTAAACAGAAAGGCCTATCTTTCTCTTTTTACCATCACATTTTTTTTTCTTACCTATTCTTTTATTTACATACTCAGATCTTGTGATGAAATATTTAGGATACACAGAAGAATATACAGGAATAAAACTCACCTCTGTGCTCACCACTCAGCATCAGAAATCAGACATGAGCGGTACAGTTGAAGACCCCCACTGCTCCCCTCTCTAGTCTCATCCCTTTGCTCCCCTCCTCCGGGACAAAAGCACTACCCCCTCCCCGCCATCGGTGTTTTAATTCCCACTCATCTCTCTATCCTTTGATCACGCATAATTATATTGGTAACACCGTAGTGTTACCATGTCCTTGGGGTTTACATTTGTTTGCACGTTACAGAAAACCTCACTTCAGCAGCTCCACCAAAGGGGACATCAACTGGGAGTCCTGCCATTCAGTTCAGTTTTGTCACTAACTACCTAGAGTGAGCAGAGACTCCACAGGTTAAGGGCTCAATCCCGTAAGACTGCCTCCCCCCCAACGCCCACTTCAGACACCAGCTCAGATGGAGTGTCCAGGCTGCCCACACTTCTGCCCAGCTGACTATAAATTCAGAATTCCCATGGCCTCCTCTCCCCCTCAGGTTTGATACTTCGCTAGACCGATTCACAGCGCTCAGTAAAGCGCTATACTTAGGATTACTGTTTCATTATAAATGATACAACTCAGGAACAGCCAAATGGAAGAGACATATAGGGCAAGGTATGTGGGAAGGGGCTCAGGGCTTCCATGCCCCCTCCGGTGTCCCGCCCTCCCAGCTCATCACCAACTCAGAAGCTCCTCAGACCTTGTTGTTTAAGCCCTTTATGTGGGATTTTATTACACAAGCATGATTGTTTAAGTCATTGGCCATTGGTGATTAGACTCAGTTTCCACTTCCAGAGACGTATTTGATCCCGAAGGCATCTGGGATGAGCCATTTTTCTGTCACCATATTTTGCAATTCATCCGCATTAAAGTTAGTAAATCCCCGCTTCTTGGGGATGTGGATTTTCTGGAGGCCAGGGAACTTGAACTTGGCCCTGCGCAGGGCATCAATCACGTGCTCCTTGTTCTGCCACTTAATGTGGATGGACATTACGACCTGGCCAGTGTGGACACTGGCCACTGTGCCCTGGGGCTTTCCAAAGGCACTGTGCATACCTGTCTGGAGCCTAGATTGGGGTTAGCATGCCAGACATGAATGTCCACTGCAGAGGGCTGTCTCCAGGGTCCCTTAGAGCAACCCATACAGGCAACAGGCTGCGTGTACTTCCGAGGAGGCTGCTGTTTGCATCCACCGCACACTGGGCTCCCATGGGGAAGAGGGCATGGTGGGCTTAGTTGGCTGCAAACATAGTATTTAATTATTATGCTTTTGATGTCTTCAGAGTCTATAGTGATACTCCCTGTTTCATTCCTGATATTAGTAATTTTTTTTTTTTTTGCGGTACGCGGGCCTCTCACTGTTGTGGCCTCTCCCGTTGCGGAGCACAGGCTCCGGACGCGCAGGCTCAGCGGCCATGGCTCACGGGCCCAGCCGCTCCGTGGCATGTGGGATCTTCCCGGACCGGGGCATGAACCCGTGTCCCCTGCATCGGCAGGCGGACTCTCAACCACGGCGCCAACCAGGGAAGCCCTGATATTAGTAATTTTTGTCTTCTTTTTTCTTTGTCAGTCTTGCTAGAGATTTATCAATTTTATTGATCTTTTCAAACAACCAGCTCTTTGTTTCATTGATTTTCTCTATTGCTTTTCTTTTTTCAATTCATTTCCTATATTTATTTTCTTCCTTCTGCTTGTTTTGGGTTTGCTTTGCTCTTCTTTCTCCATGTTATGAGATTAAACTACTAAATAAAATTTCCCCTCAAAACTGTGTCAACTGTGTCCGACATATTTTGATACATTGTAATTTCATTTTCATTCCGTTCAATGTATTTTTTAAAAAATTTCCCTGAGACTTCCCCTTTGATCCATAGATTATTTAGACATTTAGTTTGCAAGTATTTGGAAAATTTCTTGTTACCTTCTGTTATTAATTTATAATAATTTCCATTGTAATCAGAGAGTATAAACTGTATGATTTTAGTTCTTTTAAATTCGTTGAGATTTGCTTTATGGCTCAAGATAATGGTTTTTCTTGGTTTATATCCCATCGTCATTGGGAAAGAATGTGTATTCTGCTGTTGTTGGGTGGAATGTTCTATAAATGTAGTCTAGACTCTTTTCATTGGCAATCTCATCAAGTTCTTCTTTATCCTTGCTTATTTTGTGCCTAGTCCTTTGATCAATTGTTGAAAGAGAGATGTTGGAAGTCTCCAATTATAATTGTTGATTTGTTTATGTCTCCTTTCAGTTCTATTGGTTTTTGCTTCACATATTTTGAAGCTCTTTGCTTTAGTGCATACTCATTTAAGACTCCTATGTCTTCTTGGTAGATTGACTCTTATCCTTACATAATGTGTCTTACTGTCTCTGATAATTTTCTTTGTTTCGAAATCTACTTTATCTGATGTTAATGTAGGCATCCTGCTTTTCTTTTGGTTAATGGTTGCATGATATGTCTTTTTTCTATCTTTTTGTTCAACTTGCCTATATCATTATATTTGGAGTGATTTTTTTATAACTGGCAGACAGTTGGGTCATGTTTTTTAATCTACTCTGCCATTATCTGTCTTTTAATGGAAATATTTATGTCATTTACATTTAATGTAATTTGTGGTCTATTAGGTGTTGATGTTTTACCAGTTCAAGTGAATTATAGAATCCCTACCTTCTTCTAAGTCCCTTTACCTCCCCCATTTAAAGCATAATTATCTTAAATATTTCCTCTTCATATATAGAACCACATCAGACAGTGTTACAGTTTTTCTTCAACCATCAGATGTAGTTTAGAAAAATCAAGAGGAGGAAGAAATTCTATTGTATTGACCAGTATTCTTGCTTTCTGTGTTTTTTCCTCCCTCCTGATGATTCAGGTTTTCTTTTTTTATTGTTTCTTTTCTGTTTAGAGAATTTCCTTTAGCTATTCTTTTAGAGTAGGTCTGCTGATGACAAATTCTCTTAGTTTTCCTTAATATGAGAATATTTTGATTTCCCCTTCATTCCAGAAGAATTCTGAGTTGACATTCCTTTTCTCTCATCACTTAGGAAAATGGCCACTTCCTTCTATCCTCCATGGTTTTTAATGAGAAATTCACTGTCATATGAATTGGTTTTCCCCTATAGGTAAGGTGTCATCTCTCTCTCTCAGTGCTTTCAAAATGTTTTCTTTGTCTTTAGTATTCAGAATTTTGATTATAATGTACCTTGCTGTGGATATTTTGAGGGGTTATCTTATTTTGGGTTCATTCAGATGTTTAATTTTGTAGGTTTATATCTTTTGTCATATTTGGGGAGTTTTCAGCCATTATTTCTTCAAGCGCTTTTTCAGCCTTGCCATCTTTGTCTTCTCCTTCCAGGACTCTGATGATACAAATGTTAACTCTTCAGTAATATAGTCCTACAGGTTGCAGAGGCTCTGTTCAGTTTTTTCTGTTGTTCAGATTGGATAATTTTCTATTGCTGTATCTTCTGGTTCGCTGATTCTTTCCTCTGCCCCTTCATTCTGCTGTTGAGCACATCCACTGAGTTTTTTATTTTGGTTATTGTATTTTTTAGTTCAAAAATTCCCATTTGTTTCTCTTCTCAATCTTCTCTTTCTTTACTGAGACTTGGCATTTATTTGCTAAGGCTTCCTATTTTATTCATGTGTTTCATATTCGTAATTGCTCATTGAAGTATTTTTATGATTCCTTCTTTAAAAGCTTTTTCAGATAATTCCCTGTCATCTTGGTGTTTGTATTTCGTTCAGTTTCAGACAGAATTTTTTAATTGAAGCCTAGACATTTGGGGTACTATGAGACTGACTCTTATTTGTCTTTTGTTTTACTTGGTTTTCTCTGAAACGCCGTGGTAGGGGGCCTCACTGCCTGGTGGGGGTAGAATTCCAGGTTCCCCACTCAGCCTCCATTGACATCTAAGTATGGGCTGGTCCTCATCCTCATTACTGCTGGTCAGGGGTGGGGTGGGAGTTCTGGCTGAGGGAGGGGTAGGAGTGCCTGATTACTTTCCACCTGTTCCCCACCTGACCTCCACCGACGCTAGGGAGTAGTGAAAGCCCTGAATCTCTACTAGGCTTCCTCTCATACCACCCTGCTGGGGACGAGGAGAGATGCCTTGTTAATGCCATGTGGGAGTAAAAGTCGAGGCTCCCCACGTGGGCTTTACTAACACCAACCAGTAGGGATGAAAGTGCCAGTTCCCTCCTTGGCCCGCTCTGATACCAGCCAGTGGAACATTTGTGGCACCTCTATACAGCCTGGGAAGGGTCCAAGTCTAGGCTCCCCACTTGATCTTTTCTGGCATGGGTGGGGATGGGGCCGTGGTTTTTCCTGGGCTGTTTGCCTGGAGGAGAGCAGTTTACTGTTTAAAAGCCTTCTGTCTTGCTGAGGCGCCCTTTCCTAGTCCTTTGACTAGAGATAGCAGGCTTTTGTTGTTGTTTTTTGTCTTTGCCTGTTAGCATTTCCAAATCTGGGACACAAAGGACAAAAGGAGACCCAGGGAATTCGTCACCATGTTGTTCCTGGGTCCTGAGGTCCCTAGTTGGTTTACCATCTGTCCACTCTTCAGGGTTTTAAAAAATGTTCGTTTTATATATCAATATAATGCCCGGTGTTTTTAGGTGTACTTAGTGGAAGAAATAGGGGAAAGTCCATCTACTCTGTTTTTGGAGGGAATTCTGTGCCCTCTGTCACTTAAGAAAGACTTGGACAAACTGTGCTTGCTAAGGTGTTTGGTCTTTAGCGACGGTCACGTTTTAGGAAGGAAATACTTTTTTCTGAAAAGAAAGACTAAAATTAATAGGATTTCAGGTATTGGTAGGCTGGAGGATGTGTGTCAGGGGTGGCAGGACAGAGGAGTTAAACTTGGGGACAGAGCGTCTCTCCTGGGTCTTGTGAAAACCATAGCTGGTTCTTGCGGAGAAGCAGCCCCAGATGACCCAGGGACCAGGGGGGCGGCTGCTTCACAACCCTGGCCAGAAAGTGTCCCCTCAGCCTTTCTGTGACACTTGGCATGCTGCCAAAGGGGAAAGAGAAGGAAAGCCACCCTTGGTTGGGTAAACATATATTCCTGTTTCACTGCAAGAGGCTGAAGGATCTAAGTCAGCATAATCGGTTCCATATGTTGGCCTTTGATAGTCCAGACATGACTAGTTGCACCTTTGAAACAAGGCAGATCAGATGTTTCATGTTATGAAAGCCATAACTGGCATGGATTGTGTGCCTGCGCAGTGTTCCGTGTGCAGTGTTCTGCTCTGATCTCTGAGAGAAGGAGGTGTTACCTGTCTTCCTTCACAGATGAGGATACTGAATCTCAGAAGGACAAGGGACTGGCGTCTGGCCTCTGAGTGGCAGAGCTGGGACTGAACTCAGGCACCAGAGTTCTTGTTCTTCCCACGCTCCCAAGCCACATGGCTTCTAAGCATCAGGTCTAAACCCTCAGGAGCACCCCCCCCCCCAACAAGAGGATTTGGTCCACCGGATGGATCCATTCCCTAATTCTCTAGGAATTAGGTCTGACCCTAATTCCTGTAGAATCACTAGAGGAGGTTTTTTAAAATCCCGAGATGCCTAAGCTGCACTGCTGGCCAGCTAATTCAAGCTCTGGGTGAAACCTAGGCATCAGAGCTTTAAAAGCTTCCCTAGAGATCCTGATGTTCTGCTGGTTTTGAAAGCACGGTGGAGAGTTAGAAAATGATGGGAAAGAGTCAGTCAGTCGCAGTCTGCTGGGGAAGCTTCTTTTGCAAAGCACTTCTATCAAGAAACAGTCAAATGGGGCTTCTCTGGTGGCGCAGTGGTTGAGAGTCTGCCTGCCGATGCAGGGGACGCAGGTTCGTGCCCCAGTCCGGGAAGATCCCACATGCCGCGGAGCGGCTGGGCCCATGAGCCATGACCGCTAAGCCTGTGTGTCCGGAGCCTGTGCTCCGCGACGGGAGAGGCCACAACCGTGAGAGGCCCGCGTACCGCAAAAAAAAAAAAAAAGAAACAGTCAAATGCTCAAGTCAGAAAGTGGGGTGCAGGCTGAAGGGGGTTATGGGGGGCTGCCTAAAGCCCTTTGAGTTCCTTGGAGTCTTTTTTTTTGGAGCCAATGCATTAGGGGCCCAGGGGGAGTGAGGAGTCAACCTGATAATCATGCGTTTGGCTCAGAGGCCTGAGCCACCGCACATCCTCCACGTGAGGGCACAGAGAGGTTGGCTAGCTTGCTTGGTGTGTTGGGGTCCCTGTTTGCCCCTCTACACCCCTTCCTCATCCTGCTCTAGGCCCCAGGAGGCCAGCCTAGGGGGAGGGCGACAGTGAACTCGCTGGGCTCTGGCTCCAGCTGGTTTGTGCTAAAGGATACTAAGTTGCGTTTACTTAGCTAAGTATAACCCACATAGGCATTGTTTATCTGAAATCCAAGTGTAAGTGGGGCATCCCGTTTCTTATCTGGCAACCTGGTGCCCGCCCACCGGAGGCTGTGTAGAAAATCTGACTCACCAACACCATGTTTCATACCAACCCCACTTTCTACCCTGTGCAGGCATCTCAGTGGTTCACTGTCACCTCTGCTTTTTTTCTGCTGAGGCTGTGACCCCTCCAGACACATGCAACCCACCAATTACTCCCCTTTGTTTCCGGTAAAGCCCCTGCCGGGGCCCCTTCCCTCAGGTCAGCTCTCGGTTTCTGCCTGCACTTTTCCTGTGCTAGGTGCATTTATCCCATGAATGGCCCTTCTTCTTTTTAATTCTCTCCAAGTGGCGGAGTGCTGTGCACTCAAGTTAATTTTTACCATTTACAATTTGGGGACAATCAGGTCAGGTGATTTCAGGTTGAAGGGTTTTTTAAAATGTCCTCTCATTCAGTGTTGCTACGCTTTATCAACTGAGAATCCTTTGCGTTTGCATAAAGTGAAATGATTCTAAGTAGACAGTTTCTGCTTGTTCAGGGTTTGGCCTCAGCCATCTTCGGGGGTGAGAGGAGGAGTTTTTAACCAGGTGACAGCGAAGCGCTCACGGACACGATTCAAACATCGGCCTGGGGGGCACACATGGAATGGGGCGGCTCTGGTCCACATAACAGCCCTTTCTCCTGGGTGGGGGGCGCCGACACAGGGTGTGACAAGGGAGAGGGACGGGGAGTGGACACAAACAGGATTCCAGATGCCAAAAAGCCTTTTCTGTAAACTGCAAACCCGCCCCAGAATGGGGCCTTTCTCCTCCCAACCGCTGGGGCCTGCTTGATAGCAGATCCCACCGTGGGCAGCGAGGCCGAGGAACCCTTAGCGCCTGGACCAAAGTGCATCCTCCTTCTGCTCCGCGGTGGGGAGCAAAGAACCCCTAGGAGTTCAAGGATAAGTCTTCCCTCGTGCAGCCGCCTCTGGGTCTCCGGATTTTGAGGCTGAACTTCAGAGAGCTCGGCTCATGTCCCCACCTGTTCTGTTGTCTGAGAAGGAGTAGGGAGAACCCGGTGTGGCTCCCACTGGCTGGCACTGCAGCCCTGCTGTTATTTGACCCAGCCGGCCCAGGTGCTTCTGGTTCCTTCCCAGGTCTTCGGGGTAGTAAAGAAGGCTGATGGCACATAACACCAGCCTGCACTCTCCCTCCCGCGCAGCTGCCGCCCTGCCCAACCCCCCTTTTGCAGCTTAGAGGGACTCCAGGGTCAGGGGGCGGCGTGAGGTTGCCATTCCGCCTAATACCCCGGGACCTGCGATTTCAGCAGCCGCCGCTTCCTCTATCCACCTTGGGCTGCGATCCTGAAGCTTCAGTAAAAATCTAAAGCGGGGCTTCCCCGGTGGCGCAGTGGTTGGGAGTCCGCCTGCCGATGCAGGGGACGCGGGTTCGTGCCCCGGTCCGGGAGGATCCCACATGCCGCGGAGTGGCTGGGCCCCGTGAGCCATGGCCGCTGAGCCTGCGCGTCCGGAGCCCGTGCTCCGCAACGGGAGAGACCACGACAGTGAGAGGCCCGCGTACCGCAAAAAAAAAAAAAAAAAAAAAAATCTAAAGGAGCTCATGCTGGGAAAGAGTGGTGAAGACCAGCCCTGAAGAGATTCCTTAGAGCTCTCTTTAATGGTTGCATCGATGCCCACTTAACAGAAAGGACTGGGGGCGGGGGGTCGCAGTTCTGCTGGTGAAGCTTGTTTTGCAAAGCACTTCGACCAAGAAGAAGTCAAATGCTCGAGTCAAAAAGTGGGGTGCAGGCTGAGGGGGGTTACTTCACAGACTTGAAGTATGCTTTTTCCTCTCATTCATGGGTGGCAATTATGTTGCTCCAGTGTTGCCATTCTGTATGCATTGTCTAAGACAGACCTTCCCCATTAGTCCCAGCGCTCATTCCCACAAGGCCCAGAAATTCCTCCTTTGTGTGGTCAAAGGCCGGGTTCAGCTGCAGGCCAGTCACAGCAGCGGCTGGTGTCTGTGGAGGCACTGATCATCTGATCGTCTCCCACCCCGCCGGGTACTCCTGTCCTTGCAGGGGGTCAGAGCATGACAGAGCTTTCCTGAGGTCATGGGTCAGGCATCCAGGGACTGGGTGGGCCTTGGCTCTCTAACCACAGAGTTGCTGGCCAACACCCAAGCATCACTGCCCACCAACCCGTCTGCCATCATGCACGCTCCGCAAGCACTCAGCAAATATTCATGGATTTAAGGGTGGGATGCGCTACTCGATCACACAGAAAATAGCTTACTTTTAAAAATTTATTTTATTGAAGTATAGTCGATTTACGATGTTGTATTAATTTCTGCTGTACAGCAAAGTGGCTCAGTTATACACATATAAATACATTGTTCATATTCTTTTCCACTATGGTTGATCACAGGATACTGAATATGGTTCCCTGGGCTATACAGTAGGACCTTGTTGCTTATCCATTCTGTATATAATAGTTTGCGTCTGCTATTCCCAAACTCCCTCCCAATCCTTCCTCCCCCACCCGCCCCGTGGCAACCACAGTCTGTTCTCTATGTCCTTGAGTCTGTTTCTGTTTTGTAGATATGTTCATTTGTGTCCTATTTTAGATTCCACATATAAGTGATATCATATATTTGTCTTTCTCTGACCTACTTCACTTAGTATGATAATCTCCAGGTCCATCCATGTTGCTGCAAATAGCATTATTTCATTCTTTTTTATGGCTGAGTAACATTCCATTGTATACGTGTACCACATCCACTCGTCTGTCGATGGACACTTAGGTTGCTTCCATGTCTTGGCTATTGTGATCAGTGCTGCTGTGAACATAGGGGTGCATGTATCTTTTTGAATTAGAGTTTTCTCTGGATATATGCCCAGGAGTGGGATCGTATGGCAGCTCTGTTTATAGTTCAGAAAATAGCTCCTTCCCTAGCATCCCCTCGTTGACCAGTTTTGAGTCTAGGAGGCTGTGGTCCTCAGTATCTGCCCCACCGCAGCTGCAGGTGGTTTGGGGAGGAGATGCTGCTACAGAGGCCTGGCTACAGACCCACCACAGTCCCACTCCTAGCCACAGCAGTGTCCCTGCCTGTGTCACACCCATTTATTCTGTAGGTGTTCACTGCATATCAGCTCCGTGCCAGGCATCAGGCTGGGTTCAGAGGATACCGCCTCCAGCCCTCAAGGAATCTGCAGGCAAATTTGTTCAGAAAAACAAGGCAAACCTCAAACAATGGACCATAGGTCTAATCACTTTACTCGTTGGCTGAAGAAACAGTTGCTAATCACATCCCTTGGGCCTGTCCCCGTGCTGAGCACTGGAGGAAGATGATGGTAACACAGTCCTTGTCTTTAGGAAGCTGGCCTTGGAATCTGGTCAAGGCCTGGGTGGTCATTGGAAACACAGGGGCACACAGCAGGGGCGCTCCACGACCAACTCCAGGACTGGATGGATGTGGCCCCCTGGGGTGGGCGGATGAACTGCTGGAACATGTGGACAAGCTGCTCTTGGGCCTGAGTGGGAGGCCATTTATCCAAGTTGTTCAGCTGCATTTGCCTGTGAGGCCAAACTTCCCACTTTAGCCGCTGTCCCGTCCACATGAGAAAATAACCGTGACAGAAGATGGGAGTGGGGAAGGGAAGGGGGAGATTTCTCGTGAATTCCAGCGGCAGCCTGCTTTTCCACGTGTGCCGTGGAGAGAGGACCATATTCTCATTAAGTCTCTGACTGTGGGCTTTTAATACACCTCTGACTCTGGCTAAAAACATTGTCTCCGCAATGGGGATCATCAAACAGGCCTACCACGTTTGCTTTTGTCATCTTGAAAATGAATTAACAAGAACACGTTAATGAAAAGTAAAGGTTTAAAAAATGTTTGGTCTGATCGCATCCTCCTACTGTCACTACCTCGCCCCACCAACAAAATAATTTTAAAGTCTTCCACTTCTGTGAGGAAAAACAGGGGTAGGGACATTATACAACTGAAGTAGTCAGAACACTGAAAAATTAGCAGCTTAAAATGTAATTTCTAATCGATCATTGCCCTGACTTTGGGGTCCAAAACCTTGGAATCGTTTTCATCTTGCCTTTTCCCACATTATCCGTATTCAGTCAAGGCCCCCATATACAGCTGGCGAGGTTATGCACTGCACAGCACATACTGTAAAGCACCGTTTACACTGAAAACTATGCGGGGCAACACCCCATCCCCACCCCACTCCTTGCCAAAGCTGCGCAGTGAGAACCTCACCAAGCATGCGTGTATGTTCAGCCCTCAGCGTCAACCCCTTAGATCAGCAGTTCTCAAGTACTGGGCCGTGGCAGGTTTTACTGATACAAAGAGAAAGTAATAGAAGTAATAATAACTATGAGCGCTTACTATGAGCCAAACATAGTAATGACTCCTTTATTCCTAACCGCAACCCTGTGGGACACCATTATTATTACATCCCCATTTTCCCTATGGGGGCCACACTATCCAAGCAATGGCCAGGATAAAGCTGCCAGGTGTCCACTCCTGAGAGCTGCCCTGTGTTACGCCCTTCCTAAACATTTGGTGTCAAACTGACGTATCTTTTTTTTTTAATATATATATATTTTAATTATTGAAGTATAGCTGATTTACAATGTTGTGTTAACTAATGCTGTACACCAAAATGATTCAGTTATACCTATATATACATTCCTTTTCAGATTCTTTCATATTCTGAAAGAATATGAAAGATACTGAATATAGTTCCCTGTGCTACATAGTAGGACCTTGTTGGTTATCCATTCTGTATGTAGTGGTTTGCATCTGAAACTGACCTTTCTTTTTGACGTGATGGCAGTACTCGAGGACGCTGTTGGGATCAGCCCCTCTTCTCTTTCCTGCATCCTTCCTGCTACGTCCTGGCCCCTCCCGTAGTTAGGGCTCCGATACCTTCCTGCCGTGTTTCCTACGTCCTGGCCCCCTCCTTCCTCCCTCTCAGGCAGATGTCCACGCCCCGGTCAAGCATGGCTCTGATCTTCTCCCTCCACTGCTCAGAAACCTTCCAGGAATCCCTATTCCCTCCGCGGCGATTCAGGGCTCTCCACGTTCAGCCTCATTTCACTGTATCTCTCATTTTTCTCCTAGCACAGAAGCACCACCCTGCAGCTAAACTGGTGTTCCCAAACTATGAGGGCCTCTTCCTTTCACTCCAGTTTTCCACCACCTCTGCCCCTTGAAACCCTGTCAACCCTCCCCTACCCCTCCTTTAATTCATGCCCTTACCTATTCATTCAACAAACCTATTTTGAGCACCTCCGAGGAACTGACTACAGTGTGGGGGACTTTCAGTCAACCCGGCAGGGGAGAAAGAATTGAATGAGAAATTACAGATGTTACAAAGGGGAGGGTCCCAGCACCTGACCTGGGAGGTTTAACTAGACAGGGTGGCGGTGGGGAGATCAGGGAAAGCCTCCCACGAGCACACAGTTAGCTGTGTCCCCTCCCCCCTTTAACTCCTGGGACCCTCTGCTGCCTATCTTCTGGGGCAAGTGACTTTCCGTATCCCATTGGACAGTCACAGCAAATCTTAGACCTGGAGGTGCTGTTATATAAATATCTGTTGGCAATTCAATCATACTACCAGCTTCTGGCAAATGAAATTGTGGAGATCAGTTACCTTTTAAACCATCCATAGTGATTACGGGGTTTGACTGCTCCCCAGTTTCAGTGATGTCATCTGACTGGATGGCTTTGCCATTAGTTCGTTCAGTGAGCAGCTCATAGTAAACTAACGCTTATACCCCAAACTATAACCAGAGGTTATCTTGCACGGTTGGGATTACAAAACAGGTTTCCATTTTATACTTTCTGTGCTCCCATAAATATTTGAACTTTTTACAACAGACTTGTGTTACCTTTATAATTAGAAATGCTCAATTTTTTTTTAAATATTTATTTATTTGGCTGCGTCAGGTCTCAGTTGCGGCGTGCGGGAACTTTCATTGTGGTGCGCGGGCTCTTCCCTGCAGCGTGCGGGGCTTCTCTCTAGTTGTGGCAGGTGGGCTCCAGAGTGTGCGGGCTCAGTAGTTGCGGCACGTGGGCTCTCTAGTTGTGGCTCACGGGCTCCAGAGAGCACAGGCTTAGTGGCCCCACCGCATGTGGGATCTTAGTTCCCCAACCGGGGGTTGAACCTGTGTCCCCTGCATTGGAAGGCAGAGTCTTAACCAATGGAGCACCAGGGAAGTCCCAGGAATGTTCAGTGTTTTTAAGGAAATTAAACAAACCAAAGGAAGCATCATTTGTTTCTCCCACTCTACTTTTTTGCCTTATATTTAACACACAAGAAAAAAAAAGTTATTTGGACAAAACCCCTGACTCCCCACCTCAAGAAATAGGAAAGACTGCAGGTAAGTTTGCCTCCAAGAGGCAGAGGTGAACTTAAGTGCTTTGAAGCCTGTAGAAAAAGAGTGTTCTGAGGAGGGTCTACAGGCATAAGATAAATAGCTAGAGCAGCCATTACTGCAGAGGGATCCCCAAATCAGACAAGATGGGGAGCATCCATTACTGCAGAAGGGACCCCCCCAAATCAGAGAAGATGGGCTTCACCTCTTCCTACCATCCCTGTACATAAAGTTTGCCTGGCGTGGGGACGACAGGAGAGGCAGGGGCCCCTCTCTGCAGAATCACCCTGACCTCCACTCCTTGGAATAAATCACCACTCCTGTCACAGCACACTAATCTCTCTGGACGACTGAGCTCAAGGCCAGCCAGCAGCCGGCCCACAAAGCCCTCCCCCAGAGCTGGCAGAGAACCCCTGCACTCCCAGAGCCCCCGAGACCTCAGCCTCAAGGACAAGCAATGAGCTCTCGCTGGTTTCTTATAGTGAAACCTCTTGTCCTCCAACCTGGCGTTCACCCCCGGACGCAGTTCCCAAATGCAGCAACTGTGAGAGTTGACCTGGTCGGGGAGAGAGAGCTGGATGGAGAGGACTCCCTGGCAGGAGCCCTGGCCCTCCATTCAGGGATAAGTGTGGTCCAGAGTGACCTGCAGGGAGGAAGCCAGAGGTATAAATTCTCAGATCCCCGCTTTTGCTCCCAAATCTGCTTGTACCTCCATTCACCCAATGAGTACTTAACTGAATCCTTATACTCAAAAAATTTTTTTAAGATTTTTTTTTTCTTTGATGTGGACCATTTCTCAAGTCTTTATTGAATTTGTTACAATATTGCTTCTGTTTTATGTTTTGGTTTTTTGGCCGCGAGGCATGTGGGATCTTAGTTTCCCGACCGGGAATCGAAACTGCAGCCCCTGGAAGGAGAAGTCTTAACCACTGGACCTCCAGGGAAGTCCCTATACTAAAAATTACTTGTTGTTTATCAAGTTTAACTGGGTGTCTTTTGTTCTTGTTTGCTAAGTCTGCACCCCCTGCACACACGCACTCAGGAGCGCACGAGGGCATGACGTCCTGAGCATGGCAGGAGGCATGAGGCGCCTCTGTGTACCCCCCATCACTCACCCACAAGGTGCCAGCCTGTGTCTCTCCTCCCTGCCTGTCTCACCACCCGTGGTCAATGTATTTGAATAAATTACAACTAGTATAGAATGTACGTTCCAAAAATGCCATTAAAACTAAAAGTACGGGCTTCCCTGGTGGCACAGTGGTTGAGAGTCCGCCTGCCAATGCAGCGGATACGGGTTCGTGCCCCGGTCCGGGAGGATCCCACGTGCTGAGGAGCGGCTGGGCCCGTGAGCCATGGCCGCTGAGCCTGCGCGTCCGGAGCCTGTGCTCCGCAACGGGAGAGACCACAACAGTGAGAGGCCCGCGTACCACCAAAAAAAAAAAAAAAAAAAAAAAAACTAAAAGTACAACTGATGTGAGCCTATATTTTTAGAAATTCTTGTGGGTCAGATGAAATCAAAGTATTTCCAGGTCTCTTCCTGCAGGAAAGCATTTTGCTGGAAGCTCCAAGTCATTCTATAGCTGGTGACATAAGCACATGTTGATTTTTTTTCCCCCATGCTTAGGGTGGGTCATGCTGAGGCACAAGAATTGTAAACTCGCCCCTTTGTGACCAGTAGCAGCCTTTGCAAGACTGTTGGCCAAGCATAGTCTTGTGACTGAGCAGACAGTAGGAAGGTGATCTCAGGCGCCATCACCTGCCTGCCATGCTGGTGAGATGGGTATGAGGGATTTGGAATGAGTCACGAATTGCAAAAACTGGGTGAGGGTCTTCCCTGGCGGGCCAGTGGTTAAGACTCCGTGCTTCCGATGCAAGGGGCACGGGCTCGATCCCTGGTTGGGGAGCTAAGATCCCACATGCCATGCAGCACGGTGGCCAAAAAAAAAAAATGGGTGAAGTGGTCAAAAGATACAAACTTCCAGTTATAAAATAGGTAAGTCCTGGCGATGTAATGGAGTTAATGCTGACTGTAGTTAATAGTACGGTATCATATATTTGAAAGTTGCTAAGAGGGTAGATCTTAAAAGTTCTCATCACAAGAAAAAGAAGTGTCTCACTAGGTGTGGTGATGGATATTAAGTAGACTTATTGCAGCGATCATTTGGCAAAATATACAAGTATGGAATCACTGCATTGTAACCTGAAACAAATATGTTATATATATATATATCAATTATGTCTCAATTTAAAAAAAGAAAAAATTTTGACGGGGGCATTATATTTCTTACGTATTCTTTAGAAAGAAGGAAGTAAGCGAATGAATGAACTTGTGAAAGAGAGTATTCACACTATTCGTGTGTGTTAAATAAATTCCGCTCATGCTTTCTGAGGACATTTAGGATGCCCGTCACTCTCTCATCATGGCCTGTTAAGTTGGGGACCTACTTGGAAAACTCCATTATTTAAAAGGCTAAAAATCCAATCTTCTGTTTTGCAGCTGTCACTGAGGTGAGCGAAGAAACCAAGCCCAACCCGCTGTTCCCCGAATCTTTCCCGGAAAGCCTGCAGACTGACCACACACCATTTTCCTTTCCTCACACCAGTGGGTTCCAGCCCACCTCCACGTTTCCACCCATCCAGCCTGGAAGACCGCACACCAGAAATGCAGCCCTTCCCGGAGTGACCTCCGCCAGGTCCACGTCCCTACTGCCTCTTGCGTTTAATCACACAGTTGGCCACATAATACTTTCTGAACACAAAGATGTCAAGTTTAACTGCTCGATCAACATACCTAATATATACCAGGACAGTGCAACTATTTCTTGGTGGAAAGATGGGAAGGAATTGCTGGGGGCCCATCATGCAATTACTCAATTTTATCCAGATGATGAAGTTACAGCAATCATCGCTTCCTTCAGGTAAGTGTTCTTTCTTCCTTTCTTTTAAAATGTTGTTGTGGGGCTTCCCTGGTGGCGCAGTGGCTGGGAGTCTGCCTGCCGATGCAGGGGACGCGGGTTCGTGCCCTGGTCCGGGAGGATCCCCCGTGCCGCAGAGCAGTTGGGCCCGTGGGCCGTGGCCGCTGGGCCTGCGCATCCGGGGCCTGTGCTCCGCAGCGGGAGAGGCCACAGCGGTGAGAGGCCCACGTACAGCAAAAAAAAAAAAAAAAAAGTTGTTGTGCTTTTGCTGATTCAAAAGCAAAAGGCTTGTAAAGAAATAACAGCCTTCTGTTTTCTGTGTTAGGGACCCACTGGTCCAGTTAGAGTGTAGATTAATAGCTGATCGTATTGCTGATTTCTTTTCTATTGGCTTTTGGCCCTACTGGAACTCTTGGTGATCAAATGCTCTTCCCAGCTGGCCTGTAAGTCCTGTCAAGGCCTGCTGGACTCAAGAGCTCTCCCAGCGAGTGAGAGCAGTGTTCCTACCTGGCAGGAGGAGACATCTGACTCACCAGGTGGGCGTGGAACTTGTGAAACAAGGCAGCCCTCCACCCCTTTCGTTTGCCCTATCTCCTCTCCCTTCTCCCTCTCCCAGCACCCCCTGCGGCTGCAGATGTTGCCCTCCTGTTGGGGTAGGAAGGAGGCGGAAAGTGTGAAGTCCGGGGAATTGAGACAGATCTTCGGCCACGTGGCTCACCATCTCAGCATTCCACTTTGTGTTGGCAGGGGCAGGCCCGATGAGTTGGAGGGGGTGACAAGGATAAGCCAGGCCAGGACATAAATGTGGAATAATCCATCGTCCCAAGGATTGAGTCCTCATACCACAGATACTGGAGACAGACAGCTGCTTCTCTTCTCACCGTCCCTTTTCATTCTCTACTCTTTCCTCTTAGCCAGGAGGGGTTTTGTTTGTTTGTGTTTACACCAGGACTTCCTGGCATGTACAGTTTTAGAATTAGGTGGACTGTGGTCACTAAAGTTTCAAAATGAATTCGGAGCCCGGCAGTGTTGACTCAGGAGGCTTTTCTCTGGGATTCCTCCACTCCGAGTGGAGCCCTCTTTGATCTGCTGTGTTTTCACTTTCTCCAACCTGATGTTTGGGCCTCTTCCAGACTGTGTCATGTCTTCTGGTGAATCATTGTGTGTTTCCTTTTCAGAAAACCACCTCGGAGTTACCACAGACCTGATGACTCCAGTTAGAGTTTAGCGTGTCAACACATCCATAAGATGACCCCCTTTTTAGCATTTTCCAAGTTATCTTGGTCATCATCAAGGAAAGAAAACAATTTCCGCATTTCCCGTTGGTCGATTTAACCTCTGGCTGGGTCTCTCGGGCTGCCATTCTCCGCCAGTGTCAAGACTCGGGTGTCTTGCCCATGACTATATTTTTTTCTCCATCAACTACAAAACACAGATGTTTTTCCATTATATAGACACAACTTCTGATGGGAGAACTAAAATCACCATTTCATAATGAATGAGGTTTAAAGGCTCAGAGAAACAAAAAGCTGGCCCGTTCGTCTCACCCGGGGTCATTTAGGAGGAAAGCACAGCCTTGCTCTCTGGGCTGCGAGTCCCCAGTGGGGGTCCTGCCACCGGCCCCCATGAGACCGTGGGTGAGCCGCTGCATCTTCCCTGGTCTTCTTGCCAAGGAGATGGGTTTGGACCGCCTGACTGGCAGCTCTAGGTGTGCTCTAAGGGGCCATTAGATATTCAAAAGACTTGGAGAGTTTTTAAACTTAGACAGTGTCATATTCTGAACTGATGTTTTTAGAGTTCAGAAGGTGACTGGGTGATATTTTGAGAACTTTAGAGAAAAATGTATTCGGCTGAACTCTCATAAACTCATTTGGAAGAGAAAAAAATCTTACGTGACCTCCCAACTAAGCAAATTTCGTGATCAGAATTCTTGCAAAGGATGGACACTCAGCTGAACTGAGTGATATCTGGAACAGCAGTAAGTCCACCATTAGAATATTCTCCAACTTGATTAAAGTAATGTACAGGCAGCACTGTAGCTGTGGGTGATTCAGTGAAGTAAATTATAGTGACTTGATCAAGATTATCAATATTTGTGTAATTTCTTCCCAAGAGAGGAGGATGTTGGAGACCCTAATTTGATGTCTTTTATATGAGGACCCTGAGGTCCTTAAGAGTAGGGTGTCTTGCCCAGGATCACTAGGTAGTAAGCTGGTCATCCTTAACCAGGGAGCCTGATATGCACACCTGCAGTATCCTCTCTTCTCAAATCTTCACGGGCCCTAAGGAAATCCACTCTGGGTCCCAGAAACAGTGAAGAGTTAAACACTAGTTCTAGGTTTTCAATAGATGCCATTTTATCAGGAATTCGTTAGCCTGCAACTTTGCTGGAGTTGCCACTAACAGGACCGGCATGGACCACGTTTATTTAAGGGAATGTGCAAAAGATAGATGTCCGTATATAGGCAGGGGTCAGAGGAACTATAAAGAAAAACAAAGTATTTTAAGTTAGATCACGGAACCATTTTTCTATAAGGTGTTAGTATAATAAAAAAGGACAGAATGGACATGAATTTTGAAATGATTAGGTCTCCGGATCGGGGAGTCCACAGTTTGCACCTGCACTTGTGCTTTAAATACAAAGCAGCTGTGAGTCGCTGAAGCCTGGCAGGATTGTGGATGCTGCATTTAACTCTCTTAGCCTGATATTGGTTCATGTTTTCTCTTTCATATCATGCAGACCCTTGGCTTTTGCCCACCCCACACTTAAACTCCCAAACTCCTCACTCTAAAAATTAGGATTAGTCACGCTTCTGGTCTTTGATCCTAAAACAAAACCTGTCCTGGTCGAAGGTGTAGTTTAAGAGGCATGCAGATTTAAAGCAGTGGAACGTTCATCTGTTATTCCTTCCACTCTCTCTCACAGTGGCCATCATAGTGCTTTCCTTTCCAAAGGAAGGAAAGAATGGGATAAGTAATTTACACTAAGGAAAGCTTGAACATTCACTGGTGACATCATTTTGGACACAAGGAATAGAGATTTTGTTTTCAAATCACAACACAGGCAACTGCCTACTAGCTATAAAATCAGCCAGCCTTGCCCTGAACGTCTGGGCATTGAGACACGAAGGACAGACCTGGTCCCTGTCCTCCTGCTTGTGAACAGAATGGAGGGGAAGGGAGACTCAAATGTCAAGTGCAGAAGCGCTAAGGTGGTGTTGAGGTGTTTAAGGTAGTGTTGCCATCAGATTTTAGATTTGGCCTTTAGGGGAGGAGGGCCCTGCATCAGGACCAAGGGAAGGACACTTCTGCTGCTCAGGGGTGACCACATCTTGTAGTCAACCCTCAGTTTATTGAAACTAGGTGTGGGAGGGTGGGAATGATAGGAGGAGCTCACAGGCATTTCAGCATGAGTCCCATGTACCCTGGAAAGCTTAAAGGAGATTTGTTTTGGCATCATGCGTGAGAGTATCCCCAGAAGATTTCTGAAACTACTTGGTCTTAGCTCCTATATATGTGCATTTTTAAGTTATTTTAGTAGTTACATATGTATTTTGTTTTCATAGTTATATGTATTTTGTTAAATACTTTGAAGATACCAAACAAGTACAGAGAAGGAAACTATGGCCCACAACCCCAAGAAAACTTTTCCAAGCATATAGAGCTCTAAGATGCTTGAAATCAAATTAGTATTTTATTACACAGATGTATGTCTTATTTCATGCACTTATTGTATGATGAACATTTACCTATATTGCTAAAAGTCTTCAAAATATTTAACATTTATATTTTATTATTTAATATTTAATATTTTAATGCCACTGTAACTTGCTATTGTAAAACAGATTTATTTATAGAGAGTGCAAATGAAATTATAAAGGGAAAACCTTAAAAATTATTTTCAAAATGCCAAGGTTGGTGGCATACACAAGGGAAGAAGTAACTGATGTGGGACTTCAAATCCAGATGCCCTCTTGAGCTGGGTCTATCCTGTGCTAATAGTTCACGTTTCACTTAGATGTCTATTATTATTGATAGAGTCGAGTCATCTTTCATTAATGGTTGTAGGAAGCATTCAGCGTCTGCTAGTAGGTTGGAGTATTCTTAACTGATAGCTTGGTGATGAATACTGAAAATCCACACCACCCTCCCTACTTACCCCCCACCACCCCTTGCATGGTACATCACTTGAAAGCAGTTGCTAGACTGTGGGACTTAGGTCACCAGGCTGAGCATCCCCTTGACACTCCAACCAGTATCCCGCCCCATCTACGCCTGTTATCAGCTCGTCCAGCCCCAGGACCCTCCTTAGCCAAGAGCTTCCCCTGAAGTCTCTAGAGGAGGGTGTAATTTGTGGGACATAGCTCTAAAGTCTGGTGTGGGGTGTAGAAAGCTCTCTCACTTAGGTGGAAACACTCCCTCATCAGGAAGGCACCAGCCTTGAGATCAGAAGACTTGGGGAGACTCACCCTCAAGCAAAAATAAAAGCTGATGTTCCTGTAAACTGACAGGCCCTGCACATTTAGTTATTGGGTGATTTATGGAGAAGGGAAAGTATTTGATGTTTGTTTTCTTTGTAGTCTAGGTATTCCCAGTACTCTTTAAATTCTGGCATCCTTCCCAGTAGCTAAAGCTAGAAGGATTTTACTTTCTTCCTACATTTTCTTGGTAAACACGTTAAGTAGGTAGTTTGGGTCCCTGCGGGCTCCTGGCGCCTGAGACGCTTGTGTTGGTGGCGCCCCCGCAGGCGCTGCGTGCCGAGACCCTTGCCACAGGCGGGGCGGGGTGCGGGTGTGCATCTGCCTGGTGCCATTGCTGGCTGTTCTTTACCCCAAAATGGAATCGTGCGTGAGAAATCAGCCAAACATCCAGAAAGTAAGAACCTAATTTGTTGAGCCAAACAACATCAGCTGGAAAAGTTATTTTTAGCCATTGATCCCTGAGACTTTTGGACTTGCTTTATATTCAGACTTCCTTTCAGCTCAGGTTTTGTCCAAGATCCTGAACTCGGGTGATCCATGCAATCCTGTCAGCGCCGTTTGAACGATGGCAGAGGGTAAAACAGGATGCTTATCAGTGGGTCGTCTATGTATTTCTTTTAAAAGTTTTTTTTCCACTTTTCATGGCTTATTTTTTTATTGTGGTAACATACACATAACATAAAACTTACCATTTTAGGGCTTCCCTGGTGGCGCAGTGGTTGAGAGTCCGCCTGCCGGGGCGGGGGACACAGGTTCGTGCCCTGTACCAGGAAGATCCCACATGCCGCGGAGCGGCTGGGCGCGTGAGCCATGGCCGCTGAGCCTGCGCGTCCGGAGCCTGTGCCCCGCAACGGGAGAGGCCACAACAGTGAGAGGCCCGCGTACCACACACACACAAAAAAAAACTTACCATTTTAACCCTTTTTGAATATCCAAGTTAGTGGCCTTGAGTACACTCACGCCTTTATGCCACTGTCACCACCATCCATCTCCAGAGCTCTTTCATCATCTCAAACTGAAACTCCATACCCGTGAAACACTAACTCCCCGCTCCCCTTCCCCTCCAGCCCTCGGTAACCTCTATTCCACATTCTTTACCTGTGAATTTGACTACTCCAGACATTCATTCAATATTGGTCCTTTTTTATATGTCTTCTAAGAAGGCTTGAGAGCTTAGGTACTCCTTGCGAGCCATTTCTGAGCAGGCCAGCCTAGTTGTAATAGGTCTGAGAGCCAGAGAGATGCTGTGTGTCCTTGTAGGATGCCCTGGGGCTACGTCAGCTGAGGGGATGCTGGTGTGATGGGCTTTTGCAGCTGCTGTCCCACCGCCATGGCTCTCTCCAGGTGGTTCCTGTCTAGACACTGTGGCAGAATCTGTGGTTCCTTTGGTCTTCCCCTGTTCAGATGTTTGACCAAAAGCTGATGGAATTCTTATACTTTTTTTTTTTAAGTGCCTGCACACGGTAAAGTAGTCTAACTGTCCAAAAGTTATCTCTTGCATTCCAGCCCCCTTGCTCTTTCCCAGTGGGGAGCTGAGGTGACCCATTTATTGGGTAGCTTTCCAGAGATATTCAGTCCATGAGTCGTGTGTGTGTGTATGTGTACGTGTGGTGTGTGTGCATGCCTGTGCCAGGCCCCAGCATGGTGTGTTAATCTAATAGGGTACTACTCATAGCTGTGGTTAAATCAGTACCCAGAGTTCACAGTTTTTGTGGCTATGGAAATGCTATTTTCAGCCAAATCATGTAGTCAACTGTAATTACATCGTACTTGTTATAGAGCTTTTTGATTTTTCCTGAACTTAATAGTTTCTTTGCCTGTTGGTTCACTGAATTGTCTAAGTTTCAATCGCTCATTCTCCCCCCACGTTTTAAAGGAAAATAATGCATCTCCTCTCAAAATGACCAGATTCTCAGGACTGGTGTTTTTCCTTGGAGGTGCCAGTCCTGGAGCTGTCCCTTTTCCTCCAGCCCAGACACGTTGCCCTCCAGGTCTGGGGTCTGTGGCTGAGTCAACTTTGCTTTCATTTTTGGGAGCCTTGTTCTTGCTGACTTCCAGCGTCTGTTCCCTGGAGCCCAGCTCCCCCTCTTCCTGGCTTTACCCCGTCACCTTGGCATGGAGCCCAGCCTCTGCTCACTTGCTGGGCCCTCACGTGTCTGAAAATGCCATGTTTTTCCTACCTCCACCTTGAGGTAGTTTGGCCAGATACAGAATTTTAAAGGAAAATAATTTCCTGCTGTCATCTTGAAATCATTGCTCCGTTTCCTTTTCGCTCTCAGAGTTGTTCTTGAGAAGCATGACACGTTTCTGATTCACTCGTAAATTACCTGCTTTTCTTTTCTCTGGAAGCTTCTGGGGGGTCTCCACTTTGTCTTAGAGGTGTGGCATTGCCTGGTGAAGCCCCTTGGTGGGTCTTGTCTCTCTTGCTGTGCTGTCCACCTAGGTGTCAGGTTAGGAAAGACCCGTATCGCCAGTTCTGGACATTTTCCTGAATGATGCCTCCCTCCTCCCCTTTCTGTGTTCTCTCTGGAACTCCTTACTCAGTCATCGTCCGAATGCCTGGGTTGCTATTCTGAGCTCAGAGCCTTTCCCACTGTTTCTGCGGGGGAGAGGGAGGAGATTGGGGACGAGTCACCCATCTCCAGTCCCACCGCCCCACACTGCCATCATCCTGGGAGCCTTTACGTGATGTCTAGAAAGCAACAAGAGAATTATTTGTGAAAAACGTTTCCTGTGCTATAGGTAAGATGGATCTGGACTTGCTAATTAATGCAGACATGTTGTCCTTTTCACCCAGTGACGCTAGATCCTGCCTGACGCGAATGAGTAAAGACCAAGTTTTGATCACGTTCCCTTTGCATTCTTGTGCTTTACTCCTAGTCTGAATTTTCCTTGCTGGTTAGTTGAAGGTACTCCTGGACTTTTTTGTGTGGTCTGATTTCTGCTGCCGAAGGTTATTTTTGCCTGCTGGTTTCTTGGGTTCCCGGAGTGCTGAGCATCCCTGGGCTGGGTGTGGTCCCCCTGGGGATGTGCCCTGCCTCCCTCTCTGGCCTTCACTTCCTCTCCGGTCCCTGGCTCACTAAGTCACGCAGCAAGCCTGCTACGGCACTGGGGTCCCAGGCCGTGAGCCAGAGCCCAGTCTTCCGAGGGCGTAGGTGTCCTCAGCCTGTCAGATCTCATTGTCTGCTGCAGCCAGCCCCTCCCTGAGTCTTGCCTCAAGAAAATGTTGCTTCTTGTAAAGTGATGAGTAGAAAGGATCCTCTCTTCAGTAGCCGTAACCTTGGTTTCCCTTGGAACTGCTAAGACTAGACAGGTCAGCCGTGGAGAATCTGCAGGAGCTGCTGAAAGCCACGTCGTACCATCCAGCCTCTAGGTGTTACCCACGATGGGCAGCGCATCGTCCTAGACGCCTGCTCCCCTCCCGCTTTCTTCAGCCCCTTCCTGTCACCTTGATATCCTGGCAGATTCTAGGGGAAGGGTCAGCTAGCCCGTTATTTGGAGATATTTGTCCTGTGAGGCCTCTTTCCGTCTTCTCCTGGTGACCTCTAAGCATTGTGACATTCAGCTCCTGCCCTAAAGCATGGAGAGACCGGCCTTTCCTTGACCCCTGCATCCTCCCCAAGTCCAACAGTCATTCATCAGGTGCATTCCAGAATTATATCACTCCTACATAGGAATGAGGGGAGAGGGGAAGACAGAGTATTCCCAGTCAATGGGGGCACTGCTTAGATTGGCACATCAGGAAATGCAGGGGACAGGGGACAGTCACACCACTGGATCCTGAGACTGTTAAGGAGGTGATGCTAACCCAAGCAGCTCTGGCCCTCGTAGTTCTGACTCATGCCGTTCTTTTTTTTTTTTGCGGTACGCGGGCCTCTCACTGTTGTGGCGTCTCCCGTTGCGGAGCACAGGCTCCGGACACGCAGGCTCAGCGGCCATGGCTCACGGGCCCAGCCGCTCCGCGGCATGTGGGATCTTCCCGGACCGGGGCACGAACCTGTGTCCCCTGCATCGGCAGGCGGACTCTCAACCACTGCGCCACCAGGGAAGCCCCCTGATGCCATTCTTGATGTGTACCTTCATTACTCTGTTTATCATAGGCTAATAGGGGTCTGCAGAATGATGGTGTTGGGAGAAGCGGTATTTACAGTGTCCAGTGTTTGTTCTGAAAACCGTGGCTTCTAGCGGCCGGGGACCCTTCACTGCCGCCTGTCAGCTCCTGGTGGTGACTGTGCTGTGTTAATAACCCTGGCAGCTGCCCCTTCTGACCTTGCCAGCTTCCTGGTCTCTCTTAAGCCTTAAGCCGTAGCCCTTGACAGGTTGAGGACAGATTTTATTTTGCTTTGGGATAAACTAGTTATATCGGGGAACAAGCTGCTAGGAAGGCAGGTGGACCCCTCCACGTTTTTCTTCTTTTTTCTTTTTCCTTCATTCACAGTCTTCTTGGTTGTGTGTGATGGGCAGAGAAGAAGTCAGTGCTTGGGGCTAATAAAGGCATCCTCTGTAGGAGAGCATCTGAGAGCATTTCAAAGTGTGCCTCATTGTCTCACCCCTTCCCACCCCGGCTAAGAGCGGGTTTCACGTCTGTGGTGTAACTCCGTTTGTAAACACATTGGGAAATTGGCAAGCAGGACTCTGAACCTCTTAGAGCCAAGGCTGCCTGTTTATATAAGATATCTTATGTTCATCCTGTAATAAGAGGGAAACGAAAGGAAGGCAATTGATAATTAAATAATATGAATGTGAATATGTAAATGCTGGGTGTGACCACACCAGGAGAGATTATAATAAAGTCCACAGTGACTTGCACCCAGGCACATGGCAGCTGCAGACGGAGCAGTGCTGTCGGTGATCCATCTTCCAGACGATGACCGAGTCACAGCCAAGTTCCAAACAGGACAAAGGGATACTGGCCCTCCATTTTCATGGTCCTGGGAAATGACATGGATATTAACACCAGGCAAAATACTTTGTGTGTGTGTACAGTGAGATTAGCTTCTAGTCTCAGAAGGTCATTTGGGGGCTTCCCTGGTGGCGCTGTGGTTGAGAGTCCGCCTGCCGATGCAGGGGACATGGGTGCGTGCCCCGGTCTGGGAAGATCCCACATGCCGCGGAGCGGCTGGGCCCGTGAGCCATGGCCGCTGAGCCTGCGCGTCCGGAGCCTGTGCTCTGCAACGGGAGAGGCCACAACAGTGAGAGGCCCGCGTACCAAAAAAAAAAAAAAAAAAAGGTCATTTGGGATGTGGAAAAGTCGCCCCTGGCCCCTGAAAACAATGTCGCCCCTAGTTATTTGTGACCATCCAAAACAACTCCACAAATTTGCAAAATGTCTGGAGGGGTGGTACTCTGATATAGAGAACCCTGGTACAGAGCCTACCATGGAAATCCAGACAAGTGACAATATATGTGTTAGACCAGATTCTTCAGAGAAACAGAACCAGTAGAGGACACACACACACAAAGAGAGGGAGAGAAATTTATTTTAAGGATTGGCTAATGTAATTGTGGGTGCTGCCAACTCTGAAATCTGTGGGGTGTCAGTGGGAGGCCCAGGGAAGAGTTGATGTTGCAGCCTTGAGGCCCAAAGGCAGTTTGGAGGCAGGATTTCCTGTTCCTCGGAAGACCTCAGTCTATGCTCATAAGGCATTTAACTGACTACACGAGGCCCACCCAAGCGATGGAGGGTCATCTGCTTTACTTTGAGTCGACTGGTCGGAATATTCATCACACCTGAAAAACACCTTCACAGAAAAGTATCTTTACATCTAGAGTAACGTTTGACCAAGGATCTGGGTACTGTGACCTAGCCGTGTTGAGACACACGTGACACACATTAGCCATGTTAATCATCACCGCGAAGGACAAAGAAGTTGAAGAATGTTCCATTCCTATAGTAGGAACTCTAAAGGTCGTCACGATAAATATCTTTGTGTTTCTCCCGGAAGCATAACCAGTGTGCAGCGTTCAGACAATGGGTCGTATATCTGTAAGATGAAAATAAACAACGACGAGATCGTGTCTGACCCCATCTACGTCGAGGTGCAAGGTGAGTCCAGAGGCCACAGGGTGTCCAGTTGCCACAGGGCGGTTTGTTGTAGAGCCTGCGTTAATCGCTTCGTGTATAATGCTCCAGAGTTTGGCATGCCCATTTGTTTGTTTGTTTTTTAATTGTTTTTATTGAGGTATAGTTGATTTACAACGTTGTGTTAGTTTCAGGTATACGGCAAAGTGATTCAGTTTATTATATGTGTGTGTATATATATATATATGTGTATATATATATATATATTCTTTTTCAGATTCTTTTCCCGTATAGGCTATTACAAAATATTGAGGATAGTTCCCCAAGCTATACAGTAGGTCCCTGTTGTTTATCTATTTTATATATAGTAGCATATATATGTTACTCTCAAATTCCTAATTTATTCCATTTGTAGCTCTGTATGCAAACCTTGCAAATCCATAAGCACTGAAATTTTACAAGGCCATCTTCTTTGCAGACTTTAGGTACTTACGAAATTCACTTAATTCTTAGAGATTTAGCTCTATCCTACGCACTATGGCTGAGATAAAAAGAGATTGTGGACCTCCTTGTCCTAAGGTTATTTACAACTTAAAACAACGGAAGTCTTTTTATGTCAAGAAACAAAATGCAATCTGTTATCCAGTTCTCAGTGCTGGCGCCAGATGCCACTCACCTGGTCAAGTGCCAATATGTTTATTATTCAGTATCTTTTACTGTCTTGCTTATGCAGACGGTGAAATCAGGGAGAGTGAGCCGTCTTCTTGATTGGGCCTGCAGCTCGGCCTGGGATTCCTTTTTAGGGCCTAGGATTTGTCAGGCGCGTGATTCAGTGCAGTTCGACGCCATGACATGAGATGGGCTTGGTGGGGGAGCTGGAGCAACAGGCAAGGAGAAGGCAGCCTCTGCCCTCAAGGAAGTTGGAGTCTCGTGGGGAACGTGAGCTGATGCACAGGTGAGCCAGGCCAGGTGGGCCCGAGTCCTGCACATCTCGGGGTTTGCACGCCCGGTTCGGCCATGGCAGGGCCTGTCAAGAGAGGCTTTGAGGAGGAAGCATCTTCATTATCACCCCAAGTGGCCACTCCCCACTGTCCTAGGGGCTGCCCTCCAGGGTCTCTGCATCCCTGCTCGCTGAGGTGCAGAGCCTTCAGAACAACTTTTCTGCTTTCTCCCGACCCTCCTCATCAAAGGCTTTAGAGCAGGCGATTAGCTTGTCAAGGAACTTCAACGAGAAGCATCTCCCACAAAAAGGCTGCTGTGCTACCCTTTCTTTTGTAGACCTGAACTTGATACCCTCTAATGCTGCAGGAGGCCTGAGGGAGGGGCCCCTCAGAGGAGTCTCTTTTGGAGCTTTGCTCTGAGCCCATCCCAGGCTGCACAGCCAGTGCCACGGGGATCTGTCCACATCAGCCAGAGGGGAGGGTTGCTACATTTGCTGCTAATCTGGGAAAACTATTCAGAGGACATTTCACTTGTAAAATCCCAGAAAAAAATGCCCAGGGCAGGAATGAGTTAGGTGCAAATGGAGTTTTGCAAAACTTTGAAACATGAAAAAAGAATCCCATTTTACCACTCCCACATCAGTCCTGCTGGGACCAGATCTGTGAGCTCCCAGTCCCAAAAGAACACCGCTTAAACATCTGAGGCCAGTTAGCTTGATCTGTTAAATTTTTGTCACATGCCCCAAATAAGTACCAACTGGTTTTCTCTGAGCTATTCTTAACGTCCCTTCCCTATGACCCCGGTTCTGGAATCATAGTGGGAGATCTTGGGGTTGTAACTGTGTAACTCTGTCTATACTCTTTTCATGAGAATGTGCTTGGAGAAGTGTTCAGCCCTGTACGAGTGTAGAGATTTTAAAATTTATTATCCCTCACCTGAAAGTCTCACACAAAATAGGTTGTCCTCAAAAACAGGCAGACCGCACCGTTCAGAATGGGCATCATCCAAAAAAGTCTACAAATAATAGACACTGGAGAGGGTGTGGAGAAAAGGGAACCCTCGTATACTGTTGGTGGGAATGTAAATTGATGCAGCCAACATGGAGGTTCCTTAAAAACTAAAAATAGAGTTACCATGTGATCCAGCAATCTCACTCCTGGGCATATATCTGGAAAAGACAAACACTTTAATTTGAAAAGATACATGCACCCCAATGTTCACAGCAGTACTATTTACAGTTGCCAAGACATAGAAGGAACCTAAGTGTCCATCAACAGATGAATGGATAGAGAAGATGTGGTGTATGTACTGGCATATTACTCAGCCATAAAAAGAATGAAATATTGCCATTTGTAGCCACATGGATGGACCTAGAGATTATCATACAAGTAAAGTAAGTCAGACCGAGAAGGACAAATACCATATGATACCACTTATATGTGGAAACTAAAAAAATGATACAAAGGAGCTTATTTACAAAACAGAACCAGACTCACAGACATAGAAAACGAACTTGTGGTTACCGAAGGGGAAAGAAGGGAAGGGATAAACTAGGAGTTAGGGATTAGCATAAACACACTACTATATATAAAATAGATAAACAGCAAGGACCTCCTGTATAGCACAATATAGTTGATATTGAACTATATTCAGTATGTTGTAATAGCCTATAATGGAAAAGAATCTGAAAAAGAATATATTTTTACATGTGTATAACTGAATTACCCTGCCGTACACCTGAAACTAATACAACGTTGTAAATCAAGTATGCTTAAATTTAAAAAAGAAAAAAAAATGGGTAGACTCTTATGTGGCTTCGTTTTCACTTTGTGTTTATTGGTAAGGAATTCTGAAAACCTGCCAGCCTTTCCCAGGAGTTTGAGCAACACCTAATTTCAGAACTGCCAGGCCTCCCTTCAGAAAAAAAACAGTTCTGAATCACCATTACTCCTTTGGGAAAGTGTCCTAGAAGACCGGCTAGAGCTAGGCTGGCAGGAATTAGCCTCTTTGTTCTTTCTTACCCAACTTCAGGGAGGTAAAAACTGGCCGTTTCAGACCTGGGTGGTGGACAGAGAAAGCTCCTTCTGCCAAGCTCCCGTGTGGTTTCCATTCCCCTGGGGGCTGCGCCTCGGCCTGTGGATCTAATACCTTCTTTCACTCACCTCTTCCTCTGCAGGACTTCCTCACTTTACGAGGCAGCCTGAGAGCATGAATGTCACCAGAAACACAGCCTTCAACCTCACCTGTCAGGCCGTGGGCCCACCTGAGCCCATCAACATTTTCTGGGTTCAGAACAGCAGCCGTGTCAATGAACTTCCAGAAAAATCCCCCTCCGTTCTGACTGTCCCTGGTGAGTCTGAGTTGTGGGATTTCCATACTGTTTGCCCTGGAATGGTGGAAGGGGAGCAGAAGTTTGATGAGCGCCGTGTGCACAGCAGCAGGGAGTCGAGGCGGATGAAACCGCAGGTGAGGCAGCTGAGGGTAGGGGCCAGGTGGAGGGGGAGGCGGGTGGGAATCTCGGGGGTCAGAGGTCACAGGGCAGCACTGGGGCGTGGGGATACGGCCACCGCGGGTGTCTGTGGTTAAGTTGGCGAAGTGGCCAGAGTCCTTGAGCCTGGGCAGCAGGAGCCCTGCTCACGTCTTCCGTGGCAGCTGTGGCCCTGCTGGCTGGCAGGGCTTGCATTTCAGGAACCATTGATGGGACGACCTCAGAGAGGTCTGGCGGCAAGGAAGGTGCGTTGGCCACGGGGTTGGCTGCGGGAGGACTGAGTCACTGTGAGGCCGTGGCCGCCCTGATGGTCAGCGGTCATCTGATTTCCCTCTGAATGGGCGTGCCCTGGCTTCCTTGCCGTGCTCCTCCGACAGTGCTCTCGGGGTCCGCACCACTGATGTTTCTGTGCCACTGAATCCAGTGGGCTCCTCTTTGGCTCCTGTCACTGCATCTTCCAGCAACATCTGGCAAGGTTACCACCCCCGATCCTTCCTTTTTTTCACACACTCAGCAAACGTTCTGAGGGATGCTGCACGCCAGAGGTGACCTTCAGGAAGCCCTGTCTTCCTGGCTTCCTTCCTGCCTCCCGACTCGTCCTCTTCCCTTGACAGGAGTTCTGAATGTGGGAGGGTGCCCTAGGGCTCAGTCCTGGACCCACCTCTGAGAGTTCCTTTGGGCCCCTGGCTTCGCGACCATCTGTGTGATAACAACCTTGAACTTCGTATCTCCAGCTCAGACCTCCCTCCTGAGCTTCAAGCTCCTTGCTTGGCATTTCCACTTACTGGATATGGAAGCGTCTTAAAATGAAACTCTTGATTTCCCCCCAAGACTTGCTCTGCCCCAGAGTTCCCCGTCTTAGTACATGATACCACCATTTGCCCATCCTTCCTTCCTTCTCCTTTTCCACACTGAATGCGTCAGCAGGTTGTCAGTTCTGCTCCAACAGCACATCTCAAATCTGTCTTTTCTCTGTCACTGCTGCAGTGCCCTGGTCCACATCACTGCCAGCTTTTGCCAACAGCACTGCAGTAACTTCCTAACTGGTCTCTTAGCTTCTAGCCTTGTCCCCACTCTCGTCCTCCATGGCAGTTCGTGTCCCCTGCCTGCTGGAACCCTTCAGGGGCTTCCCATTATCTTTGAATGGCACTCAGAGTCCGTCCTGCCCCCGCTCATAGGACCTGCGTGCTCTGGTTCCCGCTCAACTCTCCAGCCCAAACCCATCCCACTCTTTCCCTGCTTATTACGCACCAGTCACACTGATTGTCTTTCATTTTCTCAGAAACGTCACCTTTCTCCCTGCCTCAGGGCCTTTGCACTTTCTTTCTGTCTGCTTGCCGTGTTGTTCCATCTGCCCTTCATCCCATGACACATCTCAGACATCCCTTTTGCACAGAAGTCTTTCCTGGTCATTCTTTTAGTTCCTCCCCACTCCTTTATTGACTCCCAGGCATGTATTCTCGTGGACTTCCTTCACTGCACTGGTCACAGTCTGTAATTTCCCTGTTTATTTGTTTAGTTGCTTGTCTGTCTTCTTAGAGAATGTATACTCAGTAAGAACAGGGACTTTGTCTCTCCCAAGGTGGCGCCTGACTCATGGTAATACTCACTGAATATTTATACTGAGTGGACCAGCAAGTGAATGCCAACCTGAGGCATCGTTTCTGAATCACTTTTCTTACTCCTGAGTCCACAAGCAATGTTATGTCTCTGCCTTCATCTGAGTTTTCTTTGAGTTTCTCCAAGGAATTGATCGTCAAGTAACTTATTTGTTCAAAATTAATTTTAAAAAAATACATTCCTCCCTCTCTAGGATGATTGCTTAAGTCCCATAAAGGAGGATTTATGGGGCATACAATGAAATATGTAGGTTAAATTGACATACAGTTAAATGCATAGCAATTAAGTGCACCACTCAGTGAGTCATGATAAATGTAGACACTCACGTAACCACCACTTCAATCAAGATCTAGAACAGGGCTTCCCTGGTGGTGCAGTGGTTGAGAGTCCACCTGCCGATGCACGGGACACGGGTTCGTGCCCCGGTCCGGGAGGATCCCACATGCCGCGGAGCGGCTGGGCCCGTGAGCCATGGCCGCTGAGCCTGCGCGTCCGGAGCCTGTGCTCCGCAATGGGAGAGGCCACAACAGTGAGAGGCCCGCGTACCGCAAAAAAAATAAAATAAAATCTGAATGTTTGCAGGTAGGCACCCTGCTATCTTGGAATTAACCCTGAAGTAAACTTTTCCATCCCTTCTACCAAGAGGATGCTGAGCAGGGAAGTGGTTTAAAGAGCCCTGATTGTTGAGACATGTTTGAACAGGAAGGTCATACGCTTTCCCCTCTTGATATCGGTTTTGTCTGTTTGTTTGTTTTTCCTCTGTGATGTAAGCGCTGTGTTCAAGAACCATGAGCAAAGAAGTACTTTGTCTAAAGGGCATTATTCTGAGTCAACAAAGCCAATCTCAAAGGTTCCATGTAAAATATACTTGGCGGCTGTCCTTGGAAGGCTCTTCGAAGGGATCTCTGTTTGAAATGTTTTCCAGCTGTGATTTCCTTTCTGAACAATCTGAGCCTAATTCAATTTGTGGCACCTTTCTGCTCTCCAGATTTTTGTCAGAAGGCAAATTACCTGTATATGGCTGTCTACAATCATATAGATGGTTTTGCTGGTTTGGGCTGAGACTTTTACTGAATTGTAAATAAATGATCCCATTGGTACGGGGGAAAAAAAAAAAAGGTTACATGCTATGTAATTCCATTTTGACAACATTATCTTTTTTTAAAAATTTAATTTTATTATTTTATCCAGCAGGTTCTTATTAGTTATCTATTTTATACATATTAGTGTATATGTGACAATCCCAATCTCCCAATTCATCCCACCACCACTTTCCCCCCTTGGTGTCCATACATAAATGACAACTTATAGTGATGGTATACACATCAGCTCCTGCCAGATGTTAGGTTGGGAGAAGGATGTTCGTAAAAAGGGTGGCACAGGGGAGCTTCTTTTTGGTGATGGAACAGTTCTCCATCTGTACACAAATCTGTACCTGTAATAAAATTTCATAGAAATCCCCCCCCACACACACACACAAAATAAAACGACCAAAAGCTGGTGAAATCTGAATAAGGTCTGTATTTTAGTTAATAGTATTGTGCCAGGGACTTCCTTGGCGGTCCAGTGGTTAAGACTCTGCACTTCCACTACAGGTGGAGTGGGTTCGATCCCTGGTGGGGGAACTAAGATCCCGCAGGCCGCGAGGTGCGGCCAAAAAAAAAAAAAAGTATTTATCATACCAAAGTCACCTTCCTAGTTTTGATGGTTGTACTATGATCATGTAAGATCTTACCTTTTAGGGGAAGCTGGGTGAAGGGTGCTAGGAACTCTTTACTCTTTCTGCAGTTTCTTGTGACTTGAAAACTATTTCAAAGCAAAGTTTTTTTCCGCCAAGGAAGTACTCTGTCATTGGCAAAATAAAGTCCCAAAATAAAGAGCAGAACTGCAGGAAGCTTTTGCTGCATGGTGTTCAGTGGTGGGATGCGTTACAGGTTAGTGGTTAAGATCCCGAGCTATGATACAGACTAATGCCAGTTCACCACTGTGTCCCTAGGCAACTTACTCACCTTCTTCATATAAAATAGGGGTAATAACAGTGTCTACTTCATAGAACATTTATGAGGATTCAGTGAAATAATGGATGTAAAGGCCTTGGTACAGAAGCAGCCTACAGGAATGACTGAAATGTTACCTGTTACAAATTTTCATATGCAACAGTTACTAACTCATTGTCAATTTTGAGCTACCTTTCTACCAAGAGTGGGGGACTTAGGCTCATCTTTCTGGTTTTTACTTTTTAAAAAATACTCATTTTATATTTAAATCCACATTTAGAAAACAGCTAAGCTAGTTTTGGTTTTAGTTAATTGGCTATAATTTGTAATGTTCATTGTAATAACAACAGTAACAATAATAACTAGAATTTATATAAATCAGTTCGTAATTCTCACAGTGCTTTTGGTAAAGATTTACTTTGAGCCTCATTGCAACCTGTGATATAGTTAGGCATTTTTTAATTCCCATTTTGCAGATCAGGAAAAAATTTGGAGCAATTTAGGGACCTTATGGCCGAAGGGCTAGTCTTTGCGTGGCAGCTGGAACGATCCTCATAAAACACAGACTAGATCATATCAGTCTTCTGCTCAAAGCCCCAGGTTCCCCACCTCACTTGGAGAACAAAGGCCTGACCCACATGTTCCCTCTGGTTTGAACCTTCCGTCACCCTCCAGAATAAACTTGGCCCGTTCCCTCACCCTGAGTCTTTCCTCAGAGGCCATTTCTCAAGGAGCTCCCTCTGACTTGCATATTTAAAATCACAGCCACTTCTCTCTACCCACCCTGACCCCCTGATCCCTGTTTTTCCATAGTACTAATCACCTTCTAATAGAACATGCAGCTTACTTATTTATGAAGTCTGTTATTTCTCACCCACTTTTCTCCGTGAGAATGTGAGCTCTCTAAGGGTGAGGATCTTTGTTTCATTCATGGATAGATCCCAAGTGCCTGTAAATGTTGAATGAGTGAATTCCGGGCAGATCGTGAATTCCAAGTTAATAAGTGTAAGTCCTTCATTTATGCAGCGTATTCTTCTATTTCCTGCCTCTTTGGGTAGAAAGATGAACACTAGGGAAGAAAATTAAAGGGACAGGATTCCTTAACCTGGAACTCAAAGAACTGCCCTAACTGTGCTCTGAGAAGCTGATTCCTCAGCGATTCTGACCGTCCTTTCCTCCAGGGAACATCCTGTGGCTGAATGTTCCCTAAAATGTCTTTCAGACCTTGCGTCAGGGGCTGTCTTTTTTTAAACTAGCAGAGGACCAAGGAAGAGGGGCATGAACCATCATAATGGACTTAGGTGGGACATAATGGAGTAAGAGGGATGCCCACGAGAAGAGGACACAGTAACAGGAGATGTGGAGACACTGGTGCTGGGGGCGCTCGGGAGAGTGGGTGGTAGGGTGGAGACGGAGGGGTGTGTGGATGAATTTCTCCCTGGGAAGCCACAAGTGTTTGGGCTCTAAAACTTCAAGGTCTATTCCAGTCTGGTTACTGTTCATCCCGAGGGAGAACAGAAAAGTGAGGGGGGGAGCTGTCTTTCTTAGTACATCTGGGTTGCTGTGTTCAACCCAGGCTTATAAATGAGTCTCCAGTTAGGAAGCTTGTGCCATTAAGCAAAAAAAAAAAAAAGTCACTGAATACATTAAGCCAAGAAGCCTATATTTGGCATTAAGTTTTGGCCCATCCAGTTCTGGAGAAAGTTAACCTGGGTTGGAAGCAGTTTCCACTTCTCTCTGCTGGCATCCTCTTGGCCTGTGGACATTCACCACCTCAGCCCCCAGACAGATCTGCTCTCCTAGATGGTTTGGCTACTTGTGGGCAGTTCTGAATCGGAGTGGGTGCCCTGTACCACGGAATTAGCTGCAGATCGTCTTCCTGACTTTGTGTGTCCTCTGAAGAGAAACATGAAGAGGAAAAATGACTTCCTGCTTAACCTAAAATCATGTTCCCCAAGGAGAGGTTTCGCTCTCAGTATTGATCAACCTTGCAGGACCGAAGAACTGTGGGCTTAACTCATCTTTGGGATCTATAACTAGATGGTGGATCTCAAGGAAATAAATCCCTCCTCTTGTTTCCTAGCAGGGCTGCTCTTGCCCTCACAACCGGTTGGGAATGTCACTTGTAGTTTGTACCCAAGTGTTTCCCAAGAGTTTGGACAAGAGCGATTGAAACCAAATGACTGGTTTTAGCCTGCAGATGTCTGCTCAAATATGTACAAAATATAAGTTGCATAGCCAAAGCAACTTACGTTTTGATTGAGTGTCTTCTGACTGAGCCAAAGCTGATTTTTCTAAATATAAGCCAAGTTTTGCGAGTTCATGTAGCCTGGCAAAACGGGCATCTCATTTGGGAGCTGATGACCTGGAAGGTAAGGTGAAAAGCCAAGTGTCACAGGCCTGCCTGGGAAAGTGACTGGTAGCAGGGGCCCCAGGTGGTGGCTTAGAGGGATCAGTGGATCCTCATCCGGTATGTGTCCTCTTTCCGAAAGTCAGTGCCTGACAAAGTGCCCAAAGTCCCGACTCTATGCCAGTTTTTCTTTTTCACCTTCTACTTCCCTGTCATCTCTTTCTCACTTTACGAAAGAAAAAAGACCTCTCTCTGCCTTACCTGGAGTCGCAACAGGGCATCAGTTCTCCAATGCTTTGGTCTCCTCTTTACTGTCTTAAAAGTGATTGAAAACCTACAAGTTTTTGTTTATGTGAGATACATCTATTGCCATTTACTGAATTAGAAATTAAAACACAATAATACACAAGCACGTTCCATTAGCTCATAGAGCTATGACATCATCACACATCATACACCTTATGGAAAATTCCATCATACATTCCCGAGAGCATGAGAGTGAAAAGGGCAAATAATATATTGCTATTCTCACAAAAATAGTTTTCAACTTGAGGCCCCCCAAAGTATCTCTGGGATGCCCAGGAGCCTCTAGACCACACTCTGAGAACAGCTGCTGTAGTGCATTGGTTCAAGGTTAACAAAATTCCAGACTACCACATAGAAAATTCCAAATTTTGTCCAGCAAAGGAGTTGTGCTTCCCATAAAATTCTGTTTTGTATGTTTAAAAATTACATGTATATTGTTTTGATCAGTTGTGCCCTAAATAATACTTGTAAAGATCATCAATCTAGAAGAAAGTTTGTTTTCCGATTTCAATACGTAAGTGTAATTTTATCACCGAGAAGTATCGTAGGGTGATTAGCCAGTGACTTTCAAACACACACATGTATGCCGTTAGGGTAAAATTCTGCAGCGGAAGTAGAAAAGTCATGATTGAAAACTTCTGATTTCTGGGGAGAATTATTTCAGCAGGTGATGCAGGGGCTCCCATCCCAGTAATATGTATGTTGCACGGGACTCTGAAGGAGTTTTACTGTAAATTATCAGCATATCCACGGCACCTGAAATTACATTTTTTGCAGCTGTTTAAATGATGAACAGTTTAAGATGCAAACCTCAAAATGTGTAAGAGGCTACATATATTTTTCAAAATTCTTTGGGAGGAATACAAGCAGAAGATCCAAAGACTCCTTGAGGCTGTGTATTTACAGATGTTCTTTTATAGATGTGGCTAGTGGGTTTGAAATGAATATTCCTCTTCAGTGAAATAAATATTTTCTAAACCATCACACGATCTTTTAGTTTCATCTCTCATTCGAGAGGAGGTGACCCAATGTGAAAGAGCTGGCTCCTACCGGGAATTTTAGTTTCTTAGCACTTGGATTTCGAGAATCTAATTAAGCAGTCTGATTTAGGATTTTCCTCCAGTCTGAGGGGAATCCTCATCTTGGAAAATTAAAATACCTGAAGTAGCTATCATATTCTGATCTAAAATTATTTAGGAGAAGTCAAAGGTCACCACAGAATTGTAGGACAGAGAGTCTAGTCAAAAGAGCTCAGATGCTGGGACAGACTTCCACCTGGATGGAAAAGAACAAACACCCACCAACACTGATTTTTTTGTGCACAGCTAATCCCTCAGGAGAGGCACTGACTTGAAAGGGATCAGATTTGCATTTCTTCCTAGAACTTCTCCCAGGCCATGTGGCCCAGCCTCGGTGCAGCATTCACTGTGCGGGCATCCAATGTAGACAGTCTTTCCTGGCTGGTTCCCGGCTGGGTTTCCCTCGGCAGCTTGTTTCAAATATTTAATGACTTCATTAGTGACGAGCTTTGGATTTTAAAATCATCCGATGGAAAATATCCTACACAAGTAGATAGAAACAAACAAAAAAAAATATAAGCCTTTCAGGCAAGAAGTGAATGATGGCGTATTTTCAAGAATTTTATCTGTCTTTCTCCAGTTTATGATATAAACTCTGGGCCAGGCACCTTGTGTGTCAGAGAGAAAGTTTCCAGATTCAACTAGATGGTAAATATATGGCTGTGCTTTTTTAAAATAATCTTTTAAAATTTTAGAATAGTTTTAGATTTATAGAAAAATTGTGTGCCATCTCGTACAGAGTATTCCCATAAACCTCACGCCCACACTCCCCTGTTATGAACATCTTACATTAATTAGTGTGGTACATTTGTTACAATTCATAAACCAATACTGATAACATCATTTTTGAACAACTATATTTAATGTGACACAGTATAGTGTACCATAAAAAATTATTTCACTTCCTTATACCCATTGCATTATTTTTAGAACTTAGCATAATGAATCAGGAATGAAACGTTCCCTAACAGGTTTGTAGATTCAGCTTCTCCAGAGAGATTTTCACAGGTGTTTTTGAGACTTTGGGAGGTAGTGGACCTCAGGGTGTCCTTCTGAGCAGCCCTTCCAAGCATGCCTCTTTTTTAAAATTTTTAAAAAATGTTTTGGCCGCACCAAACAACATGTGGGATCTTAGTTCCCCAACGAGGGATCGAACCCGCGCCCTCTGCTTTAGAAGCTCAGAGTCTTAACCACTGGCCCACTAGGGAAGTCCCAAAGCAAACCTCTTTATCTCACTGAAATGTCCCTTCAGTAAATGTAAGCCTGAAACTAGCACATAGCTGATTATTCTGTTATCTCTGGAAATTCCTGATACATCATTACTAACTAAAGTCCATAGTTTATTCAGATTTCCTTAGTTTTTTACCTAATGTCCTTTTACTGTTCCAGGATTTAGTTGTTATGTCTCCCTAAGGCGCCTCTTGGTTGTGACAATTTCTCAAACTTCCCTTGTTTTTAATGACCTGGACAGTTTTGAGGAGTACTGGTCAGGTTTTTTGTAGAATGTCCCACAGTTTGGAACTGTCTGATGTTTTTGGTCATTTTTCTTATGATTAGATTTGGGTTATATGTTTTGGAGGAGGAAGACCGTGGAGGAGGAAGACTGTAGAGGAGAAGTGCCATTCTCATCACATCATATCAAGGGTACATTCTGTCAACACGGCTTACCATTGTTGGTCTTGACCTTGACCATCTGGCTGAGCTGGACGTTTGTCAGTTTCTCACTCAGAAGTTTTCCTTTCATTCTCCTTTCCATACTGTCCTCTTTGGAAGGAAGTCACTTTGTGCAGCCTTAAGGAGTCAGGAGTGATGCCCCTCTTTGGGGGCAGAGCGTCTGTATAAAAACCATTCGGAATTCCTCTGCATGGGGCATTTGTCTCTTCTCCCCCTTTTATTTAATCATTTGTTCATATCAATTTAGACTCATGGATATTTGTTTTATACTTTGGGTTACAATTTAATGCTACTTTATTTTCTTGCTCAAATTGTCCCAGCTTTGGCCATTGGGAGTTCTTTCAGCTGGATCCTGTGTCTCTTTGCCGTACCCCCATCCGTGTGTGTGTGTGTGTGTGTGTGTGTGTGTGTGTGTGTGTGGTGTATACTGTTTGTGTTATATTTTGCTCCAGGCTCATGTGTGTTTTGCTCCAACCTGACAATCATCCATTTCTCTGAGGAGCTCTGGTTCCTTTCATTGGAGAATAGTATTATAAGAAACCAAGATCTGGATTGCCTCTCTTCCTTTCTCCTTAAAATTAATGTCAACTAATTTTTTTCATTTCCAAGATGTCTTCAGACCTCTGAAATGATAGAATTTTCTTCATTCAGCACCAGTGTCTTTTCTTCAAGTAATTAATAATGATGCCTTGTGTTTATATAATTCCTTATGAATACATTGATTTTTACTATTAAAAAAGGATTCATTACAACGGATCATCTGAAATTTTTTAAACTGTAACTTTTATCCTGCTGTTTCTGGTACCCTGACATGTCCACGCTGTGTCGTGGAGTGTACGGGGTGCTAAGCAGGAGATTGTCTGGGTGAGCCTCAGAAACTACTTGTCTTGATTTGGGGGCCAGTGATTCCCATACCTCCTTGCAGAAATTTTAAAACTAAATGATACTTCTTTGTTACCTAATGTTTCATCATCGGGGAAAAATAAAGGCTTTTAATGAATTACAGCTGCCTTTAAAAAAATTTTTTTAACATCTTTATTGGAGTATAATTGCTTTACAATGGTGTGTTAGTTTCTGCTTTATAACAAAGTGAATCGGTTATACATATACGTATATCCCCGTATCTCTTCCCTCTTGCATCTCTCTCCCACCCTCCCTATCCTACCCCTCTAGGTGGCCATGGAGCACCGAGTTGATCTCCCTGTGCTATGCGGCTGCTTCCCACTAGCTATCAGTTTTACATTTGGTAGTGTGTATATGTCCATGCCACTCTCTCACAGCTGCCTTTTAAGCCCATGGTTGCCTTGCTCCTGGTACATAGGGTTTAATCCTAGGTTTGTTTTTCAAACACCAACATGTATTTTTAATTAACTTTGCATTTATGCTTGAAGCAGTGAACCAAGAAGTAAAAGGATGCTGAAACCCCCATAGGATTCTGATAAACAGAAGCCTGTCTCTCTGCAGCTGGTCTCACGGCTCTCCTTCCCCTCCAGGTCTGACTGAGACCGCGATCTTCAGCTGTGAGGCCCACAATGACAAAGGGCTGACCGTGTCCAAGGGCGTGCAGATCAACATCAAAGGTAAGCGGCAGGGTGGAGTGCCCCCTGCATGTTCCGGGGGTTAGGGGGTGCAGTGTGATCTCTGCAGCCAGCTACCTGGGATTGAGTCCTGGCTTCCCTTTGTGACCTTGGACAAGTCACTTAACCTTTCTGCCTTCAGTGTTCCCCTGTGTAAAATGGGGATAATTACAGAGCCTACCTCCTCTTGAGGGTTCAATGAGATAATGCAAGTAAAAGTACTCATAACAGGGCCTGACACTTGTCTTTGATCAACATTAGCTAGTTTAGTTCTGCTCAGATAGAGAAGAAAATTGTCTGAAATGCTGACCCTGGATCATCTTGGCTCCTATTTTCACTTTTTCCTTTTCTACCCTGAACTAGTCCCCATAACTCCTTGAAGAGCCCCCAGGGTGGGCGCAGCTTGGGGCACTGATCTGAGGATGGGCTCTGTCCTTCCTTGGGCATCTGGGGCTGAAGCAAGTCTCCACCAGCAGCTGTCCTGAGGAAGGAGAAGGTCAGAGTCACTCTTCTTCTGGGGGCACAGGGCTCCTGTCCCTCTCTCTCCTAACCTCCTCCACCCCCCTTGCTTCCTCTGAGCTGGGATATAAGAGAATGAAAGGCGCATGTTTGAAACCCCCCCCAGGCTGGTGGAGACATTCTAGTCCAATTATCTGCCATTGGATTGGACAATCCAAACGAATCATCAGATTCTTCCTCCTTTTCTGGAATCAAAGGTATTTAAACCTGAAACTTGAAAGGAGTCAAAGGTATTTAAACCTGAAACTTGAAAGGAAAACCTACTTACTGTCCTTTTATCCCTTTCAACTCATCTGCCTTAACCTTTCTCATAGAAATGCAGGGAAATGGTATGTTTTAGTATTTGTTCTTAATTTATTTTTAATTAATTACTTTATTTTTATTGAAGTATAATTGATTCACAGTGTTGTGTTAATTATTGCTGTACAGCAGTGATTCAGTTATACATTATATATATATATTCTGTTTTTAATATTCGTTTCCATTGTGGTTTATCACAGGATATTGAATATAGTTCCCTGTGCTGTACAGTAGGACCTTGTTGTTTATCCGTTCTATATATAAAAGGTTACATCTGCTAACCCCAGCCTCCCATTCCATCCCTCCCCCAGCCCCCTCCCCCTTGGTGACCACCAGTCTGTTCTCTATGTTATTTGTTCTTAATTTAAATATTGAGAGGCAATATTGAGTTCATATTCCTTTTGGTCTTATCCTTGGGGAAATAATAGAGGGGAAAAAGCAGAATGTGTTTAATAATGAGTTAAAGGGTGGGTAGTGCACAGCAGGAGACTCCAAATTACGAAAGACATACTTTTTAAAGATGCTGATGGTTTAGTTTCAGCAAATCAACTAGAAGAGGCTATGAGAGGGCATTTTCAAAAAGTTCATTGGAAGAAAAAAAATGAGCAAACTGAAAGTTACTAGGAGAGGAACTGAATAACTTCCTTCCTTCATTACGAATTCCATTATTACAATTTTCAAAAGAAATGTTGAGAATTTCAGGAATCCACGCGTGGGCATAAATTTATAAAGACATTTTCATAAAATATCAACATCTTAAAGTTTAAAAATCCATAAAATGAGAAGCACTTCCTGAATTTTATGCTTCAGACAGAATCTCAACTAGGACTTTATTTTAATAAAGCCTATTTCCAAACCTTATGTTTGGGGCTTTCGTTGATTTAAGCATGTATATCAAAGCAACCAAAACTCCCTGCTCGTCTGTTATCAACTGAGGTATATACGTGGCCAAACTTGAATCTGGAAAGGCAGATACTCTATTTAGGGAAGTGAGTCAAACAAAATACTGACTCTTTCCCATTCATCCGTCTGTGTGTCTCCTGGTAAAACTGAAACTCCTGAATACCGTACCCAGTGAGCGCTTAACACGGCCCCAGCCTTCCTTCCCTCTCATCCCCTGCGCATCCTGTCCTCGCCTTTACCACCAGCGCCGCCCCCCCAGACCTCGTGCGTGCGTTACCGCATTTCATCCTCACCCCAGCCCATGGAGCAGTGTGGTCACTCCCTGCCCTTAGTAGAAGCGGGAACTGAGTTTAGAGAGGGCATTGAGCTGTGCCATGGGCCATGCAGCTGGCTAAGTGGTGACCACACTCCCCAGCCCCTGCTGGTACTCGCTGGTCTGCTTGCTGCCCCTGCAACCAGCTTCCAGCGTCCTGTTGAGGGACACTAGTGCTGGAGTCAGGCAGACCCGAGTTTAAGTCCCCATTCTGCTGCTTATGAGCTCTGTGCGCTTTGGCAAGTTTTTAACTTCTCTGGTCCTCAGTTTCCTCATCCGTCAATGGGGATCGTAAGACTGCTGCTCTGATAGGGTTCTTCCTATCAGACTAGTCATGTTTAATGAAGTCCATAGGTTCCTGGCACAGAGTAAGCACTCAAAAACATTAGTCATCATTTTGGATTATAAGTGCGGTTATTACCATTAATTAAGAGTTAAACGTATGGGAATTTTCTGGTGGTCCAGCGGTTAGAACTTTGCGCTTTCACTGCTGAGGGTGAGGGTTCCATCCTTGGTCCGGGAACGAAGATCCCGTGCGGCACGGCCAAAATAAATAAATAAAAATAATATTGATCCACAGATTTTAATATATATTTCTTTTTAAAAAAGTTAAATATAGCACAAGAAACTAAAACCCTCAAACTTCAGATCCTTGTTGGATTCTAATTTAAATATCTATCCATGTCCCACCCGTGGCTGCGGTCATTGCACGTTCATTACGGTATGCCCTCCCCTCCCCGCAGGCAGATGCACTTGGGCCTTTTGCTTGAGCTGACTCTCCCCTATTCCTCAGCCTGGAAAGCTTCCTTCCTCCATCACACACGCGCATATGCACGCACGCATGCACACACATGCTTGTTCCCATGGTACCCCTCTTTTCTCAGCACAAGGCACTCATCCTCAATTAATGCGGGTCTCCCCAACGCAGCCTTTAGCTCCACAAGGGCAGCGCCATGGCTCTTCACCCCCATTGAGAGCACCAGCGCCCAGTGACGCCCCTGCATACAGCAGCAAGAAATGGATGTCTCCCCATCCTTGTCCAGCTAAAAGTTCTCACTTCATCAGGGGTCAGGAAAGCAGGTCTACATCCCACTTCTCTGGCCCTGGCCGAGCCATCCTATCACTGCAAGACTTCTCCGTAGGCTAATACCATTACCCTTAGGCGTACGATGGCTCCTCTTTAAAACTAGTGTTTAATTTTCCCAGTCTCAAGAAACCCAAGTAGGCTTGGTATTAATGCATTTGTTTGGTAGCTGTGGCCTCCTGTAGTTTATAATTGTGTCTGTGGTGTGTCTTTGTTTTTTACATAGCAATTCCCTCCCCGCCAACTGAAGTCAGGGTCCGCAACAGTACCGCACACAGCATCCTGATCTCCTGGGTCCCCGGTTTTGATGGATACTCCCCGTTCAGTGACTGCAGCATTCAGGTGAACTTCCGTAATGAAAAGAAGTAGCTGTTTGGTGCTCAGTGGGTCTGCCTGATTTTTCTTCCTCCTGAGGATGGGTGCTGAGATCATTTCAACACCCCCGTTCAGAACCCCTTGACCTTCCCCCCGATCAGCGTCCACTGGGCATGCACCATTTTATGATGTTCTGCCCCTGCCCCTCCCCACGCCCCTGTGATGCTGCCTCTTTCCTGTGCATGGTCCAGGGCCAACTGGAAGAGAAACATGTTTCCAAGATAGAATGTCATGAGACCAGGGAGAATTAATTTTTAAGATACAAAAACCCATCTGGCTTGTAACCAGGAGTCCAAGGAGCCAGGTCCTCTGCAGCCTGGCTTCTCCTGGGTTGGTGGCCGTGAAGGACAGAAGGGCAAGCACAAGATGGATCCTCTTCGCTATTGAATGTTGCATCTCAGCCTGTGGCTTCCAGGGAAACCTGGGGATTACAGGCCTTACAGAGTCATCACCCACTTTTAACCACTACCTAAAATTGGTATAAAATAGAGCTGTAAGAAATATAGGTTAGCCATCCTAAAATGACACCTTGCCATGAGATAGGCTCTGCTCTGAGTGTTCATTTCATAAAAAAGGGAAGGGTAGGGCTTCCCTTGTGGCGCAGTGGTTGAGAGTCCGCCTGCCGATGCAGGGGACACGGGTTCGTGCCCCGGTCCGGGAGGATCCCACATGCCGCGGAGCGGCTGGGCCCGTGAGCCATGGCCGCTGAGCCTGCGCGTCCAGAGCCTGTGCTCCGCAGCGAGAGAGGCCACGACGGTGAGAGGCCCGAGTACCGCAAAAAAAAAAAAAAAAAGGGGGCAGGGTAGCAGTAACTACCTTTTACCGAGTGCCCACAATGGCCCAGGGACTTTGCAGACATTATCTTACTTGGAACCCACACCAGCACTGCAGGGCCACAGTGCACACAGAGCCTGTGAGTGGCAAAACCGGAATTCAAGCCCAGGAAACTCTGATGCCCAAAGCAATGCTCAGGACCACCTGCTCCTCCGTGTCTCAGGAAGACATTGCAGGTGGGAACAGGTAGTTGAACACACATGGATTATCCGCTGAAAACATGAATGCATTCTGCCTGTACTTGATCATACAGTAAGGTCAGGGATTATTCTTAGTTTTATAAATGTCTGGTCTTATTAGGTAAAAACATATTAACCTGACATGGGCCAGTCATGCCAACTCAGCTGAGAGAAGTGACTTTCATAGAATTTTATGTGTTGACAACTAGATGTTTTTAATACCAAGTGGAACTCATTTCCCTGCTCTTATTGCCTCCCACCCTTGTGTAACAGCTGTTTCTTCTCAGAAGAGTAAAAACATATCATCCCCGAAATAGCCTCCACCCTCACCCTGCTACCCACAGCCTTGCTTAATCTTGTCCAACGTTATTTGCAAACCTCCCAAGTACTGGTAAGTGTTAGGAATTCTCCTTGTGTCTACAAAGTCTCACCAGGGATATCCTTTTTTTTTGAACAGCTTTTTTGAAATATATTTTACATACCATAATATTCACCCATTTAAAGTGTACAATTCAGTCGTTTTTAGTATAGTCAGAGTCATCTGACTCTGTCAGTCATCGCCATTATCTTATTGGGACTGTATTCATAAGAGATATTGGCCTGTAGTTTTCTTGTGTTAGCTTTTTCTGGTTTTGGTATCAGGGTGATACTGGCCTTATAGAAAGAGTTGGGAAGCGTTCCCACTTCTTCTGTTTCTTGGAAGAATTTGAGAAAGGTTTATGTGAAATTGTCTTCAATATTTAGTAGAAATCACCAGCAAAGCCATCTGTTCCTAGGCCTTTGTTTGTGGAAAGTTTTTTGAGTAATACCAGCTCAATCTTTTTACTTGTTGTAGATCTATTCAGATTTCCTATTTCTTCGTCAGTCAGTTTTGGTAATTTGTGTGTTTCTAGGGATTTGTGCGTTTCTTAGGTTATGTAATTTGTGGGTATACAGTTGTTCATAATCTTCCATTAGAAGCTTTTTTTTCTTTGAAGTTAGAAGTAATGTCCCCTCTTTCATTCCTGATTTTAATAATTTGAGTTGTCTCTTATTTTTCTTGGTCAGTCTGACTAAAGGTTGGTCAGTTGTATTGATTTTTTTGAAGAACCAACTTTTGGTTTCATTAATTTTTTCTTTTTTTTTAAAATTCTGTTTCACTCATTTCTGCCCTAACCTTTATTTCCTTTCTTCTGTTTACTTTAGCTTAATTTTTTCCCCCTTTTTGTTTCTTATAGTGAAAGTTTAGATAATTGATTTGAAATTTCTTCTTTTTTAATATAGGCAATTATACTATACATTTCCCTGTAAGCACTGCATTGGCTGTATACCATAAGATTTGGTATTTGGGGGTTTTTCCATTCAAAATCAAGTTTTTGATCACTTTTCTTATGATTTCTTCTTTGTTCTATTGGTTATTTAGGAGCGTGTCATTTAATTTTCACTTAGTTGTGAATTTCTTAAGTTTTCTTCCTTCGTTGGTGGTGTTTAGAGGATATACTTAGTATGACTTCCATCTGTTTTTTTTTTTCTTTTGGCCACGCTGTGCGGCATGCAGAACTTCCCTGACCAGGGATTGAACCCATGCCCCCTGCAGTGGAAGTGTGGAGTCTTAACCACTGGACCACCCTGGAAGTCCTCATCCTTTTAAATTTATTAAGGCTTGTTGTATGGCTTTGCATATGTTCTATCCTGGAGAATGTTCCATGTGCAGTTGAGGAGACGGTGTATTCAGCTGTGGTTGGGTGGAACGTTTATATGTCTCTTAGGTCTAGGTGGTTTATAGCCCTGTTCACTTATTCTGTTTCCTTGTTAAACTTCTGCCTCATGGTTTTATCTATTATTGAAAATAGGAAATTGAGGTCTCAACTATTATTTTTGAATTGTGTATTTCTCCCTTCAGTTCTATCAGTTTTTTTGCTTCATATATTTCAGGACTCGGTTGTTTTGGGAACAACCAGGGCCTGTTTTCCTGTATATGGACATAACTGAACCTACATATGGACACAAATAAAGCATGGACCAGCCCTTTTTTTAAGAAAAAATGAGGTATAGTTTTAGGTACACAACATAGTGATTCAAAATTTTTAGAGATTATGCTCCATTTATAGTTATTATAAAATATTGGCTATATTCCCTGTGTGGACCAGCCTTTTTAAAAATTGTTTCCAGTTACTGAACTGTTTGAAGAGTCCAAGAGGACATGAGACTCCTTCCCATAGGAGGGTGTTACCTTCAGGGAGACTGAGGAAGAGTACTGCCCCCACTTGGAGAAGAGTGTGTCTCAGGGTAGACGTGAGGTGGAGGGGAGGTAGAGTAGGGTGGTGGAGTGGTCTGAAAATACCAGGTCACCCCTACAGGTGGAGGATGATCACACAAGCTTCACTTGCACTCTCTTTGCCTTGGCTTTGGGTGGCCAGGGCGTGAAAAATCATCCTGAGACTGCTAAATTGCAGCCCCTCTTGCCCACCTTGGATCCTATTGTGCAGGACATGGTTATCCTGTCTTTGCCCCACCAGCTAGCTCAGGCTTCCTTCACCCATTCTCCTTTCTATCTCTCCTAGGGTTACCGGATTTAGCAAATAAGAATCCAGTTACTTTACAAGTTAATTACACTGTTGATTTTGTGTCATACCTATACCCATAATTATTGGTGGTCTATCTGAACTTTAAATATAAACGGGTGTCCTTTATTTTCTCTGGCAGTCCTAGTGAGGTCGATCAAAACTGGCTCCACAAGTTATATACTTTCACATTCTGTTGATTAACAATGTATTCCCATTTCTGAAGGGACCAAGTATCATTTTGTAGCAGAGTCCCAGTTTGTTACAATTTTAAACTCTGACTTGGTAACAAATGAATGTTTTGGACAAGATTCACATCCACCCACTAGCAGGACACACCCTCTCACTTCCACTGGTCTTGGCATTAGTTCCTTTCTTCACCCATTTTTGGGCTATGGACTCCGTTTCTATTTTTAACTCTCCCACGTATGTCTTGCCATTTCATGCCCTCCTTTCCCCCAGAACCCACTGAGCACTGTTAGAGAAACCCGTCTTCTTCTAGGAACATGCCCTCCAAGAGTGTCCCTGTGCCTGGAAATGGTCCAGCGCGTTGTTCCGGAAATAGGGCAGGGATGGGGAGCCAAGGTTTCCTCCACCTTAGTTCCAGCGCTTGGTCAGCAGGAAGTAGGTGCAGACTCTAAAGTGAAGAAACAAAGAGTGATTTCTGCCAACAGCCACCGCCAAGATAAGCACACAGCTCCTGGTTTCTCCTCTGGTGGCTCCTCAGGCCAACTGGTACCCTCTTGTCACCCCGCAGAGTCTGCGGGTCTGAGTCAGAGGTGAGACTCGGTCCCAGCACCGCCCTCATGGTATCCACTAGGGGATTTGGAATTCCAAAATGTTGATCTGTGGCCCCTTGACCTAAATTGTAAACACACATATCCTGAAATAACAGCATTGTTTCCACACCCCATAATTGCAAGCCCATTATTATCAGAAATATATTTTGTGGGTTTAAGATTTTTTTCCCCAAATTGTTTTTGGTGGCTTCTTTTTTGTCCAATACTATTTTTGTCTTTCTGATTTTATATGTACAACATATTTTAGAAGTTGTGAAAAACATACAGTGAGAGAAACTGCATGATCCCCGTTCCCAGATAAGAGATTTCCTTAAAGGAAAAGCTGGAAGTTTAGCCTAAGACTGAATTTTGCTGGGAATCCCTCTCTCTTGCCTGTGCATACAGAAGACACGGAGAGGGATGTGGAGAGACTGGTGGAGTTTATGGAGAGAAAGATGCGGTACAAGGACTCAGGGGAAAGAGCTGATGGGTTTTTAAAAGATTTGGAGAAAAGCTTGTTGGGTGAGGTGCAAATGACCCTTTCCTATATCTCCCCACCAAAAAATGCCATAAAATCTATACTATCTGTGTTTGCTTTTGGCGTTGAATCTATATGGGAGTGGGAATTGGGGGGTAAGGATAAAGGACATGCTAAAATTAGCCTCAAAGCAAGAGGAGAATTCCTCAGGAGACATAATGAAAAGAAATACAGATTTTTTTTAAAAAAATTAAGTATCTCATCTTCTAAAGTAGGATTTGGGAAATATTTTCTCTAAAGGGTCAGACAGTAAATATTTCAGGTTTTGCCCCACATACGAAGTCCCTTGTCTTTACTGCATATTCTGTGAAACAGCTGAAAAAAATGATCAAGAAGCAAAGTGATTCTGAGGAAGAGCTACTTTTATTATAAGTTATAATGTAGAATAACTACAATGTTATGATGACGATTATTTGCTCTGTCACCTGCTGGAGTGAAAACACTTATTTTAGGCATTTTTCATCAGGTCCTCAATTGTTGCACCAAGTGAGTAGCATGAGTAATACACAGGGATCCTGGTGGGAAATTTAAGGTGTGGCCCGAAAGGAAGCAGGTACTTCCCCTCAGTGGAGAGGAAGGGCCATGTACACCGAATGCATGAATGCCCCAAGTCTGACATTCCTACCCCCTTACTAACGCCTGGTCCACAATTTTACTCTTCATTTAGGTCGAGGAAGTTGAGCCACTGAGTCATGGCTCAGTCATGATTTTTAACACCTCTGCTTCACCACATCTGTATCAAATCGAGCAGCTGCAGGCTCTGGCGAATTACAGCATCGGTGTGTCCTGCATGAATGAAGTCGGCTGGTCCGCAGTGAGCCCTTGGATTCTGGCCAGCACGACCGAAAGAGGTAATTCCTGGGGTTCAGAATGGATATTGTGCCTGATGGCATGTGATGAAACAAATCCTTCCCAGTGGCCTGATGCAGAGTTTAACTTTTTCTTTGTGTGGCCTTCGTCTCTGGAGGATAATGTTATGGAGGTGACCAATGAAAATAGGAACTATGTTTCCTTCTATAATTGAAAAGGGTTTAGTGACAAACTTTATACTTACTATGTATAGGGAATATTTTCTTTTACATAGGAGGATATTAATAGTAGCATACTCTTTATAGCATATATTATTTTAATTAAAATATAAGTATATGAAAGTTATTACCCATAGCATCAAACTTAAGAAAACTAATAAATGTGAAAGTGGCTAATGTTCAATAAGCACCTACTACATGCCAGGGACCATCTTAGGTACTTTACATGCATTATTTCATTAGCTCCTCATAGCAATCATATGAAGTAGGTACTGTTGTCTCTACATTATTTTCTTATAGCAAATTTTATTTACATCTGTAAACTTTCATTTCTGTGTGCTGCTTTTGATTTCCAAGAGTTTGTATTTTTTTCTATGAATATTGGAGTGAATATTGTAGTTATGTTAGATTTGAATTGTCCAGTTTCCATTATTTTCCAATTTAGAGCTCTGAATTACTCAGAACCTCTTTCCTGCCCTTAACTCCAGCCTTACATAATCAGTGCTCCAATTTTAATACAGACGGTGGGACAGGTCTAGGTCATAAATTGTTAGGGCTTAATCCTTGCACAAATGAAACTAGTGCCAAGATTGTAAAGTATCTTAAATGAGGAAGAAAAACCTCTGAGAACAATTTTTATATGGTGTTTCCTTTTCATTCAGTTTAAAAAACTTTCTGGTTTCTGTTTTGATTTCTTCCTTAACCCATTAGTTATTTAGGTGTCTAACATAGTTTCCAAATACTTGTATTAGTGATTTCTAATTTCATTCTGTTGGGGCCAAAGAACATAATTCATATCACTTGAATCCTTTGAAATGTATCAAGACTCAATTTTACAGCCCAGAACGTGGTCTATCTTGATAAATGTTCCATGTGTACTTGAGAATGTGTATTCTGCTCTTATTAGATGGAGTGTTCTATAAATGTCACCTTGGTCAAGTTAGTTGACAGTGTTTTTTCAATTGTATTCTTATTGATTTTATGCCTCCTTTTTCTATCAGTTATTTAGCTGGGTGCATTGAAATCTGTAGTTATAACTGTGAATTTATCTATTTCTATTTGTAGTTCTAGCAGTTCACATATCTTGAAGTTCTGTTATTTTGTGCATAACTGTGTAATATTACTATGCTCTCCTAATACATTGGCCACTTTATCATTACGAAATTATTTTCTTTATCTTTGGTAATATATCCTGTGAAATCTATTTTATCGATATTAATAATAGCCATTTTACTCTTTCTTTTGATTCCATGGTGTATCTTTTATTCTTACTTATTTTTAACTTACTTGTATCTTTATATTCAATGGGTATTTCATGCAGGCAGTACTTTACTTCACAATCCTTGCCTTTAAATTGGGGTATTTATTAATCCATTAAAATGTAATGATATCATTCATATGGGTAGGTTTACATCTGTCTTCTATTTGTTCTGTCTGTAATTTGTTCCCCTTCTTTTGGGTTCATTGAATGCTTTTATTCTATTTTATCTCCTTTTTGACTTCTTAGCTATAACTCTTTTTTTCTGTTCTTTCAATGGTTGCTTTAGGGTTTATAGTATACAGGTTTAACTTATTACTATATGCCTTCAAGTGATGTTATACCACCTCAGGTATAGTGTAGGAACCTTAACATAGTATACCTTCATTTTTCTTTTGATATCTCCAGATATTTATGCTATTGTTGTCACTCATTTTACTTTTACATATGTTATAAACCCACACTAGATTGTTATTATTTTTGTTCAAAGAGTCATAATCTTTTAGAGTGATTTATATAATTATAAAAAACCTATATTTACCCAGTTGGTATTTACCCAAATGGTAGTTACCATTTCTAATGTTATTCATTTTTTGTGTGTGTAAATCTGTACATATTTCCATGTGGTATTATTTTCCTTCTTCCTAAAGGATTCTTCATTACTTCTTGTAGTGGGAATCTTGGTGAGAAATTCAGCTTCTGTATGTCTGAAAGAAATCTTTATTTTACCTTTGAGGGGTTTCTTTGGACTTCATTTTGTAAGATATTTTTATTAGGTATAGAGTTCTAGGTTACTCCACTGTCTTCTTGCTTGCGTTGTTTCTGATAACAAATCTGTGGTAATTCTTAATTTATTCCTCTGTGTATAATGTGTCTTATGTCTCTGGTTTTCCTTTTGTATTTGATTTGGAGCAATTTAATTATGGTGTGCCTTGGTGTAATTTTCTTTATATCCCTTGGGCTTGGGGTTCATTGAACTTCTGGGGTCTGCGTGTCTATAGTTTGCATCACATTTGGAAAATGTTGGCCATTGCTTCTTCAAATATTTTTTTCTGTTCCCGCCTCTCCGCTCCTTTGAGGACTCCAGTTACCCATGTATCATATCACTTGAAGTTATCCATAATTCACTGATGCTATTGCTTTTTTCCCTGCTTTTCTCCTTGTGTTTTATTTTGGGTAGGTTCTATTACTATGTCTTCAAATTCACTAATCTTTTCTTGTGCAGTATCTAATCTGCCATTAATTCTATCTAGTGTATATTTCAACTCTCACATTGTAATTTTTGTCTTTTTTTTGTATCTTTCCTGTCTCTACTTAACTTTTGGACCATATGGAATACAGTTATAATAACTGTTTTAATGTCCTTGTCTGCTAATTCTAACATCAGTCTTATTTCTAGAGTGGTTTTGATTGATTCATTTATATTCCTTGTGGAGAGTACTTTCCAATTTTTCTACATGTCTGGTAATCTTTGGTTGGATTCCTGACATTGTGAATTTTACTTTGTTGAGTACTAGGTATTTTTGAATTCTTATAAATAGTGAGCTTTGTTTGGGGTCACAGTTAAGCTAATGGGAAAAGACTGATCCTTTTGGACATTGCTTTTAGTATTTGTTAGGCTGGACCAGAGCAGTGCTTCAGCTAGGGTCAACTATTACCCACTATTGAGACAAAACCATTATGTGTACTCTACCCAGTGCTCCTTGAATCATTAGATTTTCCAGGCTGATTGATGGGAACAGGCACTATTCCTGGCCCTGAGTGAGGCCCAGCCACTCTTATCTTTAATTTTTTCATGTGGTTCTTTTCCTGTCTCCCTCCAGAGTCATCCTAGTGACTCCTTTGCCGTCTCCTGGGCGTTTGTCTTTCTTGGTTTACTGTCTCTCATTCTCATGGAGCACATTCTCAATTAGCTCTAGAGAGAATATATATATAAATAAAAACTATGGGACCTTGCATGTCTGTTTGTCATACTGGATTGGTAATTTTTCCTAATAGAGAATTTTAGGTTGGAAATGATTTTCCCTCAAAATTTTAAAAGTATTTCTGCATTGTTTTTTAGCTTCATGTGTCATTGTAGAGAATTTTGATAAGTGAACTGTTTTTTAGTTTTAATTTTTCTTTAATATCTTTTCTCTTTAATCATGGTGCTGTAATGAGCTGTGATGTGGGATTTGTTTCATTCATCATCATAGGCATTCAATCTAGGAATGCAAATGCTTTGGTTTTGAGACTTTTTCTTATACATTTTTTCCTTTCAAAATGTTCTTCTATTTTTCTTTCCAGATAACTGTATTAGACATTTGTTGAAACTCTTTTAATTGCTTCCTCAATTTTTTTTACCTCAAATTGGCCTCCTTTTTAAAATTTTTATTCTACTCTTCTTTTGGAGATTCACTCGATTTATCTTCTAATTCTTCTGTTGAATACTTTTTTGAAATTGGCAATGTCATATATAAGAATAATTTTATTTTTCATTGACAGTTTTTTCCAGTTCTCAATTATGACAGCCTTTTCTTATCTTTGGCTATGTTAATTATTGGTTTTGTTTGTTTGTGTTTTAGTTTTCTCTAGTTCCCTGCATTGTCTCTGCCTCCTCTGAGTGCTCTGTCCTGTGTTTTGTTCTGGTCTCTGACATTCATGAAGGAGGCCTCCACAGCCTCTTCTGATCTTCCACTGTCTCTCCTATTGAAGAGTGAAGAACCAGCGATTGATGGGAAGCTCTGTGAGCATGGGTGGGGCTTGTAGGCTTCACTGTCAGGTGATTGGCCAGCGACCTAAGTGTTTTAGTTTGGATACTCCCACGTGTCAATATTGGCTTTCTTTCCCCCAGAGCCACTTACTTCCTCTAGAATTGAGTCTCCTGTCTGCTGCCTCAGGAATGTGAACACAGCTGCTGATGCTCTAAGATCAGGTGGGGAGGAGCCAGAGGTGGAGTCCCCTCAGTCAGTGTATGAACTTCCACTTATTTCCCTAGTTGTCAGCCCCTCATCGTGCCTCCATTCTACTGGTGCCCCAAGTCCAGTAGCTTTTCAGTTCAGAGAATAAAGCATCCTGTCTCCTGTGGGAATTTGAGGGATACCTGCCAGCTGTATGTGGGAATAGGTTAGAGGGATCTCAAGGGCTACTTCCTGATCAAACTTTCAATCTTCCAGTTTTAGTCCCCACTCTGGTCCCTTGGTCCTCTGCTTCTGAGCCTCTCTGTGGTTCTTTGGGGAGAATCAATTTACTGAGTTAATTACACCTTCTTACTCTGCTTTTCAGCTTTCATATGTATGTTGGCATTTCTCTTCCACTGTTGACTCCTCTGTACCCTGTGAGTTTATACTGTTTTAAATTTCTTATTGTCATCATAGAGGGGTTTTAGGAGGGAGTAGACATAAAGACATGTTGAGTCAGCCATGTTTCCCTGTAAATTCTACTGTGTGACTCGTTTCATAGGTACAGCTTTAGCTATATATTTCCCAAGCTGAAATTTGCTCTAACTTCATTATTACTGCTCCTGGAATCAGCAGAGACAAAGAGGTTATAGTGCCCTTTTGTTTCCCTTTCAGATATATCAGAAATATACAATTTAATCTCCCGTAAATAAAAATACAACAACAGTTTGGTGTATATTATTGCATATTTACTCTTCCTATATGTAAAATACTTATTTTCTAATTTCTAAAATGGATCATTGATACGTACCTTTTTGCAGTTTTATTCACCCCCCCCCCACCATTAGATATTCCTTCATATCAATTTACATGGTCTCGCAAATCCTTTTCAGTGTGGGGTAGTGAGTAATCCATTGGAAAATTATCAGAATTTATTATATCGTAATTATTGACTGAACATTACATTTATTCCTTTCTGTCACTATTATGCTTCAATGAATATAACACTACCTACAGCAGAATTTTTCTAGATTAAATTCGTGGAAAGAAAATATTGGTCAGGAGGCATATGTTTTTCGGTTTTAATAGCTACAGTCACGTTCTTCCTTCCCAGAAAAAGAATGTAGTTGTGATCTTGACTTGTTTCCCAAATTATTTCATACACATACTGTACCCACATACATACTTTTCCTAAAAAGCGTGTTAACGTTTATTATCCTTGTATATAGACATTTTGACATAAAGTAGTTATGTGGCTTGTGTAGAATTTACTATAAACCAGAGAGTGAAAACCAGCGCTAAATTCTACAGTTCGTCACCTAACCCAGCAAATAGTATTTGACCCTCTGATCTTCATTCATGAGGTGCCTTACACACACGCACACACACACACACACGCACGCACGCATACACATACATATTTAAATTTATTCACTGATTAGCTCTGTTCAGATCATTAGTAACCTGGCTCTGGACTTTAAAACGTGGCTTCCTTCTGAGATCAGCAGTGTTCCCTGCCCTGTACAGCTCAAATGACATAGAACTGATCCCCAGCTGGCGCCAGCTTCTTGACCTACTGCTGCACAGGTGTCTACTGGAGAATCCTCTTGGAGTTGTGTGTGTTTTGCTTCCCCAAGAGGAGTCCGTGAGCTCTACCTACCTCCTTCCCTGTCTTCCACTTGTTTGTTGTTTTAGTTTGGAAAGGGCTTACTTTTTTTTTTTTAATTTTATTTATTTTTGGCTGTGTTGGGTCTTCTTTTCTGTGCAAGGGCTTTCTCTAGTTGTGGCAAGCGGGGGCCACTCTTCATCGCGGTGCGCGGGCCTCTCACTATCACAGCCTCTCTTGTTGCGGAGCACAGGCTCCGGACGCGCAGGCTCAGTAGTTGTGGCTCATGGGCCCAGTTGCTCCACAGCATGTGGGATCTTCCCAGACCAGGGCTCGAACCCACATCCCCTGCATTGGCAGGCAGACTCTCAACCACTGCGCCACCAGGGAAGCCCAGGGCTTACTTTTTAAAAAAACTTTCATTGAAGTAGAGTTGATTTACAATGTTGTGTTAGTTTCAGGTGTACAGCAAAGTGATTCAGTTATATATTCTTCAGATTCTTTTCCATTATAGTTTATTACAAGATACTGAATATAGTTCCCTGTGCTATACAGTAGGTCCTTGTTGTTTATCTATATTATATATAGTAGTTTGTGTCTGTTAATCCCAAACTCCTAATTTATCCCTCCCCACTCCTTTCCCGTTTGATAACCATGTTTGTTTTCTGTCTGTGAGTCTGTTTCTGTTTTATAAATAAGTTCATTTGTATCATTTTTTAAGATTCCGCATATAAGTGATGTCATATGGTATTTGTCTTTATCTGTCTGACTTCACTTAGTATGATCATCTCTAGGTCCATAGCGCTTGTGTGAGTGTGTGTGGCCTTTTTTTTTGTTTTTTTTTTTTGCTCCTTTCCCTTGCAGTACGCGGGCCTCTCACTGCCGTGGCCTCTCCCTCTGTGGAGCACAGGCTCCAGACCCACAGGCTCAGCGGCTGTGGCTCACGGGCCCAGCCGCTCCGCGGCATGTGGGATCTTCCCGGACCAGTGCACGAACCCGTGTCCCCTGCATCGGCAGGCGGATTCTCAACCACTGCGCCACCAGGGAAGCCCTGTGTGTGGCCTTTTTAAGAGAATTTTATTTGAGTGGTTCTTACAAAGATTGTTGCAATATGAAAGTCATTTGTTTGATAGAAATATCAAGCTGTCTTGTCAAACACACTAAAGTAACCCAAAAATATATTTCAGAGCTCACAGAGCCTAAAAAGAGCAAAGGTTATATGCAACAAGACAAAACTATTTCTGCATTTCCTATTTCTTGCTCGGACTGCCTTGCCTACCAGCCTGTCACTAAACATCTTGAGGAAATGCAGGGATCATTTTGTTTGGAATCTTAGACACAAAGCTCACTTTTCTAAACTCATGATATCTTCTCGATTGAAAAGAAGGTGAAAGTCCACTTTTTTTTTTTAATGTGACATTGAAGAGATTTTATCATGAAGGAAGCGTTGGAAAATGAGAGGAACTAACATTTTCTGAGTGCCTACAATGAACTAGACACTGTGCTAAGCACTTACATATAATATCTTAATAAATCTTCATAGAAATGTATGAAAGTCCACTATTAATCTCAGCCTCATTTGAGTGCTTTCCGTAGAAAATTTAAAAAACAAACGTACAAAAACCAAGAAGAGAATGACTCTCTATGTGCCTTTCTTCGCACTTCCTCATCCTTCTCTCCTTTCTCTTTTGTAGCCCCGTCAGTAGCACCTCTGAATGTCACTATGTTTCTGAATGAGTCTAGCAACAAGGTGGATGTCAAATGGATCAAGCCTCCAATTAAGCGGCAGGATGGGGAACTGATGGGCTACCGGATCTCTCACGTGTGGCAGAATGCAGAGACATCTGTAAGTCTGAACTTCAACAGAGTGCACTTGTCTTCTTGGATTTGCTGATTTAATACTGCTTTAGGATCTTTCCTTTTGTCGTGAAAAGGCCTGATATTATTGGGTTAGGCAAGGCACCTTTCAGCGGGAGATAAACAATGTAGTAAAAATTAGAAGTGCCTGAAAAGTTACAAAATTCCAAGAAATCTTTGGGACTTTCCTCACTCACTCTTCATCCATTCATTTATTTCATTAGTCAATGTGAATAGAACTCATCCTCTGTTGTCACCTGATTCTTGCCTTCAGGGAACTTAGGCTCTTTGAAGAAGACAGTGTGAACTACTGAGAGGGGTTACCGGGCTTAGCAGTCCTGCAATTCATAACCTCTTGAAAATTCCAGAAGATGATTGTCAGGGAAGCCCCCCAGCCTCATAGCGGATGGCAAGAGTAACTGGACCCCAAAAGAGAGGGTCGAGCAGGCTAGCAGGTGGATTGGCACAGCCCTGTAGGATGTACTGTATAGCACAGCTTTGTTAGACGTGACTCCAGTCAATCCCAGAGGGCCATCTGATTTTGATTGCTGAGAGGTCTAAAGATGGCGGGAACATCTGACCCAAGACAGAAGTGGTGAGGGGGACAGCTGACTGTGGTTAGGTGGGCAGCTCCCAGACAGGCCCCTTTCCCACTTGAGAAAGGAAGAGGGTTGAGGTGACACTGACTTCTCATGACACAGAGGATCTGTAGAAGAGCAGACGCACTGGCTTTATCCTCAGGACTGTCTCTTCTTTACCGCCATTGCGGAAAGCATGCTTTGTTGTTTTGTGTTGTGTTGTTGTTCTGTGTTGTTACAGTCCTCCTTGATCTAACCCTGGTAATAGGTCAGACTTCAGCATCCTCGTGGCATCTGTAGGGAGCGTCACAGGAAAGTTACAATTTCTTGGCACGAGAGAGGAAAGGGGTGAACAGCTGCACTGACGGATGACGTCCAGGCTTTGTGTCGGTCACTTTTAACCTCATGTCACCCAGCTTTTACCAAAACTGCTGTCTTCCAAAAGAACAATTTGAATTTATTTTTTTTTCTTTTCCTGCCTCAGTTTACCTATCAGGAAGCAGACTGTCGGAAGCAGTAGTGATGGAAAAGGAAGAGAGCTTAGAAATCCATGGTTTGTTCTGCCTTATAGTAGATGATAAAAGGATGCTACTTGTACCAGTCGAAACCCTGCTTAAGGGAGTTGCAGCTATGAGATAAGAAGTCTCTCACTTCCTGGTCTTTTGTCTCAGACCATTTGTGCAAGGGGCCTATTGATCACATTTGCACACTGTCGAGTCAGGGGAATCAAATGCCTCTCTTAGAGGATGGCTCCTGATTACAATACTACATTCTTAGTAGAGATACATGAAGGTCCAGCGATTGCGTTCTGATTCAGTAGGAACTTTGGTTGGTGGAAGATAATGATTCTCAGCAGACACTTGAGTGATATAGGAACAAACCAGTTTCTTTGAAGAGCTGCAGGCCATCCTTTCTCCTTCTCCCCTGGTGTGGGTGAAAGATACTTCTTTAGGGGGGACCCCTGAAGCAGAGGCGCGCTGAAGGGCAGGAGTGATGAAAGCCTTACAAATGACATGACGTGGCCAAGGAGCCTAACACACAAGTGCCATTAACACCCAGCCTTGCATTCTCTCTGCCCTTTGTTCAGAATGCTCCCCTCTGTAGTGAGAACAATACCGCCACAGTTAGGGCTGTGACCTTTCCAGTCATTACCTCCTTGGAGATGCTAGATCATCCCAGCAGGAAGGTCATTTGCATTGTACTCATGCTACCCTCTGTGCATCACGACAGCCTTGTGACAACAGAAGACTTAGTGGCTCACTTTACTTTGGGTAACATTCTCTGAGGCAGCTAAGCTCCCAGCTCACCAGCTGCAGCTGGAGACAAATAAGAACACTGAAGAGAAGCTCAGCCCGGGAGGGGCCTAAAACCCCCTTCCAAAGTGAAGCTTGAAATGACCTCTGTACCCATCACTTCGGTTCCCTCAACTCCCTTCGTTTCCGAAGGGCAAGAGTTAGACACAACTTCCTCTCGAAATCGTCCTTTCATTTTCATTTTAAAACTGTTACTAGGGACATCTCTGGTGGTCCAGCATTTAAGACTCCACGCTCCCAATGCAGGGGGCCTGGGTTTGATCCCTGCTCAGGGAACTAGACCCCACACACAGCAACTAAGACCCAGTGCAGCCAAATAAATAAAAATAAAATAAATATTTTTTGAAAAGAAAAAAAACCGTTACTAAAACTACATCTTCTTTATGTAAGGTGACGAAATTGGATATTTTTGGAAGATATTCTTATTTATTACTCTAATAAGGGAGGTTTTTTTTGTATGGAATTTCAGAACATTCTTGAAGTAGTCTTTGGGTGGGCTATTACAGTTTGCTGGAAATTTAGTTTTCAAAATTTGTACCTTCAGTATCCTACAACTGTTGTGTCACTTTCAGACTAAGAAACTCCTGGTATTTACTGTATGGACATTTACTGTATCTTGATGAAGCCATCAATGTTTTTTGCTCTCTTTTTCTTGCTGTCCCTTGCCTTCCAAATCAAAGCTTAAAATACAAAGGTCAGGATCAAGTAAAATCTGTTCTCCCTGAAGCTGGAGCTGTGCCTTGCCCATCTTTGTACCATCTGAACACAGGACCTTAAGCTTGCTTTGTAGGCATTTATGGCACTATGAACTTGATGTATGGACCTGACTGACATCTAAACCAGCAGGAGAATTTCTCTGAATGGGACATTCTTTTGGTGAGTGTGGACTGGTATTTCTTGTCCCATTCCCATAAAGTGTCAGTAGACCTGTGAGAATTCAGTGAGCAGATAAGTTTATAAAATACTGCGTATTATACCCCCTTCTGGAAGACCCACAGTGTATACTGGCAAGTTCAAGGTTCTCCAGTGTTCTGCAATAAATAAATCTGTTTACCTTGGACCGAGATTTGCCCGAACCTTGGACAGAGACTCATTTTTATACGTGTCATTCTTGTAGAGCTCATTGTTTTGGGATTGGGGCTCTAATGCTGGTTTAACTGTGTTTGGAAAGGGTGGAGATCTTTGATCAGAAGGAAGTTTCATAGCCGATTTTGATGGGCCAAGAGACATGACATGTAGAACCAGCTTATTTAAAGACACAGGGAAGCCACAGTGCCCTCAAGGCTTCCTTTCTTGGGCCCAGACCCCAGCCTCCTAGCAAGCTGCATGCCTGGAGGGTAGATGTGCCCACTGCCTCTTCCCTTTCCTCATTTCTGCCTCTCACTCACTGTCACAGGAGGGCAGAGCATGCGAGCTAGTGTCATTTTAAGGTAAAAAGAACAGGTGAGGTTCTTGTGAGACAGGCCAGACAGGAGTCTGAAACATTTCTGAAACCCAAGGATCCATCAAGGATGGTACCTTTTGCCTGGAAGAGAAAGCTACAATGAAGAGCAGCTCCGTGGACAGGTCAAATAAAATTCTTGGTTTGGGAACTAGACAGCCTTGATGATTTTCTCTAATGCACCAAGACTTGAAAGATACTACTCGCTCACTTCTGTCCTAGAGCCTTACAGTTATAGGGAAAGAAGATCAAAATACAGCACCTTACAGGTGTTATAGGAATGTAGGAATAATAATAATCGTCGTCAGTTACTTACAGCGTTGATTACTTACAGACCCTGTGCCAAGTGTTTTACATAAAAGGCCTCATTTAAACCTTACAAAAACGCTGTGAGAAAGATACTATTTTCTCAGTTTTCATTTGAGGAAACTGAAACTCAGAAACATTGAGTAACTTACCCAGAGTCACACAGCTTAGAATTGCAGCATTGAAATAAGAACCCAGGTGTCACTGACTCCAAAGCCAGTGCTTTCCACAGCCCCACTGCTCTTCTCCAGATGCCCTTGGCTTTCTTCACAGCACAGTGTCTCTTGTTCAAATTCCACAGCATGGCCTCTTAGCAGAAAGAAGTGAAAACAGGACAGGTTTCAAGAGTAAAATGTGAGGGTTTTACACTGTTGATTGTGCCCTTGAAGCCCTTTTGAACAAGTTTGTTGTCGCATGGGGTAGTTCTTTCCCTATTGAAGGTTACTGTTCTTTGAGGTAATAAAATGGACCCACAGTCTTCTTGTTTTATTTTAGCCTAAGTAATTTGATTGATTGATTTATTTTTGAATTTTATTTTATTTTTTAATACAGCAGATTCTTATTAGTTATCTATTTTATACATATTAGTGTAAATGTCAATCCCAATCTCCCAATTCATCACACCACCAGCACCACCCCCGCTTCCCCCCCTTGGTGTCCATACATTTGTTCTCTACATCTGTGCCTCTATTTCTGCCTTGCAGTCTGGTTCATCTGTACCGTGTTTCTTGATTCCACATATATGTGTTAATATACAATATTTGTTTTTCTCTTTCTGACTTCACTCTGTATGACACTCTCTAAGTCCAACCATATCTCTACAATGGACCCAATTTTGTTCCTTTTTATGGCTGAGTAATATTCCATTGTATATATGTGCCACATCTTCTTTATCCATTCATCTGTCGTGGACACTTAGGTTCCTTCCATGACCTGGCTATTGTAAATAGTGCTGCAATGAACATTTGGGTGCATGTGTCTTTTTGAATTATGGTTTTCTCTGGGTATATGCCCAGTAGTGGGATTGCTGGGTCATATGGTAATTCTATTTTTCGTTTTTTAAGGAACCTCCATCCTGTCCTCCATAGTGGCTGTATCAACTTACATTCCCACCAACAGTGCAAGAGGGTTCCCTTTCCTCCACACCCTCTCCAGCATTTATCTGTAGATTTTCTGATGATGCCCATTCTAACCAGTGTGAGGTGATACCTCATTGTAGTTTTGATTTGCATTTCTCTAATAATTAGTGATGTTGAGCAGCTTTTCATGTGCCTCTTGGCCATCTGTATGTCTTCTTTGGAGAAATGTCTAGTTAGCTCTTCTGCCCATTTTTAGATTGGGTTGTTTGCTTTTTTAATATTGAGCTGCATGAGCTGTTATATTTTGGAGATTAATCCTTTGTCCCTTGATTTGTTTGCAAATATTTTCTCCCATTCTGAGGGTTATCTTTTCGTCTTGTTTATAGTTTCCTTTGCTGTGCAAAAGATTTTAAGTTTCATTAGGTCCCATTTGTTTATTTTTGGTTTTATTTCCATTATTCTGGGAGGTGGGTCAAAAGAGATCTTGCTGTGATTTATGTCAAAGAGTGATCTTCCTATGTTTTCCTCTAAGAGTTTTGTAGTGTCCGGTCTTACATTTAGGTCTTTAATCTACTTTGAGTTTATTTTTGTGTATGGTGTTAGGGAGTGTTCTAATTTCATTCTTTTACATGTAGCTGTCCAGTTTTCCCAGCATCACTTGTTGAAGAGAGACTGTCTTTTCTCCATTGTGTATCCTTGCCTCCTTTGTCATAGATTACTTGACCAGAGGTGTGTGGGTTTATCTCTGGGCTTTCTATCCTGTTTTGTTGATCTATATTTATGTTTTTGTGCCAGCACCATAGTGTCTTGATTACTATAGCTTTGTAGTATAGTCTGAAGTCAGGGAGTCTGATTCCTCCAGCTCCATTTTTTTCTCTGAAGATTGCTTTGGCTATTCGGGGTCTTTTGTATCTCCATACAAATTTTAAGATCTTTTGTTCTAGTTCTGTAAAAAAATGCCATTGGTAATTTAATAGGGATTGCATTGAATCTGTAGACTGCTTTGAGTAGTATAGTCATCTTCACAATATTGATTCTTCCAATCCAAGAACATGGTATATCTCTCCATCTGTTTGTGTCATCTCTGATTTCTTTCATCAGTGTCTTATAGTTTCCTGAGTACAGGTCTTTTACCTCCTTAGGTAGGTTTATTCCTAGGTATTTTATTCTTTTTGTTGCAATGGTGAAGGAGATTGTTTCCTTAATTTCTCTTTCTGATCTTTTGTTGTTAATGTAGAAGAATGCAAGATATTTCTGTGCATTAATTTTGTATCCTGCAACTTTACGAAATTCATTGATTAGCTCTGGTAGTTTTCTGGTGGCATCTTTAGGATTATCTATGTATAGTATCGTGTCATCTGCAAACAGTGACAGTTTTACTTCTTCTTTTCCAATTTTTATTCCTTTTATTTCTTTTTCTTCTCTGATTGCCATGGCTAGGACTTCCAAAACTATGTTGAATAATAGTGGCGAGAGTGGACATCCTTGTCTTGATCTTAGAGGAAATGCTTTCAGTTTTTCACCATTGAGAATGATGTTTGCTGTGGGTTTGTTGTATATGGCCTTTATTATGTTGAGGTAGGTTCCCTCGATGCCCACTTTCTGGAGAGTTTTTATCATAAACGGGTGTTGAATTTTGTCAGAAGCTTTTTCTGCATCTATTGAGATGATCATATGGTTTTTATTCTTCAATTTGTTAATATGGTGTATCACATTGATTGCTTTGTATATATTGAAGAATCCTTGAATCCCTGGGATAAATCCCACTTGATCATGGTGTATGATCCTTTTAATGTGTTGTTGGATTCTGTTTGCTAGTATTTTGTTGAGGATTTTTGCATCTATATTCATCAGTGATATTGGTCTGTAATTTTCTTTTTTTTGTAGTATCTTTGTCTGCTTTTTGTATCAGGGTGATGGTGGCCTCGTAGAATGAGTTTGGGAGTGTTCCTTCCTCTGCAACTTTTTGGAAGAGCTTGAAAAGGATGTGTGTTAGCTCTTCTCTAAATGTTTGATAGAATTCACCTGTGAAGCCATCTGGTCCTGGACTTTTGTTTGTTGGGAGATTTTTAATCACAGTTTCAATGTAATTACTTGTGATTGGTCTGTTCGTATGTTCTGTTTCTTCCTGGTTCAGTCTTGGAAAGTTATACCTTTCTAAGAATTTGTCCATTTCTTCCAGGTTGTCCATTTTATTGGCAGAGTGTTGCCTGTAGTAATCTCTTATGATGCTTTGTATTTCTGCGGTGTCTGTTGTAACTTCTCCTTTTTCATTTCTAATATCCCTCTTTTTCTTGATGAGTCTGGCAAAAGGTTTATCAATTTTATCTCCTCAAAGAACCAGCTTTTAGTTTTCTTGATCTTTGCTATTGTTTTCTTTGTTTCTATTTCATTTATTTCTCCTCTGATCTTTATGATTTCTTACCTTCTACTAACTTTGGGTTTTGTTTGTTCTTCTTCCTCTAGTTCCTTTAGGTGTAAGGTTAGATTGTTTATTTGAGATTTTTCTTGTTTCTTGAGGTAGGATTGTATTGCTATAAACTTCCCTGTTAGAACTGCTTTTGCTGCATCCCATAGGTTTTGGATCATCGTGTTTTCATTGTCATTTCTCTCTAGGTATTTTTTGATTTCCTCTTTGATTTCTTCAGTGATTTCTTGGTTAGTTAGTAACGTATTGTTTAGCGTCCATGTGTTTGTTTTTTACAGTTTTTTTCCCTGTAATTGATTTCTAATCTCATAGCGTTGTGGTCAGAAAAGATGCTTGATGTGATTTCAATTTTCTTAAATTTACCAAGGCTTGATTTGTGGCCCAGGATGTGATCAGTCCTGGAGAATGTTCCATGTGCACTTGAGAAGAAAGTATAATCTGCTGTTTTTGGAATGTCCTATAAATATCAATTAAATCTCTCTGGTCTATTGTGTCGTTTAAAGCTTGTGTTTCCTTATTAATTTTCTGTCTGGATGATCTGTCCATTGGTGTAAGTGAGCTGTTAAGTTCCCCCACTATTATTGTGTTACTGTTGATTTCCTCTTTTATAGCTGTTGGCATTTGCCTTATGTATTGAGGTGCTCCTATGTTGGGTACATATATATTTATAATTGTTATATCTTGTAGGATTGATCCCTTGATCTTTATGTAGTGTCCTTCCTTGTCTTTTTTTTTAATTTTATTTATTTTATTTTTGGCTGCATTGGGTCTTCATTGTAGTGCACGGGCTTTCTCTAGTTGTGGCGAGCGGGGGCTACTCTTCGTTGCGGTGCACGGGCTTCTCAGTGCAGTGGCTTCTCTTGTTGCGGAGCACAGACTCTGGGTATGCGGGCTTCAGTAGTTGTGGTGCACAGACTCAGTAGTTGTGGTGCACAGACTCAGTAGTTGTGGCTCACAGGCTCTAGAGTGCAGGCTTAGTAGTTGTGGCGCATGGGCTTTGTTGCTCCGTGGCTTGTGGGATCTTCCTGGACCAGGGCTCGAACCCGTGTCCCCTGCATTGGCAGGCGGATTCTTAACCACTGCACCACCAGGGAAACCCCTTCCTTGTCTCTTGTAATATTCTTTATTTTAAAGTCTATTTTATTTGATATGAGTATTGCTACTCCAGCTTTCTTTTGATTTCCATTTGCATGGAATATCTTTCTCCATCCCCTCACTTTCAGTCTGTATGTGTGCCTAGGTCTGAAGTGGGTCTCATGTAGACAGCATATATATGGGCCTTGTTTTTGTATCCATTCAGCAAGCCTGTATGTTTTGGTTGGAGTATTTCATCCATTCACATTTAAGGTAATTATCGATATGTATGTTCCTATTACTATTTTCTTTATTGTTTTGGGTTTGCTTTTTGTAGGTCCTTTTCTTCTCTTGTGTTTCCCACTTAGAGAACTTCCTTTAGCATTTGTTGTAGAGCTGGTTTGGTGGTGCTGAATTCTCTCAGCTTTTGCTTGTCTGTAAAGCTTTTGATTTCTCTCTCAAATCTGAATGACATCCTTGCCTGGTAGAGTAATCTTGCTTGTAGGTTCTTCCCTTTCATCACTTTAAGTATATCATGCCACTGCCTTCTGGCTTGTGGAGTTTCTGCTGAGAAATCAGCTGTTAACATTATGGGAGTTTCCTTGTATGTTATTTGTCCTTTTTCCCTTGTTGCTTTTAATATTTTTTCTTTGTCTTTAATTTTTGTCAGTTTGATTACTGTGTGTCTCGTTGTGTTTCTGTTTGGGTTTATACTGTCTGGGACTCTCTGTGCTTCCTGGACTTGGGTGGCTGTTTCCTTTCCCATGTTAAGGAAGTTTTTGACTATAATCTCTTCAAATATTTTCTCTCTCTCTCCTCCTTCTGGGACCCCTATAATGTGAACATTGGTGTGTTTAATGTTGTCCCAGAGGTCTCTTAGGCTGTCTTCATTTCTTTTCATTCTTTTTTCTTTATTCTGTTCTGTGGCAGTGAATTCCATCATTCTGTCTTCCAGGTCACTTATCCGTTCTTCTGCCTCAGTTATTCTGCTACTGATTCCTTCTAGTGTATTATTCATTTCAGTTATTGTACTGTTCATCTCTGTTTGTTTGTTCTTTAATTCTTCTAGGTGTTTGTTCTTTAATTCTTCTAGGTGTTCTTTAGTTCTTCTAGGTCTTTGTTAAACATTTCTTGCATCTTCTCGAGTTTTGCCTCCATCCTTTTTCTGAGGTCCCGGATCATCTTCACTATCATTATTTTGAATTCTTTTTCTAGAAGGTTGACTTCATTTAGTTGTTTTTCTGGGTTTTTATCTTGTTCCTTCATCCGGTACATAGTCCTCTGCCTTTTCATTTTGTCTATCTTTCTGTGAATGTGGTTTTCGTGCTACAGGCTGCAGGATTGTAGTTCTTCTTGCTTCTGCTGTCTGCCTTCTGGTGGGTGAGGCTATTGAAGAGGCTTGTGCAAGCTTCCTGATGGGAGGGACTGGTGGTGGATAGAGCTGGGTGTTGCTCTGTTGGGCAGAGCTCAGTAAAAGTTTAATCCATTTGTCTTCTGATGGGTGGGGCTGAGTTCCCTCCCTGTTGGTTGGTTGGCCTGAGGTGACCCAGCACTGAAGGCTACAGGCTCTTTGGTGGGGCTAATGGCGGACTCCGGGAGGGCTCATGCCAAGGAATACTTCCCAGAACTTCTGCTGCCAGTGTCCTTGTCCCAGTGGTGAGCCACAGCCACCCCCCGCCTCTGCAGGAGACCCTCCAACACTAGCAGGTATGTCTGGTTCAGTCTCCTATGGGCTCACTGCTCCTTTCCCTGGGTCCCAGTGCACACACTGCTTTGTGTGTGCCCTCCAAGAGTGGAGTCTCTGTTTCCCCCAGTCCTGTCTATGTCCTGCAGTCAAATTCCGCTAGCGTTCAAAGTCTGATTCTCTGGGAATTCCCCCTCTGTCGCCGGACCCCCGTGTTGGGAAGCCTGACGTGGGGCTCAGAACCTTCACTCCAGTGGGTGGACTTCTGTGGTATAAGTGTTCTCCAGTTTGTGAGTCACCCACCCAGCGGTTATGGGATTTGATTTTACTGTGATTGTGCCCCTCCTACCATCTCATTGCAGCTTCTCCTTTGTCTTTGGATGTGGGGTATCATTTTGGTGAGTTCCAGTGTCTTCCTGTCGATGATTGTTCAGCAGTTAGTTGTGATTCTGGTGCTCTCGCAAGAGGGAGTGAGCCCACTTACTTCTACTCCACCATCTTTAACCAGTCTCCCCCTGAGTAATTTTGAAATGGGCCATATTCTTTTTTCTTTTTTGGCTGTGCTACATGGCTTGCAGGATCTTAGTTCCCCAACCAGGGATTGAACCCAGGCCCTCGGCAGTGAAAGCGCAGAGTCCCAACCACTGGACCGCCAGGGAATTACCTATATTCTTAATTACAGTTACAAATTGTGGGGTTGTGAATTCCTACAGAGTTGGAGATATTAAGGTCTTTTTGATAAGTGAAAACAAATATCCAGTTGCCCTGACCAACACTGAAGCCACACAATGAGAAAAAATAAACTGTGTTTCCAAAGATGTGCTATTACTTTCCCCAACAGGCAAGGTCCGTACGTTTTCTGTGTAAGTAAAGCTGTAGTCAAACTGATTTCATTACCTGACAATGCCTTTAGGTTTTAAGTTCTTAGAGATATGGGCCTGTGTTGGTGAAATTGAAAGCTCACTAAATGAGAAATGTGCAGCTGACCCATGACCTGTGTCCTGTGGCCAGACCACATTGTGCCAATGAGATGACCCCTCCTTCGGCGGTCTGCACCCTGACAGCAAGAGAGATAACACACGGGGGTGAGCGGGGGGCTCCTACAGCTCTCTGAAATTAGAAGGATCTCTGCCACCTTTCAAGATCAAAACTAAAATACTTGGGGATATGGATGTGCTCACACCTTTCTTTATGTATTTGGCATCAAAACAGTATGAATAAATTACATCAATTTTTAACATTGGGAATCATGTTTAAATTATATTTGAGATTACTATTTAAGGATATTCTTGGAGAAAATTGGACACCTCCACTAAGTGTTTATCATTTATCTTTCTAATCACTACTTCAACATTGATTACAATTCCACCCCTAAAGTGGGATGGTTTTTTATGTACTTCCAAAATGGATTCCCAGTGAGCGGTGGCTGGCATCATTTCCATGCTTCAAGATTCAGGATAGGACTTCCCTGGTGGCGCAGTGGTTAAGAATCCACCTTAACCAGGAGACACGGGTTTGATCCCTGGCCTGGGAAGATCCCACGTGCCGTGGAGCAACTAAGCCCATGCACCACAACTACTGAGCCTGTGATCTAGAGCCCGTGAGCTACAACTACTGAGCCCATGTGCCACAACTACTGAAGCCCATGCACCTAGAGCCCGTGCTCCGCAACAAGAGAAGCCACCGCAATGAGAGGCCCGCGCACTACAACTAGGAGTAGCCCCCGCTCACCGCAACTAGAGAAAGCCCGTGCGCAGCGACGAAGACCCGACTCAGCCAAAAATAAATAGATAAATAAATAAATTTGTAAAATTAATTAGTTAATTAAATTTTAAAAAGATTCAGGATAATGCCAACTGTGATGGTGGCCACTGTGACTCTTGGGTAACCTTTGCTCTGGGTCAGGCACTGTTTCAAGCACTTCACAGATTAACTCCTTACAGTTATTAACTCAAAGAGTAGGAGGTGGAAATTAAAAAGTAGCCCCTCTGGGTTTTCATAGGGAGTTATAGGCCCTATGGGAATAGGTGTTGTCAACTGCTTTTATGTTCATTTCCAAAAGGATAATTTTGGTTTTGTTAGGATTTCTCTTCTTCTTGGGATTGAATTCTTTCAAAACTATGTGTGTCCCCTTATTTTAAGACGGTTTTTCTCATAAACAAGGTATTGCGTTTGCATCTTTGCAGACAAAATGTGTGACACCAGGAGCAGGCCCCACGTTCCTTGTCAGGCATGAAGTCTTTTGTACTTTGAGGAGCTGTTAGGTTTTAAACTGTGGGGTATATGCACTATTTCTCTGCTGCCCATCAAGGTTCCATGACTGTGAGGGCTTTGACAATGAAGTTACTCTACTTGATGAGTTTCTGTCCTCCCCAAATTATACAGAGAATGACCAACTAACACATAATCAAAACTGGGTTAGCCATACAGAAAATGCCTTTTGATATATCAGAAAAAATGACTAATTTGTCTACCTAATTAACAAAAATCTATGGCAAATCTTTTAGGCACTGAGTCCAATGGGGTTAAAAAACCAAAAAAAAACAAATTAAGACCATAGTTTTCCCTTTCATCCCTTGTCTGGGGACGTTTCTAGGTCCTGATGGTCACTGTCTGTTTAGATTATAAACAGTGTCCAGGTGGCTGACCCAGGTGTCCCCATTGGTCATGAGTGATGGGACTGCCCTCTCCATAAGGGCTGACCTGGTTCCACCTGGCATCATTGGGAGAAGTGACCAGCATGAGTGACCAGGGGAGGAAGTTACCACCCACACCAGGCCCCTGCTATCCATTGCTGATCCATGATATCTGTGCTCCATGTGTGATATCTCTCTGTGAAAACAAATATCCGTAATTCAGAATTAAAGACATGTTCCTAGTGCTACATTTCAGCCTTCACCAACCCTGCGGTTCCTATTTGAAAAGCCAATCCCAACGGCAAAATTAGTTTCCCGCACCAGAGAACACCATGATAGTCAAGGTTTGGAAGCAAAGGGGAAAGTATTTTTTTCCCCTGGTTATTTTTTCAAAAATCTCCCCCATCCCCCATGTTTTAATGGGTCAAGTTGTGCAGCGATGGCTTTAAAATAAAATAAGTAAAGCCAGATTTTTGAAAATGGAGCACATTGTGTGTTTGTCGCTGGAAGAAAAAGTGTCAGTGCCCTTCTAAAGGTAGACTGTAGTCACAACTCTTAGAATTGCAAGGAACACGAGCCCACTTGTGCTGGTTCAGGGAAGCTGGCAGGTGTCAAGTTTCGGTGCAGCTCCTGGGCAGTATTCTCTGGGGGTTCTGAGGGCGGGAGTGTCGAGGAGACAGTCTTGCTTTTGCCTTCGGGTGCATCTGCCACATATTCCCTTTCTTCCAGAGGTTTCTTCACTGACCCCTCTAAGTACCATGTTCGCACGACCCTAGTAGGCCCAGATACCCAAGACCTGAGGATGCTGCCAGCCTGTCCTGCATCACTGCCGGCCTATTGGCTCCCTTGGCTGTGGCCTGAGTGAAGGAAGGGATGCTGTGGGAACACAGCCGCTGCCCCTGGGATGTGGGTGGGGCAGCTTCCCTCGGAAGAACTTCCCTCGGGCGACAAGGCCCCTGGTGCCTCAGTATCTCCTTTCCTCTCTGTCCCCAGAAAGAGCTCTCTGAAGAAGTCGGCCAGAACGACAGTCTCGCTCAGCTTTCTGTTCAAGTCCACAACGCCTCGTGCACCGTGAGGATTGCAGCCATCACCAAAGGGGGAGTCGGGCCCTTCAGTGACCCAGTGAAAATATTTGTCCCTGCACACGGTGAGCGCTGGTGCCCGATTGACTGACGGAACATCAGTCCGGGCAACACACAGGTGGCCAGAGAGTAGCCTGTGGCATGGACGGCTTGTTTAAGAATGAAGCATAAAGACCAAAAGGAAATTTCACAGGGATAAGGATAGTTGATCGCTGATCACAGAGCTGTCGGTGCCCTTGAGTCTTCCCACTACTATTACTCTCCAGTGTCATAACTTCCTAGGAAGATTCATCCCTTTCAGAACCCAGAATTTGACTGGACTTATGAATTTAGGTTTTTTGGTTTTGCTTTTAACTTCTATTAGAGTATAATTGATTTACAATGTTGTGTTAGCTTCAGGTGTACAGCAAGGTCAGTCAGTTATACACGTACATATATCCACTCTTTTTTAGATTCTTTTCCGACATAGCTCATTACAGAGCATTGAGTAGAGTTCCCTGTGCTATACGGTAGGTCCTTATTAGTTAGCTATTTTATATATAGTATTGAATTTGTTTAAATGCATCCATACTACATGACTGAATTTTGGGTAGGCAATGTGGCTAACCCTCAGCTCTCTAGAATTGGCACCGTTTCTTTGTTTGCTTTAAGCGGTGCAGGTTGCTCTGTTATTAGCCATTCAAACCTTAGGTAACATGCTTTGTGATTCATTGGTACAGAACAAGAAGCGTTTCCTATAGAAGCCATCTTTACACGGCGCTGGGCTCGCTCAGCTAAATGCCCGTCCCTGCGTGCTGTTTTCTTCTTGTTGTTGGAGTGGCCTTAAGCAAGGTGATGCCGTGGTGCCCCAAGTGGCCCAAATGCTGTGTTTGCTTCTGTAGACCAGGGCAGCCGCCTTTGTTCTGACTCTGACCTGCCCTAGGTTGTTTGGTAATGAACTGCTACCGTGAACTCTACGCAGACATCTATATGGGTATGATTTGTGCATTTACAAGTTCTTGCCAAATATACAGCCTTTGTAGCCGTAGCAGACAGGACTTGGGAACAGACCGTTGATTCCCCCTATGTCTGTCCCAGTGACCCTCAGATATGTTCTCCCTTTTAGTGCCAAATTGGATCCATATTACAGCTCCTACAGCCCATAAGCCCAGTCCCAAGGGAACATTAGTAACTGGTGTTGGGGACACAAGGCATGCCTACCTGGCAGAATTTCAGGGACAATGAGATTCTGATTCTAGAGGCACAGGTTAAAAATCAGAGTTTAACACAGACATAGAAAACAAACTTATGGTTACCAAAGGGGAAAGGGGGTGGGGGAAGGATAAATTAGGAGTTTGAGATTAGCAGATACAAACTAGTACATATAAAATAGATAAACAATTAGGTCCTACTGTGTAGCACAGGGAACTGTATTCAATATATTGTAACAAACCATAATGGAAAAGAATATGAAAAAGAATATATATATTATATATATATTATATATATATATATATATATATATATATATACACACACACACACACACACAAACATATAACTGAATCACTTTGCTGTACACCGGAAACTAACACAGCATTGTAAATCAACTATACTTCATTATTTTTTTCCCCACACCTTGTGGCATGTGGGATCTAGGATCTTAATTCCCTGACCAGGGATCGAACCCACGGCCTCTGCAGTGGAAGCACAGAGTCTTAACCACTGGACCGCCAGGGAAGTCCTATTCTTCCATTTTTTCAAAAAAAGTCAGAGGTTAAGATGACAGAGCTTTCATCTTCATTCATAATAAACCGTCCAAAACTGTAAAAAGCTTTGCTGTTCTGGCAGTCCTGGTTTTGCATGGTTCCTGTCTGCATACATTTCAGTTACCACAGTTTAGTTACATCACACCTGTTCCCCAACAATATGGTTCAAATTTAAGGTGCCAGCATATATTAACTGTGAGTAATTGTATAAACTTCACCGCCAGCTCTTCAGTGCACAGATCACTCCATAAATAACAGGGGCATCTTGGTTGTGACCAGTTGGGTCACTTCTTTCAAAGTCCGTCTGTGGTTCATCACCGTGCTTTCCTTATTCAGTTCACATGCATCTAACAGGCATAGAGCTGTGTTACTTCCTTGTCTCGCAGGGGCGAACCCACATGACATTTCACAGAAGCAGATAATTGAGAGACGGAGCTGGTGAAGAAAGATGAAAATGTAGAGAAGAAAGAAAAAGTGATAGTGTTGGAAGTGGAATTTGAATTGAATGTGTGTGGAGTTACGAAAGAAGTAGTCGACTGTGGGCATGTTGATGCTGCTGCCATTTGGTCCATGAGATGTGCAGCCAGGGAACTCAGTGAAGGTGGACTTACCCACATGAGTGAACTGGTTGTGCTGAAAAGGAGAAAGATGTCCCAGAGGAAGTTACACTGGCCACAGTCTTCACAGGTGTGTCAGGGGCCCCGAAGCTGATGTACCGAATTGAGAATATGCAGATTATGGCCCACTGAATGAGGAGTACACACCACCCACATGGGGTGGGTAGATAGTTCCCTCAGCATCTGAGCTCCCACTTTGGGGAAGTGAAAACCCTGGGGTCATTTTGATTGTGCAGTTTCAATACACCCACACAAAGGAAGCAGAGTCACAAGATCTATTACAGATCCCAGATGCGGGTGTGGGGTGAGGAGGTTGGAGAGCCAGGGCAAGGGTGGTCCTTCATCTCACGTCAGAGCAGGCGGTAGAGAGGAGGTAGAAAACGCCTGTACTTAACTTTTCAGGGGCTCAACTCTAAATGGTTATTTTAAAAGGTGCCCCTGGAAAAGCAAAGCAGGAACTTGCAGCAGGACTCCTAAGCTCAGATCCTCATCAAAATGCCCAGACTCTGAATCGTCATACTGGGTTGTAAGCAGGGTTGTCATACTGTACAGGGCCTCAGCAGGGACTTCCCTGGCGGTCCAGTGGTTAAGAATCCACCTTCCAATGTAGGGGATGCGGGTTCGATCCCTGGTTGGGGAACTAAGATCCCACATGCCGAGGGGAAAGTGAGCCTGCGCGCCACAGCTAGAGAGCCCGCGCACTGCAACTACTGAGGCCGCGCACTCTGGACCGTGCACGCCACAACTAAAGAGAAGCCTACACGCCACAACAAAGAGCCCGTGCGCCACAACAAAAGATCCCACGTGCCGCAACTAAGACCTGACACAGCCAAATAAGTAAATAGATAAATAAATATATTTTTAAAATAAAAGAAAAGAAAATGTCTCAGCAGCAACTCAAAGTCTCTGCCTTCTCATCACAACATTAAAGGAACTCACAGAGGTATTTTACGACACTGAAAGCGCAAAGGATAAAACATTGGAAGCTGATCCAAACTTGGAAAGGAGTATGACGTTTGTCAGGGCATGGAAAATACATTCTCTCTATATCCTAAGCTATGTGGCTAGAAGCTGGCAAGCAGTGTTCAAACTACTCTTGATACTTTTTTTAACAAAGAAATAAAGCATTTTGATTCTCAATATTTCCAGTGTTTTAAATTAGAGCGTACCAGTTAAATATTAGTTTTACTATTTTTTCAATTGCTTATACGTTCATAACTGACATGAAGAGAGTTCCCCAATACTGTAAATCAACTACCCCGAATCCCAAAGAGATGTTTTGAATTGATTCTATTGGTGTTTTACCAGGTTGGGTCAATTTTGCCCCCTCGTCAACCCCAGCACCTGGCAACAAAGATCCTGTGCTCATCATCCTTGGCTGCTTTTGTGGATTTGTTTTGATTGGGTTGACTTTATATATATCTCTGGCCATCAGGAAAAGATTCCAGGAGACAAAGTTCGGGTAAGTTTCTCAGTTTACAATGTTTTGCTCGGTGGTATCGATGAAGTTGCTCTGCCAAGCGTTAATGCCTCTTCTGCTGGCCCAGCTCCGGTGCCCAGCTGGGTCCCTGTATTATGCACACCCCGTGGGGGGGGAGGCAGCTTCCTTACTTAGGCCAGTGCCACAAAGGCAGGCAATAGTGAAAGCTTTTTACTTCTTCCAAAGTCTCTTCTTGCTTTCCTCCTTTCTTGTTTGCCTTTAAGAGGAAACTTAATATTTTTTAGGACATTAAATGTTGTGAAAATATTTTGATTCTGGTTTTAAAATACATTAAAGTCAAAGTGCTAGAATGACATCCCATCCACAATAGCACGAGAACTGTAAGGTTCCTAAGAAGAAACCCAACATATGTACAAGAGCTTTGTGGAAAAACTTATGAAACTTTACTGACATTGCAGAAGACAACTCAAATAAATGGAAAGATGTGTACCATGTTCATAGATGGGAAGGCTCAGTTTTGTCAAGAGATCATTTTTCCCCAAGTTAACCATAAATTCAATATAATCACCATCTAAATTGCTGCAGGATTGTTGAAAAAAGCTGATTTGAAAATTTACCTGAGGGACTTCCCTGGCAGTCCGGTAGTTGAGACTTTGCCTTCCAATGCAGGGGGTGTGGGTTTAATGCAGGGGGTGCACATTCGATCCCTGGTCAGGGAGCTAGGATCCCATATGCCTCGTGGCCAAAAAGCCAAAACATAAAACAGAAGCAATGCTGTAACAAATTCAATAAAGACTTTAAAAAAGGTCCACCTCAAAAAAAAATCTTTAAAAAAAAAAAGAGAAAATTTACCTTGAAGAGTAAATGAGCAGAGACGGCCAAGACAGTTTTGAAAAACACAAAAGTTTGGGTGGAGAGGGCTAATCCTACTAGGTATAAAAACATGTTAAATGATTAGAATAGCGAGGTATTGGTGAGAACTCAGTGTATGGACATCACAGGGTGCCCGTATGTGTGTGGGAATAGAATATACAATGAAGATTGCATTTCAAATCTGTGGAGAAAGGAAGGAATGTTCAAAAAACAGAACCTGTTCTAGGGGTTGGATGGAGAGAGATGAACAAGACAAGCATGGGGCTGCCCACATGTAGCTTATAGTCTAGCAGTTAGGAAATACAGAAGAAAATGCTCCGTGTGAAAACATTCTTATCAGCTAGTCCTCCACTAACTCATGGTTCCACAGAACCCAAAAGCTTACCACCAAAATAGATCTTAGATATTATCTGATTCAACCCTAGCTGTAATAATTTGGAGAAGTTTAATGTTGAATGTTTTAAAACTTACCAAAAAGTGGGGCTGCAAAGTACAGCAGATATATTAATAAGATTCCAGTACTGTTTCAAATATTTAGAAATAAAATTATCTCCAAGAACCATTAAGCTGAGCAGAAGCCGAAAACAAGTGAAAAGTTGATCACAGTTTATTTTATACATTATTTTATACTGAAGTCAGTTTCCTTGGGTCTTCACACCCTCTTCATTTGTTCATTTTGTACAAGCACCTTTCATTTGTTCATTTTTTAATGAAAATACCTTTATTTTCTACTTATAAAAGTAACGTTCTTCTAGTTTTTTTAAGAATCAAATTATATAGAATAGTTGAAAGTAGAAAGTGAAACCCACCTGTAACTCCAGGGTTTATACCTGGTCTCAGTTGCTATTTCGGCATAAATCCTTCCAAATTCTTTACTTAGCATACAAATATATTATTTTTTAAATGTGTTCTCTCTTTTAAAATCTATATATGCAAGATAACGTGAGGTTAAGTCTATAATTTAGACTCATGAATTCATAGTACTTGCCACCAATTAGTCTAAAACAGTGACTAAATGGATTTTTTAAAATAGGTTTTATTTTTCAGAAAAGTTTTAAATTTACAGAAAAGTTGAGAAGGTAGTACAGAGACTTTCCATATACATCACATCCAGGGTCCCCTGTTATTAACATTTTATGTTAGGACAGTATATTTGCTACAGTCAGTCAAACAATATCAATACATTGTCATTAACAAAGTCCATACTTTGTTCAGATTTCCTTTGTTTTTGCCTAATATCCCTTTTCTTTCCCAGAGGCCTATCCAGGACACCACATCACATTTTGTCCTCATGTCTCCTTAGGCTCCTCTTGGCCATGGCAGTTTCCCAGCCTTTCCTTGTTTTTGTTGAACTTAATAGTTTCCGGGAGTACTGCTCAGGTATTTTGTAGGATGCCCTCTCTTGGAATTTGTGTGATGTTCTGCTCGTGATTAGACTGGGGTTACAGGTTATTGAGTGGAAGACTACAGAGGTGGAGTGCCACCTTCATCCCATTACATCGAGGATACACACTGTCAACATGATTTATCACTGTTGACGTTAATCCTGATCACCTGGCTGAGGTGGTATCTGCCTGATTTCTCTACCATAGTTATTTTTTCTCCCTTTTTATACTGGACTCTTAGGAAGCAAGTCCGTATATGCAGCTCACACTTACAGGGTAAGGAGTTAATGCTACCCCCATCTCTTAGAGGCAGAGTATCTACATAAAATATTTGGAATTCTTCTGCGCAGGAGACTTCTCTCTTTCCCCCATTTTATTTATTTATTTATTTATACACATATACACACACACACACGTGTGTGTGTGTGTGTGTGTGTATTATCAGTCTGGACTCATGAATATTCATTTTATACTTTGGCTTATAATCCAATACAACTACTGTGTTGCTCAAACTGTTGCAGCTTTGGCCGTTGGGAGCTTATCAGTTGTTCTCAGCTCTTGATGGTTCCTAGACAGGGTTGTTTGATATTGCCAGGTAAGCCTAAAATGGATCTAAGGAAAGAAGCCTATTTCTCCCAGTGAGAAAGGTCTTTGTACTAGAAGAGCCCTTTTAACAGGCAGAAGCTTAGTAGCATCTTGTGGAACCAGCCCCAACCTGGGTAGCCTTCTGCTGCTTGTGTGAGATGTCTGTTCTCATTCACCCAGGAGCGCCTTCACAGAGGAGGATTCAGAATTGGTTGTCAGTTACATAGCAAAGAAGTCCTTCTGTCGGCGAGCCATTGAACTCACCTGTAAGTTGACTCTCATTTCTCTGTTTTGGCAAAAGTTAAAATAGTTGAGAGCAAAGAAAACCACAAATTAATTGATAGATTTCTAACAAAAGCCAAAGGAGTCGAAGAATGTCTATCTTTAATATGCAAAATGTCTCTGAAAACCAACAAGTAGAGAGTCAGACATGGCCCGGGGCTTCCCTACTAGCCGCTTTCCTGGAAATCTGGAGCTGGACCCACGGTGAAGTGACCGGGGTTAAGGACTCCCGATACCATGAAACATGGAGGGAAGAAGGAACTCTCAGGGTGAGAGGAGAAGATGTGGGCAGAGGGATTTAAAGGAAACAGCAAAGCAACTGTCATAATCTTGAGCTCATTTCCTGTTTTTTCCTGACAACCAAGTCAGGGAACAATTTGCTAGCATACTTTGTGACAGTTATGGTTTGAGCTTTGCTGAATCAGAGCGGGAACTCTTTTAGTTTCAAAAAATGGGAATAGACAGATAGCTGTGTTCTTGAATAATTTCAGAAACAGTGTTGGAAGTGTGTGAATATTATCAAATTCAAGCTTCAGGATGTTTGCCAAAAAACAAAACAACAACAAATAAATATAAGGATGATGGAAGGCAGGTTACTATGAAACAAAAATTCATTTGATGTAGGATGTTATTACTTCTTTAATCTAGAAATTTTGCCTTTTAGATGTCTATTCTTGCATTTAAAAAAATCTGTCATTTAGACCAATTTCTTTCCTTGATTGAAGCACTATTTGGGTAAAATTTTTTCACTAAAAGCTAATGTGTCCTTTGTAATTACCACATTTTTTTTTTCTTTCTAAGTCTTGCTCGTTCCCTAACTATGGCACAGACTGAATCATTTGCCAAATGGCTATTGAATTGGTCTCCCTCTCCTGGTTAACAGCCTTTATTGATAACACTGATTGTCTGTGCCGCATATCTACACCTCATAGAAAATCTTAACCTTCAGTCCCCCACCAAGTATTCAATTTAGCACTTTCTGTGTCATTATAATGAAGTTCTATATACCATATGTAAAACAAACTGTACCTTGTTCTCTACATGTTTCCTGTGGATTCTGTGCCACCTTCCCTGGCATGGAAGGGCAGGGGAGGTGTCCTGATGACTTTTTTTGTATCCCACACTTAGAGGTATACTAGTAAATGCTCCACTAGAAAGAATATTGACTGGGGACTGCCCTGGTGGTCCAGTGGTTAAGACTCCGAGCTCTCAATGCAGGGGGCCCGGGTTTGATCCCCTGTCAGGGAACTAGATCCTGCGTGACGCAACGAAGATCCCTCACGCAGCAACTAAGATCCTGCATACTGCAACTAAGACCCAGCGCGGCCAAATAAATTTATAAATAAATATTTAAAAAAAAAAAAAAAGAAAAGAAAGAATATTGACTTAGCTTCCTCACTCCTTTAGAGTCAAGGGCAAAGCTCCCCTGCATGAATCGGATTGCCAGCTGCTGCTACCACCCAATGGGAAGGGAAATATGGTTCTGATTTTTATAATCCTTCAGGATTAATTTTGCCCTGAAACATTCATTTTACTCAGTTTAATCATTAAGTACGATTAAGTGTGATATTTTACTACTGGCATTTTGGGGGGAGAGCTACGGATATAAAATGAGAAAAATGTTTAACTTTTTTATAGGACTTTATATACAATTTTAATTATATTCGGATGAAAGGAAGCATACTGACAGGTCATGTATGTTCTGTGACTCCTTTTATAGTACATAGCTTGGGAGTCAGTGAGGAACTGCAAAATAAACTAGAGGATGTCGTGATTGACAGGAACCTTCTAATTCTTGGAAAAATTCTGGGTGAAGGTAAGCAGTTTAATTCTTTTAAAATATGAGTAAGAAGGTAAACAGTTCACAGTCATTTTAAAAAATATGTATTTATTAAATAAAATACCATTTTTGTGACTTGAAGTTATAATACAAATAGTTCTATCTTATAACTTTTAAAATGACAAAGTAAATAGTGATTTTTGAAACTCAGATTTGGCCTATGAAAAAGGCCTCTGCAGAGCCTAACAAACACAGTGGGCTCTCGAAAAATATTAATTTCCTCTCTTCATTAAAATGCAATGCAATTCATGGGTCGGCTTCCTATATACTTTCAATTTATTCCTCTAGTTCTTAAGTTTACTATTCTTGTCACCTTCTTAATTAAATAGGAACACAGGTGAAAATACATATTTGTCAAAATGGTCTTAGGATAAATGATAATGGCGTTAAGAGTTTGTACTTGATGCACGTCAGTAACAACTTCCATGTTGTCTTGTAAGTTTCTTGAATCAGTCATGATGCTTAATAAAGTGGTGAGCTGGGCTAAGTGTGAGCCAACCAAGCTTGTGACAAGCAGGAGGCGAGGGCATGGCCTGTGCCCTGGGTTTACCAGTGTGGGTGACCTGGCCAGCTCTGCCCGGCTGCTGTGTTGGGGTCACAATGGAGCCACGTGCAAACAGCAGCTACAGTGCTATTGCATTTCTGTGGGCAAGAGAGATTTTGCACAAGGTCAGTAGAGATGTTGTTTTACTTCACAGGAGAGTTTGGGTCTGTCATGGAAGGAAATCTTAATCAGCAGGATGGGACCTCTCAGAAGGTGGCCGTGAAAACCATGAAGTGTGAGTTAACCCTGATGAAACCCATTCTTCTAGGGGTGGGCAGCTGCTTCAGTATCCGGTGCTTCATCAGGCCAGTGATGAACGATGGAGCTCATATGTCATGGTCTCGGTCACCAATGGGTCAGAAGGCCATCCAGAGCACTGTTAAGGTCACAGATGGAAAGTTACTGTAATGAGCTCTTCATACCTGCATTGTGTGTGTGTGTATATATATATATATATATATATATATATATATATGTATATATATATATATTTTTTCAAACTGAGCATGAGGAAACACTAATTCAGGGCTTGTCTGTTTGGGGGAGGGGTCTGAAGCTCTGATGGTGCTTTTTTTTTTTTTAATTTATTTATGTATTTATTTACGGCTGTGTTGGGTCTTTGTTTCTGTGCGAGGGCTTTCTCAGTTGTGGCAAGCGGGGGCCACTCTTCATCGCGGTGCATGGGCCTCTCACTATCGCGGCCTCTCTTGTTGTGGAGCACAGGCTCCAGACGCGCAGGCTCAGTAACTGTGGCTCACGGGCCCAGTTGCTCCGTGGCATGTGGGATCTTCCCAGACCAGAGCTCGAACCCATGTCCCCTGCATCGGCAGGCGGACTCTCAACCACTGCGCCACCAGGGAAGCCCTCTTTTTTTTTTTAATGTTTGGTTTTATTTATTTATGTATTTGTTTATGTATTTATTTATTATTGAAGTATAGTTGGTTTACAATGTTTCAGATGTACAGCAAAGTGATTCAGTATATTATATATTCTTTACACTTGTCAGGGAGGGGGAAATTTCCCCCTCCACCCCTTTTAAGTTCTTGTGGCTGGCCTAATAAAATTGACACAAGACAGATTAACAGGAGAAAAAGAAATAAGTTTTAATTCATGTGCAGGAAATGTCATAGAAATGGGACCTACGAAGTGGCCAAAGAGGCAGCTTTTATATGTTTTAGACAAAGAAATAGTAAATTTGTGAGGAATTGACAGGACAAAGAAACATGGGTTTTAGGTGCTCAATAAGTGAAGAATCAAAGCAAAGCTCAAAGTTTGGGCTTGGGGTAGTCAGTTTAAAGAACTAACAAGGGAGAAGGTGTGGAGAAAAGGGAACCCTCTTGCACTGTTGGTGGGAATGTAAATTGATACAGCCACTATGGAGAACAGTATGGAGGTTCCTTAAAAAACTGAAAATAGAATTACCATACGACTCAGCAATCCCACTACTGGGCATATACCCTGAGAAAACCATAATTCAAAAAGAGTCATGTGCCACAGTGTTCATTGCAGCTCTCTTTACAATAGCCGGGACATGGAAGCACCCTAAGTGTCCATCGACAGATGAATGGATAAAGAAGATGTGGTACATATATACAATGGAATATTACTCAGCCATAAAAAGAAACGAAATTGAGTTATTTGTAGTGAGGTGGATGGACCTAGAGTCTGTCATATAGAGTGAAGTAAGTCAGAAAGAGAAAAATACCGTATGCTAACACATATATATGGAATCTAAGAAAAAAAAATGGTCCTGAAGAACCTAGGGGCAGGACAGGAATAAAGACGCAGACGTAGAGAGTGGACTTGAGGACACGGGGAGGGGGAAGGGTAAGCTGGGATGAAGTGAGAGAGTGGCATGGACATATATACACTACCAAATGTAAAATAGATAGGTAGTGGGAAGCAGCTGCATAGCCCAGGGAGATCAGCTCAGTGCTTTGTGACCACCTAGAGGGGTGGGAAAGGGAGGGTGGGAGGGAGGCTCAAGAGGGAGGAGATGTGGGGATATACGTATATGTGTAGCTAACTCACTTTGTTATAAAGCAGAAACTAACACACCATTGTAAAGCAATTATACTCCAATAAAGATGTTAAAAAAGAAAGAAAGAAAGAACTAACAAGGTTTGTTTATACAGGCTTCTTCAGCCAGAATTCCCTCTCTCTGGCGATAAGGGTGTCCTTCATCCTTCACATGAGAGAGTTATTTCCTGCTTTCAGGAAGACAGAAAGGAGTGTTAGAGTGTCAGAGTGTCCCCCTTGCACTGGCCATTTCCTAAGTAACTGTAATTCAAAGTAATCAATATGCCATCGTGACATATTTTGGGGTGGCCCACCCTGAGCCCCAGCACACTCAAGGCAATAACATTTGTTATTTTTACTCTCTCCCTCCCCCTCTCTCATCATTTAGTAGAGATAACGATTCCAAAGTAAAGCACGAATTTCCAAGGCAGGACTGAGCTGGTAGCAGCATCTGACCCCAGGGGTTGGTCTGGCTTAGCTTGGTGGGTTCACTTCCTCACTTGAGGGTGGTTGTATGGTCTGCAGGAAGCTGTGGACTGCCCGGAAGGTAAGATGCCCAGAGAGAGGAGAAATATTCTTTGGTTAAAGGCATATCAAGAGCTATGATCATAAACTGCAGTCGCCAAGGGAGCTGGGAAGAGTGCTTACATCTGGGTCAGGAGGGGCCCGATAAGTCATCACACAGAATCTGTTTTCATCCCACAAGTAGTAAAGTGCTATTAAGAGTCTTAAGCAAATGAGGACAAGAGCATATTATTACATTCTAGAAAGTTCACTTTGGTTGCAGCATGGAGGAGAATGAATTACAGTGTTGACAAAAATAGTGGCAGATGCCAGTTAGAGCCCTTTCAGAGCCTGTGCCCATGTCCATCTAGACAAGGAAACTAAGGCTCAGAAAGGTGGTGACTTGTCCAAATCAAATAGCTAGAAAGGAGGAGGGTCGGGCCGGAGTTTTCCTCACCATAGATTGACCAGACTGCAATGGCGGACCATGATAACGGGTCCCCCCATGCCCTTCTCCAGGAAGCATCTCCAGGGCCTGGAGACACATGATTGTCTAAGTTCGGTTCTTCAGGTGTCCAGCTGGGCACCCATGAAATTGACCACGATCGTACACCATTCACCTGCAGTTGTCCTCACAGTTCATACAGAGGAAAATTATTTGGTGCTGTGTTTGTTAATGCTCTTAATATTGCTTCCTCATTTACCCCTTGTATATATTCAGTATTACTTTTGATCAAGGGGTAAAGTAAAATTGGTTTCTTCCTAAAATTTAAATGCACTGTTTATTGGGCATTAAAGCATCAGTTAGATTATAAGCATGTATTGAGACTTCTTAACCAGAATTGGAGGCTGAAGTTTTAATTTAAATATAAAAAGTAACCCTAATAACCAATAAGTCAGACGGGCTGGTGCTTTTTGCTTTTTCAAGCTTTCTATATACATAATAATGGCCAATACTTATGTAATTCTTACTGTGTGCCAGAGGGCACTGCAGTTATTCCCACATTTCATCAGTACAGCAGGAGCAGGAAATCAATACAACTAGGAAGTAGGTGTGGGTCATCTCCTCCATAGACTGAGAAAACCCAAAGTTAGAGTACTTACTGGAGCTGAACCCATGTGGAGCCGAGTCTGGGTATCAAGCCACAGTCAGCATCCTTCCTGCCTCTCTCATTTTTCTGTTAACCTCTCAGTGTGTCCCTAGGAAGGCTCCTTCCATCAGTTATCCCAATTCACCGAGTAGAAAGTTTAGGGGCCCTAGTAAAAGGAGCTGGGCCTGGAACCTGTTTCCTCTCTGGCCTTGGCTCTGCAATCCTTTAACTTAGTTAGAGTAACTTGTATGTGAATTGCATCCATGCTAATTATCAAAGATTAAAAGCCCAGTCTCTGGCCTCTGAATCCCAGGCTCATCTACATTTGCCTGGAGGGGTTAGACCCTGGGGAAGGGGTTTGCCCACTTCACCTGGTTGTTTGGGGCAAAGTTGGCAGACATTTTGTAGGTCTATAGAATTTTTTTGCTTAAATTTGCTTTGATAGGAAGGTTAATATATCTTAAGCCCATAGGAGGTACAGACACTGTACTACATGCTCTTACATGTAATTTCAATCAACACTTCCCCCCTGTTAAAGCAGATTCCCTAAGGCATGCTTGGCTTTGTGTTTGATTTTAACGGTGGTGAAATACACATAGCATAAGATATACCATCCTAACCCTTTTTAAGTGTACAGTTCAGGGACATTCAGTGCATCCACATTGCTGTGCAACCATCACCACCATCCATCTCCAGAACTTTTTCGCCTTGCAAAACCATAACTCCGTACCCATTAAACAACAACCCTCCATCCGCCGTGCCCCCTCCTTCTGGCAGCCACCATTCTACTTTCTGTCTCTGTGAATTTGACTTCTCTAAATACCTCATAAAAGCGGAATCAAAAAAAAAAAAAAAAAGAAAAAAAAAAAGCGGAATCATACAGGATTTGTCCTCATGTGACTGACTTATTTCACTTACCATAATGTAGAATTTTAAATGTTTCTCTTAAATTGGCTTAATTCCAAAAACGTGGTATGAAAGCGTATCTAGTTCACAAGGCGTGATTGGGCAACCAGACTTGCAAGAAACGTGGTGAGAGAGAGAAGCATGTGTTCTTTCTTTTTTGAAGGCAAAAATCATTGCAACAGATCAGTTGGATTTGATTTTAGTTTTTTTAAACTAATATGCTTTCATTTTTAGAGCAGTTTTAGGTTTATAGAAAAATTGGGCAGGGACTTCCCTGGCAGTCCAGTAATTAAGACTCGGGGCTTCCACTGCAGGGGGCATGGGTTTGACCCCTGGCCAGGGAACTAAGATCCTGTATGCCTTGCTCAGGCTCAGCTGAAAAAAAAAAAAAATGGGCAGAAAGTAGAGGGTTCCCATATACCCCCTCCCCTCACACGGTCTCCCCTGTTAACGTCTTGCATGGGTGTGGTACATTTTTTATAATTGATGAACCCGTAGTGATACATTATTAACTGAAACTCATAGGTTACATTAGGGTTCCCCTTGTGTTGTATGTTCTGTGGGTTTTGACAAATGCATAATGCCCTGTGTCCACCATTCCAGGGTCATACAGAAGTTTCACCTTCCTAAAACCCCCATACGCCATCTATTCATCCCTCCCCCCACCAGTCTCTGACAACCACTCATCTGTTTACTGTTGCTATCATTTTGCCTTTGCCTGCTTTTACTTTTAAAGAACAAAATTGCTATTGCCCCCTCCCCTTCTCTGAGTAAATAACTCGTGCCTAACATTTTCTGTCTTTTCTTTTAGTGGACAACTTTTCGCAGCGAGAGATTGAGGAGTTTCTCAGTGAGGCTGCGTGCATGAAAGACTTCAACCACCCAAATGTCATCCGACTCCTAGGTACTCAGAGAAACATAGGACTGGGTGGCCGGAGGGGCTCAGCTGATCCACTCTGGGCCACAGGAAACATCTCTGGGGCAGATACATTTTACACCTTGTATAACTCTGAAGCAATTTATAACATCGGATTTTTCGGGACTTCCCTGGCAGTCCAGTGGTTAGGACTGGGTGCTTCCACTGCAGGGGGCCCGAGTTCGATCCCTGGTCAGGGAACTAAGATCCTGCAAGCCGCACAGTGTGGCAAAAATAAAATAAAATAAAATAAAAATAAGGGCGTTTTCACCCAAAAGACTTCTTATGGTTATATTTTCTGAGGCTGGTCGTACAAATGGGCCTGCATTTTCCTGGACATCAGTGGGCTCAGGACTGTTCAGTGTCCACAAAGTTCTAGGTGATTGTGGATTAAAACAGCCCCCAGTCACCCCAGTTACAAGCCATGAAAGCTGGTTATGCTATAATTTGTATTGATTGAGTTTACCCGTGAATCAAAAGCTAGTGGAATAAAGCTGTAAAAGTAGACAAATTCCATAGATCATCTTTGAGAAACAATTTATTGACATATTTCAAGTACTGATTTCTCTGGATCTGCACTGACAGTTTCATGGCACTCGATTCAAGTGATTTGAGTCAGTGATTTAATAGGCAGAATTTGGTTTTGTGGCACTGTTTGCTAAAAAATACAAAAAGGAGAGCCCGTATCAAGTGGTTGCTGTGTGATACTATTCCAGGAGGGAAGAGCGACTTAAAAATAATTGAATATTCTGCTGACTTTTTTTTTTTTTGCTGTCCTGTGACTTGATAAATGCTAAATTCTTTGGGGAACTTTCAAAGGTTTATTATGATGGACACTGCAGAGAGATGGGAAAACTAATGTTTGGAGACGATGTTGTGTCAAAGAAACCACTGTTGCTCATTTGTAACTATTGACTTCCGTGGACTCTGAGAACAGTGGCGCTTTGTAATTGTACCACCGTGTGCAAGAGCATTGTAAGCTTGATCTCAGGTGACAGACAGGCTCTGATTCTAGCATCCATGACAAATGATGTTTTTTTCCCCCCGTGTATGTGTTAACATTTAGAGATGTGAATTTCACCTGTTGGCCCTCAGAATTCTTCCAATAGTTTTAAGCATTCGGTTGCAGGGGACTTCTTCATACGCTTGAGTATTGAACCATCACGTGAAACTAGTTTGCCCTTGAATTCTGCTGCAGTCACTACCCCTCACGTAGACTCAGTATAACAGAAACGCCATGGGTTTATAGATGGCTGTACTTGGTATCGATTAATTTTTGAGAGCTTTCACGCAAAGATTGGCACTAGTCTGAAAGAAAAAGAAATACCAAGAAGTGGACCCAGTGTGTGTTCCATATTCTAGAATACAGCGTGTGAGTTGTGAGGGTTTGGTTTGGTTTTGTTTTTTTAACCGCTAACTTGAGAGCACATGTTTTCAATTTGGCCAGCGCTCCTGCAGTGCTTTTTCTGGTCACTGGTAACAAGGGCTCTTTGTAACTTACTCTCTGTTTTCAATTCCAGGTGTATGTATAGAAATTAGTCCTCAAGGCATCCCCAGGCCCATGGTGATTTTACCCTTCATGAAATACGGGGATCTGCACACCTATTTACTGTATTCCCGATTGGAGACAGGACCAAAGGTAATTAATCACCCAGTTGCATGGCCTCTGAACAGTGCTTGGGGCTCCCGTGACAGGGCCTGGACAACACCAGCATCTAACCTAGAAAATGAAGGAGGGAAGGAGGGGACATTGGCCTCTGTTCCATGCTCACTGTGCACCCTGGGGGTTGAAATGTGGTCCTCATAGCCGGCCTGCCCATAGATTTCATTATTCCTGTTTTATGTGAGGGAGAAGCAGGCTGGGAGTGGAGCAGAGTGGGCCCCTCTTGCTGTCAGGGTGGTCTCTTTCCTTGAAAGTCTCCTCTTTTTAGATTGTTCACTCTGAAATTCCTGAATGCCGGAGCCATCTCAGTTTTCAGGCAGAAGTTGTACTGAGTTGTTTTTCAGAGACCCTGAGGGGGTCCATGTTTCTCTTTATCCCGAGCCGCTCTGTCCTCACAATCAGAAAGTGTGTTGGGAATTGGTGGGCCAGCCTGCCTGCCTTCCACGGTGCCCCTGAGAGGAACACTGACCCCACAGGGCAAACCCTGCCCTGAAGCCCCACAGCGCAGAGACACCAAATGGAAACGAGCTCTTAGACTGAAACACCTCGCCCACCGGTCACAGGTGGTGGAAAGAGTCGTGATGAGATAGTAGTAGCAAGATGGTGCCTGGGGAGCTTCATGGAGAAGGTCCTCATCCCGAGAGACAGGTGAACCTGTAGGAACAGCCATTTATTTATAATATGGCGAGGCAGTTGAAATAAAACTTGAGACCCAATTTAGGGGGAACATTTTCTAGAGCCTTCTTCGCTGTGTCTTGCTGCCCCTGTTGGTAGTTTGTGCCTGTGTGTTATGAACAGGCCAGGAGATTCTTGCTTTCCTTTTTCTTGTACTTGTTCTGTTCTTTCCAGGGACGGCATAAGGGACCTAAACAGGAAAGTGAGCCCCTTCCTTTTTCTAGCTACCCCCATGGTCCTGTGCTCACACCTGTTTTGTTCATGGCTTCTTTAAGTCTTTCACCAGCACAAATACTAACCAGAGACAGGAAATTGTAGCCACATCACAGAGCTATTACAAAGTCACTGGGGCACCTCCAAAGAGGTGAAGGGCCTAATCCAAAGTAGGGGACTCAGCATGGCTGAGTGCTTTCCTTCTTTTCCCCGTCCCCCCAAGAAACAGACAGTAACATGATAAGAAGCCTGGAGAAGAAGAAAAAATTACCCATAATTCCCAACATTGGCATCCTCGGACATTCACATTGCAACCGTTTATTCCACATCTCTGTGTTTCACAGGCAGGGGCTCAGTATGTACACATCTGCCTGTAGGCCAACAACAGGGGCTAACATTTCTCAAATGTTTGGCAGAGACCAGCCTGTGTTTCGCATATATCAATGGCACAGCCACCATAATAAGTAGTTACTAATAGAATCTCAGGTGAGGAAACTGAGGCACGGATCAGCAGTGGTGGAGGCAGAACAGGCTGCAGACCCCATGCCTTTAGTTCTTCTCCGCCGCAGCCCATGGGTGCCCCTGCCCAACAGGGCAGCCTCCAGACAGATGTCTGTGAATGGCTGCATAGCATCCTCTTGAATGGATTTCGCTTCATGTTGATGAATGATTTTGCCTACATTTAATTTCCTGGTATATTGTATGATTTTTCTAATAATTTGCAGGGGGGATTTCTTATTTCACAAGAGTGATTTCTGTAGTAAAAAAAATTAAAATACACAGGTTTGTTTGATGACCAACAATCATCCATCTTGTGAAGCTTAACTCTCCTCCCTTTTTTGGACCCCTGTGCGAGTGTAGTGAGCCTCAGATTGGATGTCTTTCTTGAATCTTTGTAGAAGAGAAATAGGCCATTTATATCCTTTATAAAAATACTTTAAGGGCTTCCCTGGTGGCGCAGTGGTTGAGAATCTGCCTGCCAATTCCGGGGGCATGGGTTCGAGCCCTGGTCCGGGAAGATCCCACATGCCGCAGAGCAACTGGGCCCGTGAGCCACAACTACTGACCCTGCGCATCTGGAGCCTGTGCTCCGCAACAAGAGAAGCCACGATAGTGAGAGGCCCGTGCACCGCGATGAAGAGTGGCCCCCGCTTGCCACAAGTAGAGGAAGCCCTCGCACAGAAACCAAGACCCAACACAGCCTAAATAAATAAATAAATAAATAAATTTAAGTCATATGGACTTCTAAGAAGACCTCTGCTTTAAAAAAAAATTTTTTTTAATTATCATACAGAAAAAAATGACTTTTTTCCCTTTTTGGTTTATAGTTATATAAATTGTAATGCATGTATAGATTCATATACTACCGTTACAATCAGGATACGGAACAGTTCCATCACCCAAAACTCCTCCTCCTGCTACTACCCCTTTATAGTTACACCTTGCCCACATGGCTAACCCCTGGCAACCACTGATCTGTTCTCCATCACTACAGTTTTGTCTTTTAGAGAATGCCATATAAATGGAATTATATAGTTTGTAATTCTTTGAGACTGGCTTCCTTCACTCAGTATTACGCCTTTGGGAGCCATCCAAGTTGCATGTCTCAGTAGTGCTTTGTTCTTTTTATTGCTGTGGAGGCTTCTACTGTATGGCTGTATCACAGTTTGCTTTTTCCATTTACCTATTGAAGGACCTATGACAGTTTTGAGTTGCTATAAAAATTCACATACAGGTTTTTGAGTGAACATAACTTTTCATTTCTCTAGGCTAAATACCCACGAATGGGATGCTAGGTCATATGGAAAATGTATGTTTATCTTTATAGTAAACTGCTAAACTACTTTCCAGAATGGCTGTACCATTTTACATTTCCACCAGGAATGTATGAGAAATTCAGTTGCTCTGCATTCTTGTCAGCACTTGGTATTATCTGTAGTTTTTTGTTTTGTTTTGTTTTTAGCTGCTCTGATAGGTGTATAGTGATAGCTTATCATGAAATTTATTTGCATTTCCCTAATGATTAATGATGTTGAGCATCTTGTGTTTATTTACCATCTTTATATCCTCTTTGGTGAGTGTCTGTTAAAGTCTTTTGTTTATTTTTTAATTGGGTTGTTGGTTTTCTTGTTGAGTTTTGAGAGTTCTTTAGCTACAGTTCCTCTGTTGGATATGTGATTTGCAATGACTTTTCTTCCAGTTTGTAGCTTGGCTTTGTATTCTCTTAACATGAGCAAAAAAAGTTTAATTTTGATGAAGTATAGTTTTTTCTTTTAATGGATCATACCTTCACTGTCATTTCTAAGAACTCTTTGCCTAACTCCAGATAAAAAAGATTTTCTTTTGTGTTTTCTTCTAAAAATTTGTGGGTTTACATGTTACGTTTAAGTCTGTGACCCATTTTGAATTAATTTTTGTATAAGGTGTGAAATTTAGTTTGTTGCTTTTTTTGCATATAGATGACCAGCATCACTTGTGAAAAGACTATCCTTAATCCACTAATTGCTTTTGCACCTTTGTGAAAAATCAGTTGTACACGTGTGGGTCTATTTCTGAGTTCTCTGTTCTATTCCATTAAGCTATGCGCCATCCTTCGCCCCTATCACACCATTGAGATTACTGTAGCTTTATTGTCTTAAAATCGGGTAATGTGATTCCTCCAAATTTATCCTACTTTTTCAGAGTTGTTTTTGCTATTCTAGTTTTGTTGCCCTTCTGTATAAATTATAGAATCAGTTTGTGTCTGCCAAAAGTACTGCTGTCATCTTATGTTCTTTTGAACAGAATAACAAGGAAACAAGTATACAGCATCTTACTGACTAATGAATAGTTTCGATTTGCAAAAATATAAAGTATGTCTCCAATGATGGAAACTCCCAGGTTTTATAAAAATTTTAAAGGAATGTTTTTAAAAGGAATGTATTTTCATATTTTGACACTTTGTAGCCACATGTAAAGCTGAAAGTCACAAAATGCGTCATAGACAAACAAGAAAATCAAGCTTTTATTCAAATCTCTACTGCCTTATCAGTCAGTTCCTTGGCAATAAATACCTCTGGTCCTGCTAGAGTGGCCCAAGACTAGGTCTCAGTCATATAAATGTGCTTCTTCAGCAGGACCTGGGTGCCATTCTGTCCTCTGTGTGAATAGCATGCCTGCTCTTCCAATCCATGAACACTGGATACCTTTCCATTTATTTAGAAACTAATTTAATTCTTTGCTTTTGTAGTTCTCAGAGTATAAGTTTTGCACTTCCTCTGTTAAATTTATTCCTAAGTATTTTGTTGTGGATTCTTTTGCAGATGTTGTTTTCTTAATTTCATTTTCAGACAGTTCGTTGTTAGTGTGTAGAAATGCAGTTGAGTTTTGTATGTCAGTCTAGTATCCTGCAACCTTATTGACCTCATTTATTAGTTTTACCACACAATGATCTTTTAAATGACCTTTGGTCACAGTCTGCAAGATTAACATAGTTCTGCTTGGAAAAAACCATCACAAATGAATAGCACCGGATATTCGTTATACTTTCATGAATGTCAGCAGATTGGATATTTCTTAGCACCCAAGTCCTTTCCTGGAAATTAGCATCCAGAAAATCAAATGCCCCACATATATAGAGCAGAGGCGTAAGGTTTTCATGCCTGATTTACTTACATTTTTTTTAACAACTCCATTATGTAAGGGTAAAGGATAAAGCATTTTTGTTATATATACAGTCTGTGACTGACACGTGTCTTAGTTGAGAAATATAAATCATTAACAATTCAGTGTCAGGACTTCTGTGGTGGTCCAGTGGTTAAGACTCCATGCTCCCAAATCAGGGGGCCTGGGTTCGATCCTTGGTCAGGGAACTAGATCCCGCATGCCTCAGCTAAGAGCCTGCATGCCACAGCTAAGACCCAGCACAGCCCAATTAAAAAAAAAAAAAAAAAATTCAGTGTTTTCACGAGTACCACTTTAGAAGGCTCATGTGCCATATAGAATAAACCATAAATCCAATGCTTTGGGGAAGAATATATCACGGGTGGACCCATTTATGATTTCTAGGAACTTTGTGAACCCTTTTCTGTAGGGCTCTGACTGCACTAAAACATTGAATTACTACACAGAAGTCTTCATTAGTCATCGTCCTCTTGATCAGTCCCAACACGGCAGGTTTTCTAACACACAGTCTGGTTTGATTTTTACAACGTGGAAAAAAAACATTAGGCTGTTAAAACTTACAGGAGAGAAACCCTAGAGAGACAAAAACGAAAATTCCCGAATACTTACTTGTGGTACTTTGGTCCCATGATAAGGGGTAAAGACCATCCTACTTTCTGTCCAGAAGAAAAAAAGCCTCTTTTGAAACATTTCAAAATAAAATGATACCAGATGTGGGTGCATAATTGGGAACAGCTCCTTCTCCGTGGGCTTTTTGCTGTCAAAGCATTAGATCCTCCCCCACTGAGGCCAGACCCCCCTTCTTTTCCCCTCTTTGTCCCACTGCCACTCAGAAGGACACAAGGATCGCATTTGAGCTCATAACTTGTGAAAAGAATGTTATTAACTGGCCACACACACAAAATAAATTGTTGGTGGTATCTTTGGAATTGCATTAAAGTTATAAATTAATTTTTTTAATACCTTTAAAGACGAGGAGAAGAAAACGTGATACTTGCCAAGAAGTTTTAGGGTTTGTTGGGTTTTGTTTGTTTTTCATTCATTTTTAAAACCTTATTTGTGACATTAGTGATATGGAAATTTACTTGTTTCATGGCCACGTTTCTCTGTCATAAAGCCATCATTTCACCCCCTCAAATGGAAGTAACTTGGTTTCCTTTTAAAAAATAATCCTGGACTTTCCTGGTGGCGCAGTGCTTAGGAATCTGCCTGCCCACGCAGGGGACACATGTTCGGGCCCTGGTCTGGGAAGATCCCACATGCCGCAGAGCAGCTAAGCCTGTGCTCCACAACTACTGAGCCTGCGCTCTAGAGCCCACGAACCACAACTACTGAAGCCTGCGTGCCACAACTACTGAAGCCTGCGTGTCACAACTACTGAAGCCTGCGTGCCTAGAGCCTGTGCTCCACAACAAGAGAAGCCACTGCAATAAGAAGCCCGTGCACCATAACAAAGAGTAGCCCCTGCTCGCTGCAACTAGAGAAAGCCCGGGCGCAGCAACCAAGACCCAACACAGCCATAAATAAATAAATTTATAAAAAAAAATAATAATAATAGTCTCTCAGGAATTCCCTGGTGGTCCAGTGGTTAGGACTCTGCGCTTTCACTGCCAGGGCCCGGGTTCATTCCCTAGTCAGGGAACTAAGATCCTGCAAGCCACATGGTGTGGCCAGAAAAATAAATAATAATAATCTGTCTCCTTGTGTCTTCCACCCCCTAGCATATTCCTCTGGAGACACTATTGAAGTTCATGGTGGACATTGCCCAGGGAATGGAGTATCTGAGCAACAGGAACTTTCTTCATCGAGATTTAGCTGCTCGAAACTGCATGTAAGAGCCCTGGCCCATCCTGGAGTGGGTTGGACCTCATGGTGGTAGATATTTGTGGGCCTGTGGGGTGGCCTGTTGATGTTAAAGTATGGAGGAAGATTAGGCTTGGGAGGTGACAGTGTGGCAGGCTCTGGAGATGGGGTTTCTACCGCCCTGACACATGACTGGGTGTTTGCTTGAGGGTTTTCACTACCTCTGCCTCTAAGAGTCTGGCTGGCCTCCAAAACTCCCCTGGGACTTCTTTTTTTTCTTTTTAATTTTTATTGGAGTATAGTTGATTTACAATGTTGTGTTAGTTTCAGGTGTACAGCAAAGTGATCAGTTATACATACACATATATCCACTCCTTTCTAGATTCTTTTCCCATATAGACCATTACAGAGTAACGAGTAGAGTTCCCTGTGCCATATAGTAGGTCCTTATTAGTTATCTATTTTCTATATAGTAGTGTGTTTATGTGTGACTACTTCTTTATTTTCACACTCTCACTCAGCTAGGAGCACTAGGTGTGAACTCTGGGATCCTCCCCAACTGCCATCAGCTTATTTGGATCCAGAGTTACATATAAGTCAGCTGATCATGAAGACAGTAATGAAACTCATAATGGTTTTGTCCCTGAGTTTTCATGATACTGCCTTGTGAAGTAGTTTTGTCCTGACTACACCATAGCTTTCTTTTTGCAGCAGAGAGACAAGGGCTTAAGCAAGAACTTCGAACGTCACCTTCCCCATCTCTTCAGTCTGCTTCAACAGCCATTATCTGCTGTAAATCTTCAAAAACAATAACTATTTCTTGATTGGAAATTCACTGTTGCAAGAAGAGAGAGTGTTCCTTAAATGTATTGCCGTTATTCGTTTTTCTTCGTTGGAGATGTGACAGTGGAGCCTGTCCCCTGCCTCCTCCTAACCAACCCTGCCACCCGGCCCTCTGTCACTTTCACCTCATTTTTGAAAACCCAGAAGGGTCTTGGTTTTGTTTTTTATTTAAATAATTTGTCTACCATGGAGGGAGAATCATGAAAACCTTTTCTTCCCCTTAACATTTCTTTCATGGTTTTCCCACGAGGTAGGGTGACCAGCTGTCCGGTTTGTCCAGCATTGAGGGATTTCCCAGGATGTGGGACTTTTAGTTTAAAATGTTAGCGTCAGGCAAACGGGGACAAGGTAGTCGCCCTACATCCAGACCACTCATTCCTCCCCCTCCGCCTCTCCTTCTTGTCTAAGATCAATTTTAACTGCTTGGGCTGTAAATGCAATTGTATTCCTTTAATTTTCCAGTTAATTCCTCAGGTACCACCTGGCACCGTCTTAGCAGGAAGTCCAGTGTCCCCCGTGCACAGCACATGCTTCCCCACCTCCCCCAAGCTGTCAGGTGGCTTAATCTATGGAGCCAGTGCTGCTTCCAGACGTCAGGCAGGAAGGCTACTGGGCTCTAGATAAGTCCACCAGGGGGCCCTGGCTTGGAGCTGCTTATCTTTCTACTCCCGTGCCCCTCTGTTCCTCCAGGTGGCTCCATCCTCTGTGCCCAGGTGCCCTGGTTGGTCCAGATTCCCACACAGACCAGAAGCGTAGAAAGTTATAACTCATCTGGTTCCCCCTCACTTGCTCTGCCATTGGTCCCAAAGCAGGACCCTCCCAGGCTGTGGGGTCTCTGTCTTTTGGTTACTCATCATGAATGTTTTCAGCTGCATCAGGTGCAGACCTGTGATTTCAGGCTTTGCCTCTGAGGCCGCTGAGGACATGAACTCACTCTGTCTCTCTCTGTAGGTTGCGAGATGACATGACTGTCTGCGTCGCGGACTTCGGCCTCTCTAAGAAGATTTACAGTGGCGACTACTACCGCCAGGGCCGCATCGCTAAGATGCCTGTGAAATGGATCGCCATAGAGAGTCTCGCGGACCGAGTATACACCAGTAAAAGTGACGTGGTACGTACGTACAGAGTTTTGATTTGGGGCCCCGCATTGCAAAGATGAAGGCCTGCTGAAAGAGATGACTTAAGCTGGTGATGCAGGACATCTTACTCTTTGATCAACTGAGTATTGGGGCATGCTCACACTTCTCTTTATTTATCGCTAGATGCTTTAATTCAGGCGGAACATTAGATTCTGGTGAAGTAGCCTGACATTCAGAGGATGGCAAAGGCCCTTAATTTATTTCCTCTTTCCTCTGCTGCAGTATAGTGACTCATTGTCTGCAACTAAGATATTTCATGTTCACATTAAATTAAATGAATTCATCCCATGGCTGTTTGGAACTAGGATGCTGTATAAAAGGTACTGTGTATGGATACCCTTAACCAGAGATCAGGAAAAGAAAACACTTGCCGACAACAGTAGGAACAGAACATTAAACAGAGCACTGATGTGACACAAGGCTAGATCTGCCTTTGTCTCATTTCCCAAACAGCTTTAGTAAAAATGGGGAGCTGTGACGTTCCGACCCCACGTTATTGCCGTTTTGGGAGAGCAGCGTATCTCAAACATAATTGTCAGCTTTGTGCATGACTGCTGGGGCTCTAAGGAAATGACCTTTCCCGATGAAAAAGTCCATTCAGCCTTTCTGAAAAGACTTGCATCCTGACGTTGTCGCTTTGTCCTCAGTGGGCATTTGGCGTGACCATGTGGGAAATAGCCACACGAGGAATGACCCCCTATCCCGGAGTCCAGAACCACGAAATATATGACTACCTTCTGCACGGCCACAGGCTGAAACAGCCAGAGGACTGCTTGGATGAACTGTGAGTCAGCTGCTCTTCATGTCGGGGCACCCTGCAAAGACCTGGGGGACACACAGCCATAGTGGGTGGGGACACTCAGCCAGGCGGGTGTGGGCAGAAGGTGACCCACGCAGATGTCTGGCGTGTGGGAAGCGGTGTGTGCACATCTCCAGTGAGCCCGCACGTGTTCTGAAGTTCTGTAAGCCCCTCTGGGAAATACAGTCGGCCCTCTGTATGGGTGGATGCAGAACCCACAGATACGGGGGGGCCAACTGACTGTAAGGGACTTGAGCAGCTGCAGATCTTGGTATCCGCTGGGGCTTTGGGAACCAATCTGTCATGGATACCGAGGGATGACTGTATATCCTATAGATAAATAGGCCGACTTTACAATGCCTGAGGTACTTGGATAATTCTCTGCCCTCTTTTGAAGCAGTCATGCTTCTCTTTTCATTCAGCATCTTAAACAAACCAATCACAGGAATATCTTGAATCAGGAAATTTAGAAAACTAAGCCAGTGGCTTTGCTTTCAGGCTGGTCATCAGAATTGCTTAGGGGATATTCTAAGAATGTGATTCCTCAGCCCTGTGCCTGGAGATTGTGATTCTCTCGGTACAGAGCAGGCCCAGAAATGTATGTTTTAAAACTATCCCAGGGATGGACTTCCCTGGTGGTGCAGTGGTTAAGAATCCGCCTGCCAACACAGGGGACACGGGTTCGAGCCCTGGTCCGGGAAGATCCCACATGCTGTGGAGCAACTAAGCCCGTGCACCACAACTACCGAGCCTGCGCTCTAAAGCTCACGAGCCACAACTACTGAGCCAGTGAGCCACAACTACTGAGGCCATGTGCCACAGCTACTGAAGCCCATGCCCCTAGAGCCCGTGCTCCACAGCAAGAGAAGCCACCGCAATGAGAAGCCCACGCACCGCAACAAAGACCCAACGCAGCCAAAAATAACTAAATGAATAAATAAATTTATTTAAAAAAAAAAAAAAATATTGTTAAAAAAAAAAAAAACTATCCCAGGGAGACAGTACACTCAGCCAGTGTGAGACCTCCCCCCAGCTCCCAGCGTGCAGGACCACAGTGCCCTTCCCATCCCAACAGGCCCCTCTCTCTTCGGGGTGGACAGTACGGGGAGAGGCCTGGAACTTGGAGTCAGAGAGGCCAGGCTCTGCCTCCTAACTAGCCACGTTTGTGGCCACTGCAGCTGACTTGACCACTCCGTGCCACGTGATCAGCCACCAAAAAAGTATAGTCACGTATTCTGCAGAGGTATTTGGAGGGTTAACAAAGAAGTGTGTGGAGTTCCCAGCCTGCAGGAAGCACGCACGCTAAGTGTCACATATGGTGCCCGTGATTAATAGCATCTTTACAACTCGATCCCCTCCCAAACACCTTGCCGACTTTTTAAAAATCATTTCTTGTGGCACTGCCTCTAGCTTGGTGATCTGAACCTTCCTAATGATGAGTCTGTCCCCAACGTAACAGGCGTCATGGGCTTGGAGAGGGGTATTCTCACCATGTTTAGCAAGAACATTTCAGGACCGTGGGCCTGCGTGGCCTCCGCCGTGGAACGCCGGGCCGCGCTGCTCGGGCAGGTGGGCCTGTGCAGGACTCCACACACGCGCACCCACACTCACACTCTGGCCCTGCTTCCTCGTACCGGTGAGAAGGCCCCGGTCAGTTTGCACATGGGCCTCCCAGATCCACCGTGGCCAAACAGAAGGAAAGTTTTTTTTGATCAGAGCCTCACACTGCTTGGAGGGGTGTGGTAGTGGTGGTGGTGGTTATGGTTGTAAATCTATAACATTTAGAACAGACACAGAAATCATAAGCCCTTTAAAAGAAACATCATAAAATCCTAATTCAATTAGATCTGAGGCTTCACGGTCGTTTCTGAAAGGGCCACATGAATGAAACGTTTGCTTCTGCAAATGAGGAAGCCATTTCTGTCAAACAATACTGAATGGAGACTTTTGTGGCTGTTTCTTTCTTGGTTTCTTCGGTGCTCCAGGGGAAGTTGATTATCTGGGGTCTTAGCAAGGTCTCAGCTGTGTCACGTTGTGGTTTTAGATGCTGCGTGTAGAGCCATGACGAGGGAATGCTGAGTCGGTTTTTGAGAGGTGGTTTTTTAGGTGAAAGAGCTGCAGTGTCAGCAATGCCCTGCGGCTGGGGGAGGGAGGCTGGGGAAAAGCCTGAGGAAGCGGCGGCTCCGCGGTCCCCACCCCCAGGCTGGTTCCTCACACCGCGGGCTCGCAGAGGCTCTGGTGAGCCAAGCCCGCTCCCCAGGTCCCCTCTGAGTCTGGATACTGGCGAAGGACAGAGAGCTCTCTGCATTTCTGGGGTCTTTTCTTTTAAAACTGAGGCAGATATATTGGAGCACCTCTGTTTGCTGTCTCACCTTAGTGGAGATGAGTTGACTCCTGTGTTTGGTTGCCCCTCTGTCATTTTACAGTCAACCCTGAGAAATACAGCAATGGAAATAACAGGGTGTGCTTGGAGCCCCGCTCCCCGGTCCTGCCTGCTGAGGGCCACCTCTTCTTACGGCATCACCCCCACCTCTGGATGACCAGGTCCCCATCACCCAAGAGGCCGCTCTGGGCGGTGCTCGCATCACCTCCGGGGGACCTTTCCTCGGCCGAACTCACAGCCTCCCAGATGCAGCCACTGTGGTTCGTGGCACCGGCCCTTGGTCTCCTCGTCTCCAGGGTGACACGCGGATGCCACCTTGTTTTTTCTTATCCCACTGGGTCCCCACAGCCAGCAGGTGTCTTTCAGGGTCCCCCTCCCCTCCATTCCTTCCCCCAGTACAAGCGCGCCTCCTAGATGTTGCGGGTTCAGCTCCAGAGCACTGCAGTAGAGTGAGTCACAGGAATCTTTTGGTTTCCCAGTGCATATAAAAGTTATGATTACCATACGGTAGTCTGTTAAGTGTGCAATAGCATTATGTCTAGAAAATGGCGTACATACCTTAATTTTAAAAACACTCTGTGGGGACTTTCCTGGTGGTCCAGTGGCTGAGGCTCTGTGCTCCCAAGGCAGGAGGCCCGGGTTCGATCCCTGGTCAGGGAACTAGATCCCACATGCCACAGCTAAGAGTTCGCATGTCACAACTAAGACCTGGTGCAGCCAAATAAATAAATATTTTTTTAAAGAAACACTTGATTACTAACAAATGCTAACCATCACCGGAGCCTTCAGCAAGTCATAATCCTTTTGCTGGTAGAGGGTCTTGCCTCGATGTTGGTGGCTGCTGACTGATCAGGCTGGTGGCTGCTGAAGGCTGGGGTCATCGTGGCAGTTTCTTAAAATAAGACAAAAGTGAAGTTTGCTGCATCGATCTACTCTTCCTTTCATGAACGATTTCTCTGTAGCATGCAATGCTGTCTGATAGCGTTTTACCCCCAGGAGGACTTCGTTCAGACTTGGAGTCAGTCCTCTCAAACCCTGCTGCTGCTTTATCAACTCAGTTTATGTAATATTCTAAATCCTTTATTGTCATTTCAACAGTCTTCACGGCATCTGCACCAGGAGTGGATTCCATCTCAGGAAACCACTTTCTTTGCTCATCCATGAGAAGCAACTCCTTATCCATTAAAATTTCATCATAAAATTGCAGCAATTCAGGGAATTCCCTGGCGGTCCAGTAGTTAGGACTCCACACTTTCACTGCCGAGGGCCCAGGTTGATCCCTGGATGGGAAACTAAGATCCCGCAAGCTGCTCCGTGCAGCCAAAAAAAAAAAAACACAGGTGAAAATTGCAGCAGTTCAGTCACATCTTCAGGCTCCACTTCTATTTCTGGTTCCCTTGCTCTTCCACCCGCATCTGAAGTTACTTCTAGTGAAGCCTTGAACCCCTCGACGTCATCCATGAGGGTTGGAATCAACTTCTTTCAAACTCCTGTGTATGTTGATATTTTGACCTCTTGCCATGAATCACAGATGTTCTTAACGGCATCTAGAATGGTGAATCTTTTCAAGAAGGTTTTCAATTTACTTTGTTCAGATTCGTCAGAGGAATCTCTTATCCATGGCAACTCTAGCTTTACAAAATATATTTCTTAAATAATAAAATGTGAAAATCTAAATTACTCCTTGACCCCTGGGCTACAGTATGATGTCGTGTTAGCAGTCATGAAAACAACATTCATCTCATTATACATCTCCATCAGAGCTCTCGGGTGACCAGGTACATTGTCAATGAGGAGTAATATTTTGAAAGGAATCCATTTTTTCTGAGCAGTAGGTCTCAACAGTGGGCTGAAAATATTCATTAAACCATGTTGTAAACAGGTGTGCTGTCATCCAGGCTTTGTTGTTCCATTTATAGAGCACAGGAAGAGTAGGTTTAGCATAATTCTCAAGGGCCCTGGGACTTTTGGAATGGTAAATGAGCATTGGCTTCAACTTAAAGTCGCCTGCTAACTGCGTTAGTCCCAAACGAGAGAGTCAGCCTGTCCTTTGAAGCGTTGAAACAAGGCATTGATTTCTCCTCTCTGGCTGTGAAAGTCCTAGGTGGCATCTTCTTCCAAAATAAGCCGTTTTGTCAACATTGGAAATCTGTTGTTTAGTGTAGCCACCTTCATTAATGATCTTAACTAGATCTTCTGGATAACTTGCTTCTACACCAGCACCTTGTACTTTTGTTATGGAGACGGCTTCTTTCCTGAAACCTCATGGACCAACCTCTGCTAGCTTCACACTTCTTTTCTGCAGCTCCCTCACCTCTCTCAGCCTTCATAGAACTGAAGAGAGTTAGGGCCTTGCTTTGTTTTGGGTTTTTTTTGTTGTTTTTTTTGTTTTGCGGTACGCGGGCCTCTCACTGTTGTGGCCTCTCCCGTTGCAGAGCACAGGCTCCGGACGCGCAGACTCGGCGGCCATGGCTTACGGGCCCAGCCGCTCCGCGGCATGTTGGATCTTCCCGGACCGGGGCACAAACCCGTGTCCCCTGCTTCGGCAGGCGGACTCTCAACCACTGCGTAGGGCCTTGCTTTGGATTGGGCTTTGGCTTAAGAGAATGTTGTGGCTGGTTTGATCTTCCATCCAGACCACTCAGACTCTCCACATCAGCGTTAAGGCCGTTTTGCTTTCTCATCATTCATGTGTTCACTGGAGTAGCACCTTTAATTTCCTTCAAGAACTTTTCCTTTGCATCCACACCTGGGCTGTTTGGCACTAGAGGCCTAGCTTTCGGGTGGTCTCAGCTTTTGACACGCCTTCCTCACTAAGTTTAATCATTTCTAGTTTACTTAAAGTGAGAGACCTGTGACTCTTCCTTTCAGTTGAACGCTTAGAAGCCATTCTAGGGTTATTAACTGGCGTAATTTCACTATTGTTGTGTCTCAGGGAATAGAAAGGCCCGAGTAGAAGGAGAGAGGCAGAGGATGGCCGGTCGGTGGAGCAGTCAGAACACGCACAACGTCCTTTGATTGAATCTGCTGTCTTACGTGGACACAGTGTGTGGCACCTCAAAAATATTATCATAGTAACATCAAAGATCACTGATCACAGGTCACCCTAACAAACATAACAATAATGGAAAAAGTTGGAAATATTGTCAGAATTACCAAACTGTGACACAGAGACACCAAGTGAGCAAATGCTCCTGGAAAAATGGCACCAATAGACCTGCTCGACGCAGAGTTGCCGCAAACCTTCAACTGGTAAAAAAAAAAACAAACCACAGTATCTTTGGAGTGTGATAAAACGAAGTGCAATAAAACGGGGTCTGCTGGTACTGTCAGACCATAGAGGGCCAGGGCTTGGCGGGGCCTGGGGGTGGTGACACTTGTGGGAACTTTCACGCAGTGACATCCACAGTATATGTACGTGAACGAGCGGGTCCCTGTTTCCTACAGGGGAGTGCAGGCTCCTCTGTCTCCTGTCTTGTTCTTCTCATCACCCCCCAGGATCCTAATACATCCTTTGGGTGACATCCAAAGCAACTTTCCTAAAATTATCATCTGGTCATGGGAACGCACCGAAGCACAATCTTTCTATGGTTCCCCCTTGCCCACAGGGTAGAACCTAAACCCGTCAGGGTCTAACCCGTGGCAAGCAGGGCTGCTCAGTGGTTAAGAACATGGGCTCTGGCGTCAGACACTCTTTGATGTGGGTCACAGCTTCACCCTCGTCCTGGGGCCAAGCATCACGCTCTCAGGATCCTCCTCTGTAAAATGGGGATCACAGTACCTGTGTGTGGGCTCGTGCTGCCAAGCAGGCTAGTATCTCTAAAAGTACCTTACACGATGGCTGTCAGATAGTAAATGCCGGTGACAGGTCAGCGGTTATTACTTTTACTGGAGGAGGTTGAAGTCTCGGAGAAGAGCAGGGGCCCCAGAGCGTTTCTCCTTCACGGAGCAGCATCAGGTGGCCAAGGTTCAGCAGCCCTACACGTGCCACGAAGCTGCGGCCACCTCAAATCAGGGGCTGTCCCAGCCCAGGGCTCACCTGCCGCTGTCACAGCACTGCCCTTATTCTTCACACACCTGCCCACGCCAGCCCCCCTCTCGATTTCATTCCTCGAGCCTCCCAAGGCCTGGAACGATGGTGAGTGTGGAGCTGGCGCCGACACCTGTCTGCTCCCGGGACCCCCGCTCCCCTCCCCCTCCCCCCAGCCCCTCCACTCCCACCTGAGTGGGAGAAGCAGGGGCGGATTGCACTTGGGCGGTGCGTGCTGCGCCAGGAGATAACACTCTTCTTTGCTTCTAGGTATGAAGTCATGCACTCTTGCTGGAGAGCTGAGCCCTTGAACCGCCCCACGTTTTCAATGCTCAGGCTGCAGCTAGAAAAGCTCTTGGAAAGCCTGCCTGAAGTTCAGGACGAAGCCGACATCATTTATGTCAACACACAGTTTCCGGGGAGCTGCGAGGGCCCGGCCGAGGGCTCGGCACTTGCTCAGCTGGACGTGAACATCCATCCCGACTTGGTCATTGCTTCTTGCACACCCGGTGCCACCGTCAGCGTGGTCACCGCAGAAATCCATGACAACAGACCTCACGAGGGAAGGTACATCCTGAACGGGGTCAGCGAGGGCTGGGAAGAGCAGGCTCCTGCTGCCCCGGCGACGGGGATGGCGGGAAGGAACGGTGTTTTACTGGAGGACAGGCTGGTAAGGAATGGGGTCTCCTGGTCCCAGTCCAGCACGCTGCCCTTGGGGAGCCCAGCGTCAGATGAACTCTTATTTGCCGACGACTCCTCAGAAGACTCAGAAGTCCTCATGTGAGGAGAGCTGAGACACATTCCCAAATCCTGAAAATTCCTCCTTACGAGAACCCACATACACTCGATGTTTTTGGTATTTGTCTTCCTTACCAAGTCAATGCCCTGGCCCGAAAGCACCACGTGAATGTTGTCAAGTAAGTCATCGTTTAGAATACGTAACATATATTTATTTAAAGAGAAAATATCTATATGTATATGGTGGAAAGAGACAAAGATATTCTATTTTAATAAAAGATGACTTCTGTCACTTTTCTGGATGATCTTAACATTTAAGCTCTAACAGCCCCATCTCCACAGCAGTTCCTGGATGTTCACGTTGGCACAAAGCTGTTTTTTTAAAGTTCTTTTCCTTTTTCATGACTATTAAATATTTGTAAAATAAAATGCCATATTTGCCTTTGCTTCTGCTCTTAAGAAAAATCTGGTATTCCCACCTGAATCACCTCTTTGATAAGAGTGATTCATTTCATATTTAAAGTTTTATAACTGATGAATTCTCCGATCTGGCTTCCTAATAAAATATGAATGAGGAAAGATGCGTGGTACTTACTTGAGACTTGGAAAGACATGGCCACTGGCTGCCTCAGTGCCTTTGCAAAGGAATTCCCTTGATGCCTGGCCCTCGATGCAATTGCTCTGACCACTCGACATTGTTTTTTTAAAGATATGGAAAAACCACTCCAGAGAGCCCAAAGATGAAGAACAAAAAAATATTAGAGGGTTGAAAAATACAATCTGAGTGGAAAGATTTCAAATAAATTGTAGAAGGGACTTCCCTGGTGGTCCAGTGGTTAGGACTCTGCCCTTCCACTGCAGGAGGCACAGGTTCAATCCCCGATCAGGGAACTAAGATCCTGCATGCCACGTGGCACGGCCAAAAAAAAAAAAAAAAAATTCTAGAAGAGAGTCCAAGAAGTTAAGCACTTTTCTGTGGGAAGGCGAGACTCGTAGGAGGGAGACGCGGGCAGTGGACAGGGAATAAGCTCAGAGCTTAGGACCCCTGAGTTCACGTCCTGGCTCTGCTGGGTCATAATAGCCATTGCTGGTTGAGCACTTGTTATGTCTCAAGCACCTTATGTGAACTGTACATTAATATGTACATCATTAACGTGGGTACCAGTGCCATCATCACGCATGGGCCAGGAAACAGAGGCTGGAAAGGTTGAGGGCCTGCTATGGCCCGTGTCTAGAGAGGGCGGGAGCTAGAATTCAGAACGAAGGAATCCAGTTCTGGCTGGCTCTAAGCATGTGATTTGGGGGTCTGTTCTAGAGCCTCTCGACCTTTTAACTTCTTTTAACAAACACATAGATAGCCCTTATTATGTGGCCAGGCCTGGCAGTCATTTAATCCTCGTAACAACCCTACCAGGTAGGTACTACTGTTATCTCCATGTCACAGCTGGGCAGACTGAGGCAAGAGGAGGCTCACTTACTCTGCTAGTAAAGCAGTAGACTGATGTGGTCAGTTTCAGTGTTGATCCCTTCAGCCCCCGGGGCAGCCACGCAGGCGCAGGGCCACTGGCATCCCCAGGTGTGTTGCAATTGTGAGTAGCCTCACCCAAGCCACTGCAGCCTGCAGGGATCAGTGTGGCCCTCACAGTCTGGGTCCTGGTCCCGGATGCCAGCCCAGATGCCCCAGTCTACAGGGTCTGCCAGCTCTATTGTTACTGTGAAATGCTCCAGACAAGAAAGTTCTGCAGGTTGGCGAGGAAGCTGCATTGTTAGGAGAAATGCTAGCACCACATTTTATCCGTGAAAGGAAAAAAACAAAAGGCTGTTAGAGCCTATAAAGATCATTTCTACTGTTGGAAAATTTTGAATGGTTATTTGAAAATCCGTAGAAAATTTTTATTTTTTTACTTTGTGCAAATAAAGTTTCCTACTGGGGGTAACTATTGAGAATGTCTTGATCAGGAACTGACTGGCTAGTTTAAGCAAAAAAACCCAAGGTAAAAAGGTATGTTCGTGGGGACTTCCCTGGTGGTCCAGTGGTTAGGACTCCGTGCTTCCACTGCAAGGGGTGCGGGTTTGATCCCTGCTCAGGGAACTAAGATCCTGCAAGCCGTGCAGCACCCCCTCAAAAAAGGTATGTTCGGGACTTCCTGGTGGCACAGTGGTTAAGACTCTGTGCTCCCAATGCAGGGGGCCCGGGTTCGATCCCTGGTCAGGAAACTGCATCCCACATGCATGCTGCAACTAAGAGTTTGCATGCCGCAACTAAGGAGCTGGTGATCTGCAACTAAGGAGCCAATGAGCCACAACTAAGGAGGCCGCCACTGCAACTAAGGAGCACACATGCCGCAACTAAGGAGCCCATGAGCCACAACTAAGAAGCCCACCTGCTGCAACTAAGACCCAGCGCAACCAAATAAATAAATAAATATTTTTTTAAAAATGTATATTTGCATCTGTAAGATAAATAAGCAAATTGAAAAACATACTTTGGAGTTTCATACACATTTAATATTAAATATCTAAACTAATACACTTTGTGTTTTGTGTTTCTAATTTTAATTACATAATGTAAATAAATATATAATGAATAGGTCATCAAATGCCCACAGCCCCCCAAATCCTGTCCAGTTTGCTCAGTATATGCCGTGTGGCCTGAGAAGGGCTGGAAAGCCTGGGCCAGTTCTGCTGTAGAGAGAAAGCTGTGACTTCTGGCTTTTCCTGAGACAGTAACAAACATGGCAGAGAAGTTCACTTCAACCCCACAGCGATGCCCCAGGGCCTTGGGTAAATGGGGCGTGATGGGCAGAACTCCCATCCCAGCCTCCTTTTCCCAACAGGAGAATGGAGCCGGACTCCCCTCGTTCAGACACTCGCTGGGACGGTCGCTACCACCATGTTCTTCTCTCAGCCACGCTGGAATGTTTGAAAGAAGTAACTTTCAGAGGACCCGATCCCTGGCAAAGTCTTGTATAGACTTCTGAGCATGAACTGAACATAGCCCTTCAAGTTCTCTTTTGTATAAACTCAAATTACTTGTAAGTGACTCCTATGGGCCAAAAGTCTGGGAGAGAAAACAGGGAGAAACAAGACAGTCATTCTCTTCAGCCGGGCTGGGACAGGGCTGGGACAGGGCTGGGGAGAGCAAGAGAAATAAACAAATACCAGAAATACTTGTGACCTACAGGTGGGACTAGCTCTGCCTTGGGAGGGTTATTTTTTCCTCCCTTCCTTCCCTCCCTCCCTCACTCCCCTCCCCACCTCTCTCCTTTTTTCTTCTTTTTCCTTTCCTTTTCTTTTCTCCCCTCCTCCCCACCCCCCTTTCCATTCCTTTTTCTGGACTTTCTTTCTGAGTAGAAAGGAGAAGTGAGAAGAATCGGCCTCAGGAGTCAGACCACGCAGCCAACAGCAAGGGCTAGACAGGAACCAGTCCTGTGAGCATTCCTTGGGCAATCTTGGTCAGGTCACTTTGATCTCCCGGAGCCCAAGTGTCCATCAGTGTACCGTAAAGATTGCAACACCTCCTGCAACCCCCTGTAGGAAGGGGAGGTGGCAAGGTCCTTGAAAGGACCTTATGCTTGTTATCGAGGCTTCTCCCCAATCAGAGGCTTCTCCCAATTTCATTGCTTATGCAGTACAAACTCACCATTTGTCATAGTAGAAATACTGTCCCTGATTATGTTATCAACTGCCTCCAAAATAATGCAAACTAATTCAAAAAAGAAAAGAAAAAGGGACTTCCCTTGTGGTCCAGTAGTAAAGAATCCGCCTTCCAATGCAGGGGACGTGGGTTCGATCCCTGGTCCAACTGAGATCTCCCATGCCGCAGGGCAACTAAGCCCAGCATGCCACGACTATTGAACTCACACGCCTCAACTAGAGAGCCTGCATGCCACAAACTGCAAAGCCCACACGCTCTGGAGCCCTCGCGCCACAACTAGAGAGAGAAAAACCTGCACACTACAACTAGAGAGAAGCCCGAGCGCCATAACGAAGGATCCCGCAACTAAGACCCAACGCAGCCAAAAAATAATAATAATAAGGAAAATAGAGAGAGAGAGAAAGAAGAAGGGAGGCAGGAAGGGAGGGAGAGAGGAAGGGAGAAAAGAGAGGGAGAGGAGAGGAGAGAGGAGAGGAGAGAGGAGAGGAGAGAGGAGAGGAGGAAAAGAAAAAGACTTAATCTTCGCCACTGATGCACACAGAAGGGGAAGTTGTCAGAGTGCAGGACAGTGGTCCTCATCCCCCAGAGGCAGGCACCTCCCTACACAGCGATGCCCAGATACCTCTCCTATCAGTCTCGTCCTGGAGTGTAGTTATTTGAGCTTCGGTGACCATTCTCTTTCCGTATATGGGTGATGGCAAGCAGTGGTGACTTTACCAACAGGATTTGGGGACCTGAGGTGTCAGAGTGCCCTCCAGGGAGGAGGAGACCCTCCCTCTGCTTCCATGTCCCCCAGACCAAGCAGAGATTCCCTCTCAGGAAACAGGCCAAACCACAGCTCTCATCTTACAAATCAGGTCGATTCTGGCCAGACTTGTCCTGACTCGTGAAAGTAAAGAATTTTGTAACTTCTCCTGGTAAATGAAAAAAGCAAGTTGGAACTTCTGCTGAGTCGGTAGGAAAGTAACTCACCCAAAAAGAAACCAGTTATAACAGCAACTTAACTTCTCTAAAGACATTTAGGTACCTTGAGTGACAAATGGGAAAACGGGAAGTTTTGCTTTCTTTAATGAACATTTCAGTAACGTGCGATGTTTCTATATGTAGGTTCTATTTTCTCCCTTTTAAAGCTCTAAGAATAGAAGTAAAATTGCCAATCCTGTTTAACTTTAAAAAGCATGTCTAAATTACCTAACTTATTTGTATTTTAATGTAGTGATTATTTCCAGAAATTGTAACCCAAAGACCACTACTTTAGAATATTTTCATGTACAATATCTAGGATTCCATGCATAGGTATTCAAGAGAGACACTTGAGAATTATGTATATTAACCCTTCCTACCTCTTAAGGACACAATAATTTTAAATTAATCTGTGGATTTACTGAAACTGCACATCTACAAATTCTAACCAAAAAAGTATTTTTGAAAAAAAAAAGTGTTTTTGAACATCAACCATGTGAGGATACAATCAACTCACCCATTCAACTGATACTCACTGAGAATATTAGTGACTATATCCTGAACAGAACTGGGACATTGGGATTTGCAAAGCACAGCAATCTAGACCTTGCTGTCTTGGATAACAGTCCAGAAGAGGGAATAGAAGGCTTCAAGTGAATACTTTCTTTTAAAGGATATTCCTCAGAGGGCTCTGACTCGCACATTTTATTGAAGTCTATTAATACCACAGGAAAGCAGATCAGCCAGGCCTGCAGATGCTGTTCAGACTCTGTAACAAACTTCAGAGCTAGAGATCAAACGCTTTTCCTGGAAGCAGGCTCTAAGGCCCAGCCCCATTTGACTTAAAATTAAAGGGCCATCAGTTGGAGTTTGAAAACCAAAATTCCATCATGTTACAAGTCTGAACGAGAGAATGCAGGCTGCTTCTTTTAACTCCGTGGAGTACTCCATGCATACTTAACTCCATGAGGCTTGTTTTAACATAGTTTCTCCAAAGACAGAAGATAGTTTCTCATTCAAAAATGTGTGGTTCTCCAACTCTTTTTCTTCCTGTCGTTTAGGTGAGATTATCAGTAATGACCTACCTCCAGGTTCACTGATTCTTCCTTCTGCTGGCTCATGTCTGCTGTTGGGCCCTTCTAGTGAGTTTTTCATTTTAGTAATTGTATTTTTTCAACTCCAGAAGTTCCATTCAGTTATTTTAATAACTTCTCTTTCTTTATTGATATTCTCTATTTGATTTAAAAAAATGGTTTTCTTTCATTGTTTGAACATATTTATAAATAGATGCTTTTTTACATAATAAAATGTCTGTTCAGTCCAACATCTGGATCCCTTCAGGGAAAGTTTCTATTGACTACTTTTTTCCTGTGTACGCATTAATATTCTTGTTTATTTACCCATTTAATCTATTTCTGTTGAAACTGGATATTTCAGATCATATATTGCAACAACTATGGATTCTAATTTGTCTCTCCTTCCAGGGGTGGTTGTTATCACTGTTTCTTTAGGGGTTTGCCTGAACTAATCCTGTAGATTGCGTTTCTCCTGCAATGTTTGAACACTGGTGCCTCTGCTCAGTTGCTTTTTTAAAATTATTCGCATTTTCATTTTTAAGTCTGGCTTTTAAGTGGTCATCCTGGAGTCAAGCAGAGCTTAGTAGTAAGCCAATCATTGATCAGACGTTGTACTTAAACATCTTGGGCCAATGAGGCCTCCACATTTTGTTTTTGGATCTGTCTGCAGCTTGGATAATATATTCCAAGTTCAGGAAGTTTACAAGTCTGCCTGGCATTCCCAGTGTTTCTTGCTTAGCCAGTGATGAGTAGTTCACTAAACGTGAATGGATTAAATATTCCAATCCAAAATCAGAGATCATCAGTCTGGATAAAAGGAACTTTTATCCAGAATTTATAAATAATTCTTACAACTCAACAGTAAAATGACAACCTAATTTTTATTTTTTTCTTCCAGTTTTATAAAGATATAATTGACATACAGCACAGTATAAGTTTAAGGTGTACAGCATCATGATTTGACTTACACACATCATGAAATGATCACCACAATAAGTTTAGTGAACATCCATCATCTCATATAGATACAAAATTAAAGAAATAGAAAAAAATTTTTTCCTTGTGTTGAGAACTCTTGGGATTTACTCACTTAACACATTTCATGTATAACATTATATCCCTAGTACTTATTTATCTTATAACTGAAAGTTTGTACCTTTTGAATGCCTTCATCCAGTTCTGCCTCTCTCTACCCTCTACTTCTGGAAATCAGAAACCTAATCTCTTCTTCTATGAGTTTGTTTGTTTTTCAAGTATAATTGACCTACAACACTATGTTAGTTCCTGTTACACAACATTGTGATTTGATAATTCTATACATTTCAAAATGATCACCAGGATAAGTCTAGTTACCACGTGTCACCATACAAAGATATTACATATTTCTTGACTATATTTCCCACACTGTACATTTCATATCCATGGCTTATTTATTTTGCAACTGGAAGTTTGTACCTCTTAATCTCCCTCACCTACTTCTCTCCTCCCCCCCACCTCCCTCCCTTCTGGCAACCACCTATTTATTCTCTGTATCTATGACTTTGTTTCTGTTTTGCTATGTTTGTTCATTTGCTTTTTGGATTCCACATATAAGTGAAATCATACAGTATTTGTCGTTCTCTGTCTGACTTACTTCACTAAGCATAATACCCTCTAGGTCCATCCATGTTGTTGCAAATGGCAAGATTTCATTAATTTTTATGGCTAATATTCCATTGTGTGTGTGTGTGTGTATATATATATATATATCTCACATCTTCTTTATCCATTCGTCTATTAATGGGCACTTGGAAACACAAAGCACCACAAATAACCAAAACAATCTTGAGAAAGGAGAACAAAGCTGGAGGTATCATGCTTTCTGATTTCAAAATATAATACAGGGACTTTTCTGGTGGCACAATGGTTAAGAATCCACCTGACAATTCAGGGGACATGGGTTTGAGCCCTGGTCTGGGAAGATCCTACATGCTGTGGAGCAATGAGGTCTGTGCACCACAACTACTGAGCCTGCGCTCTGGAGCCCATGAGCCACAACAACTGAAGCCCGTGCGCTCTAGGGCCCACACACCACAACTACTGACCCCACATGCTGCAGCTACTGAAGCCTGCACACAGGCCTACTAGAGCCTGTGCTCCACAACAAGAGAAGCCACCGCAATGAGAAGCCCACATACTGCAATAAAGAGTAGCCCCCACTCGCCACAACTAGAGAAAGCCCATGTGCAGCAACAAAGACCTAATGCAGCCAAAACAAAAAACAAAGCTACCATCATCAAAACAGTATGATATGTACCACAATGTTCATTGCAGCTCTATTTACAATAGCCAGGACATGGAAGCAATCTAAGTGTCCACCGACAGATGAATGGATAAAGAAGATGTGGCACATATATACAATGGACTATTACTCAGCCATAAAAAGAAACGAAATTGAGTTATTTGTAGTGAGGTGGATGGACCTAGAGTCTGTCATACAGAGTGAAGTAAGTCAGAAAGAGAAAAACAAATACTAACACATATATACAGAATCTAAAAACAAAATGGTTCTGAAGAACCTAGGGGCAGGACAGGAATAAAGACGCAGACGTAGAGAATGGACTTGAGGACACGGGGAGGGGGAAGGGTAAGCTGGGATGAAGTGAGAGAGTGGCATGGACTTATATATACTACCAAATGTAAAATAGATAGCTAGTGGGAGGCAGCCACATAGCACAGGGAGATCAGCTCAGTGCTTTGTGACCACCTAGAGGGGTGGGATAGGGAGGGTGGGAGGGAGGGAGATGCAAGAGGGAAGAGATATGGGGACATATGTATATGTATAACTGATTCACTTTGTTATAAAGCAGAAACTGACACACCATTGTAAAGCAATTATACTCTAATAAAGATGTTTAAAAAATAAATAAAATATATGCTGTTGTTATTTTGCTTAATAAAGATGATGTAAAGATAAATAAATAAATAACACATAAAAGCATTTGTTCTTTTTTTTTTTTTTGCGGTACGCGGGCCTCTCACTGTTGTGGCCTCTCCCATTGCGGAGCACAGGCTCCGGACGCGCAGGCTCAACGGCCATGGCTCACGGGCCCAGCCGCTCTGCGGTATGTGGGATCTTCCCGGACCGGGGCACGAACCCGTGTCCCCTGCATCGGCAGGCAGACTCCCAACCACTGCGCCACCAGGGAAGCCCACATTTGTTCTTTAATAATGTAAAATCCCTGTTGAGTCCATTACCAGCAATCAAATGTGTGATACTTAGCACTAAGGCACACAATGTTTGCTGACCGATTTAGGTTTTAATGGCTTAAATTAGAGGTATATATAGCATCATCAATTGAAGTTGGAAGATGAAAACTCTGGATTAAAAAGCCATTTAGAGTAGATAGTATTTTATATAAAATATCTTCAATCTGCTAGTGTCACCTACTGGTGAGGATTGGCTAGTGTTCTAGAAACAGTTTTATTTCCTAGTGCTCTTGAATTTTAATGGTTGCATAACAAGGGGTCTGTATGAAGCATTAGTAAACAATAAAACTTTGACACAATAGAAAAATATTTATATGATATACAAGTTTCTTGTGAAAAGCAACTGTTAGAAATTCAATCTAGCTAGTTACTTTGTAGAATGTTCCTCAATTTGCGTTTATCGGAGGTTTCCCCATGATTCAATTCAGGTGATGCATTTTTGGCAGGAATACCGCAGAAGTGATGCTGCTTCTTTTCATGGCATCATTTGTCCCACTCTTTGTGATATTAACTTTGATCATTAAGGTGGTGTCTGCCAGGTTCCTCTACTATAAAATTACTATTTTCCCCTTTGTAATTAATATAGTTTGTGGCAGATACTTCCTCAACAAACTTTTACTAATTTTAGAATCCAATTGATGATTCTTTCTGAGTCATGTGTAAGTATGACAGTTACCAAATGATGATTTTCTAACTCCATCATTCATTCTATATTTCCTTGTTGGTCTCCTACTTGTAAGGAAGAGGTTTTCTTTCTCTCCTATTTATTTATTTAATCATTTATGTATTATCATTATTTATTACTGATAATAGACATCTCAATAGGTGTGAGGTGATAATCTCATTGTGATTTTTTAAAATTTTGATTTATTTATTTATTTTTGATTGTGTTGGGTCTTCATTGCTACGCACGGGCTTTCTCTAGTTGTGTTGTGCGGGCTTCTCATTGCGGTGGCTTCTCTGGTTGCAGAGCATGGGCTCTAGGCGCACAGGCTTCAGTAGTTGTGGCACACTGGCTCAGTAGTTGTGGCTCGTGGGCTCTAGAGCGCAAGTTCAGTAGTTGTGGTGCACAGGCTTAGTTGCTCCGCGGCATGTGGGATCTTCCTGGACCAGGGCTCAAACCTGTGTCCCCTGTATTGGCAGGCGGATTCTTAACCACAGTGCCACCAGGGAAGCCCCTCATTGTGGTTTTAACTTTCATTTCCCTGATGATTAGTTATGTTCAGCATTTTTCATGTGCCCATTGGCTATCTGTGTGTCTTCTTTGGAGAAATGTCTATTCTGGTGTTTTTCCCATTTTTTAAATTGGGCTATTTGTTGTTGGTTTTTTTGCTATTGAGTTGTATGAGTTCTTGTATATTTTGGATATTAACTCCTTATTGGATGTGTGGTTTGCAAGTAGTTTCATTCTATAGGTTGCTTTTCATTTTGTTGATGGTTTCCTTTCCTGTGCAGAAGCTTTTAGTGTGATGTAGTCCCACTATTTATTTTTGCTTTTGGTCCCAAATCCAAAAAATCGTTGCCAAGACTAATGTAAAGGAACTTAGCTCCTCCATTTTCATCTAGGAGTTTTATGGTTTCAGCTTTATGACCAAGTCTTTAATCCATTTAGCATTGATTTTTGTGTATGGTGTAAGATAGGATCCATTCTTTTGCATATAGATATCCAGTTTTCCCAGTACCACTTATTGAAGAGACTGTCCTTTCCCCATTGTGTATTCTTGGAGACTTTGTAGAAAATTAATTGACCATTATGCAATGGTTTATTTCCAGGGTCTCTATTCTGTTCCATTGATCTATGTGTCTGTTTTATGCCAATAGCATACTGTTTTTTTGGGGGGGGAGGTTGTTTTTTTTTTACTGTAGCTTTGTAATATAGTTTTAAAATTTTTTATTGGAGTATAGTTGAGTTACAATGTTGTATTAGTTTCAGGCGTACAGCAAAGTGATTCAGTTATACATATACATATATTCATTCTTTTTCAGATTCTTTTCTCATATAGGTTATCACACACTAGTGAGTAGAGTTCCCTGTACTATACAGTAGGTCCTCGTTGGTTATCTATCTTATATATAGTAGTGTGTGTATGTTAATCCCGAGCTCCTGATTTATCCCTCTCCCCACATTTCCCCTTTGGTAACCATAAGTTTGTTTTCAATATCTGTATGTCTTTTTCTGTTTTGTAAATAACTATATTTGTATGTGATATAGTTTAAAATCAGGAAGTGTGGTGTCTCCAGCTTTGTTCTTCTTTCTCAAGATTGCATTGGCTATTTGAGGGTCTCTTGTGTTTCCATACAAATTTTAGGATTTTTCTGTTTCTGTGAAAAAATGGAATTTTGATAGGGATTGCACTGAAACTGTAGATCACTTTTGGGGGAATGGGCACTTTAACAATAATAATTCTTCCAATTCAGAAAACTTTTTCAATCATTTCTCTGTCATCAAGGGCTTTGTAGTTAATAGATGTTGTTTATCTACTTTCATTGACATCAAGCAAAGTTGCAAAAGTGCTTCTCCCTCAGTTCACACCCAGGGCTGCATGGAAGATCCTATTTATGACCAGCTGATAGAGAGGTTAAAAGCCTGAGCTTGGTACATAGATGGATCAGCTCCATATGTAGGGGCAAGTTGAAAAAGGATAGCAGCTGCACTCTAGTCTTGCTCAGGGGTGGCCTTGAAAGACAAAGGTGAGGAAGAAATCCTTCCAGTGTCCCCAGGGTGGGGCACAGGGACAGAGCTTTAGGCAATGCTTCTGTTTATTCACTTTTTGTGGAAAGGGAAGTTGTCTGAAGTTTAAACATACATGAATTTATGGGCAGTGGTTAATGGCTTAGCCAGCTGGTCAGGAATCTGGGAGGAGAAAGATCAGAAGATTTGGGACAAGGATATCTGGGATAGAGGGATGTGAGTGGATCAACGGAAAAGGACACAAAGTGTCCTTTGTAAATAGTATTGTACTAACAGAAGCACCTACAGTGGAAGAGGCATTAAATGGAGATGTGATGGTAGCCACCACCATTGCATCTTTTAAAGGTAGCACTAATTTCTGCCGTTCCCCCCAGGAGACAATATGGTTTGGCCAGCAGGGAAGATTCAGAGGCTTCTACCTGGGCTTCCCCATTAAGACAGCTCTTATTCTAGACACCAAGGACCAGTGTAAGGTCATTTCAGCTACTCATTATGTATATTCCAATTATACAATCTGGAACCAGGACAATTACCACCATGTGGGTCTGTGGACCCAGTGGCTCCAACTATGGGCCCAGATTCTATATATTACCTGGCCCCTTATGCCTCTCATTCTAATAGGGAGCCAATACCAACTCAGACTGTGTGTCCAACACTCCTTGAATTGTTTGGGTATCCCTCTTTCCCCAATGTACAGTTACCTAAATAAATTACCCCTTTGTGAAGCCATGTAGTCCTGGATCTCCTAACTTTTCTCCTCTTCCAGATGGTCCACACCTCATTTGTTCCAGCCAGATACCTTGGTTCCAGCCTCAACTCCTCTCCTTCCTAAGCTCCAATATCTAATCAATCACCAAGGTCTTTTAATTTAAAATCTCCATCTCCCACATTTCTGGAATCCATCCAAATCTCTATTCTAATGGAAGCTTCTGTGGTTGAGGCCACCATTTCTGAATTACTGTAATTTATTCTTAACTGGTCATACAAAGTATTGAAATATTCTTAACTGATCATCTCATTGCCCTCCTTAACACAGTTTTCATATGACTGAGATTAACCAAAATAATCTGGTCACTTCATCCGCCTTGCTTAAAAACCATCATTGTCCCTCTGATGTCTTAGACTAAAGTGTTTAGGAGGACCTGGATGTTCTGCTACTGTTTAAATATTCGCAGTCTTGCCACTGTCCATCTCACACCAATAACTAGTCATCTGGTAGGTCTTCCTGTTCCTCCAGGCCTTGGCGTAGTCTATTATTTCCACCCACATAGAAATGATCACAACTGCTTGCTGGGAAAGGCACGTATGGAATGCACGTTTGCAGTCTTTATTACACATTAGGCTCTCAATAATTAGTCTAAATAAGTGACTAAGATGACTGATAAGGCCAGATCCTCTTGACTATAAATCGATCCTATTTTACGTTAATGACAATGTTAAACTAGGACTGTATTCTCCCTCTGGACATTATTTACATTTACATTTAATAATAAACTACTGTAGTTCTCTTTGACAGCAAGACATTTACTCAGGTTTCACAGTCAAAAATGCCTGGCGAAGTACACAGTTAAGGCAGACCCAAGCTCTGCCCCTCTGAGCTTTAAGTAACCAGGCAACTTTGTTCTAAAAATCTTTAACCATCCTACCGACATTATACTCACAATACTACGCCTTGGGTTCAACGGACCGGACCTCAAAGCACTTTCCAGGCACTTACCGTGAATTTAGAGAACAATTTATTTCCCCTGAGCTGAGGGGGTTGGGGGACAAATGCAGAGGATTCAAGAAACTGAAATACACAGAGAAAAACCTTAGCTAGTAGCTCCATCCTATATTTCCCACTAAGCATTCGACCAGAGCCATGCAAATTCTGGGACCTCAGCTTCCCGCCTCGGGCTGAAGCCGCTTCCAGCGTGGACCTGATTTAGAGCCCCGTCTCCCCTCCGGCCCCGCCTCCTCCCCCCGGCCTGACTCTGAGCCCCGCCCATCTCCTCCACGCCCTCCCGGCCCCGCCTCCTCTCCCGGCTCCCCTCCCTGCCTGGCCCCGCCTTTATGCTCGGACCCCTCCCTCTAGCCCGCCCCCTTTCCTTTCCACTCTCTGGCCCCACCTCTAGCTCCACGTCCCGGCCGGCCCTGAGCCCCTCCTCCATGCCCCAGCCACACTTCCCGGACCCGAACCCGGCCGGGGCGGAGCTGCACCTGGTGCGGGCCTGGGGCGTGGCGGGCGCCACGGAGCGCCAGGTGCGGCTTCCGCGTCAAGATGGCCGCCGCCAGCTGGGCCGGGGTCTGGCTCTCATCCCGCGGCCGCCTTCCCGCCAGGCGCCCGCTGCTGCGAGTTGCCCTCTGCCTCCTGTGCTGGGGCCCGGCGGCTGTGGGCGCCGTTCCCGAGCTCGGGCTCTGGGCAGCGACGATCAATGACGTAAGTGGAGTGTCGGGACCCAGGCGAGGTGCTGCCCGGGCCCGCGGGTCCTCCCCGCGCTCTCTGGGCTCCAGGAGCCGGTCTCAGGCTTGTTGATCTGGCCGGGCCTGCCCCGGGTCCCCTGATACTTTCTCTGGGCTCTTTGTCTGCTCGGCGCGGGGAGCGCCCCCTCCTCCGGCCCGACTTGGGCTGTGGGGAGGATCAGTCAAGCTTGTGTGCTGGGGGATTGCTATCCCTTCTGAACCCTGTTCATGAGGATCACCATTCCCGAAGTCCTGGCCCCTCGCTCTGCTCCGACCTGCTCTGGCTAGATCAGGTCCTCGTTTATTCAGACCTGAGCCCTGAACCCCTCGGCACTCCTAGCGGCATCTTTGGATTTGACCTCTCCTCGTGCCCGGGTGCAGCCACAGGGCCGCACCCGTGTGGCCACAGGGTGGACTTTCCAGGGCTTCAGTTGCCGCATAAATTTAGAAAGAGCTTGTGCCTTTTTTTTTTCTTTCTTTCTTTAAATGAGAAGGGAACATGCAATAGTCACCCCACCCCTCTTTCCCTCTTCTTGGGTTCCTGACATCACAGCTCCGGGAGCGTGTGTGGGCGGGGGGCGGGGGCAGGATGTGTAATTAAGGGATGTTTGCAAGGCTAGTGTGGAGGCATGAGTGCGTGGAAACGCTTCCTTTCCAGGGCAGGCCATTTGAGAACTTGACATCCAGTAGTTACACGAGATGATGTGGGAGGAATGCAGAGGTAGAATTTTGGAAAGGTTTGCTGAAGAGAGACAGGAAATCGAAGAGGCCTTATCTCCTGCTTTTCTAGATTCAGAGGTTTCATCCAGCTCCGTTTGAGATGAGTATTTTCCACATGTATGGAAACGATGTCCCAATTCTAAAGGCAAAACTTATATTTTGATTTCCTCAACCGGAAAGAGAAAGTACCAGAGGCTACAGATTCTTCCTATAACACAAAAGCTGCATGAAGGAAGGAGAGTACATATCTTTCTGAATCTTTAAGACCCAGTGCAACCATTTTTTCCAGGATTCTTCTGGGTTGGCGCCCTATTTTGTGCGCCAGTGATAGAGCCTGCGTATCTTCATCATTAAATTTCTCTGAACAGTAAAAAGCAAAACTCAGACAACCACACTTACCGTTTGATGCTGCTTCTGTAGTGAGTAGGCAGTAGCATAAACTAAGTCCGAATAAGTTGGAAGTGAATCGGCTGCATACAGACTGCTTGACCATATCTGTAGAGATCTTTGCCAAGTATACTTTGGATGGTGAGATTCCAAAGGCCATGGGGAGAGAATGACTTTGCTTCCTGCGTGAGGAAGAAAAAATTACCTTTGGGTCCCACGTAATCTTTAGTCCTGTGTGATTCAGAACAGTAGCAATCCATAAAGCTCTTTGCAAAGAGTAGGCTGATTTTTTTTTTTTTCCCCATTTCAAGTTGTCAAAACTTGTTCTTCAGAACAGGAAAGGAAAGTGGAGTTTTCTTTCATTTGTTCTGCAAATCTATCAAGAAATGGTTCTTTTTTAAAAATTTTTTTAATAATATATTCATTTATTTGGTTGTGCTGGGTCTTAGTTGCAGCATGTGGGATCTTTAGTTGCGGCATGAGACTCTTAGTTGTGGCATGAGGGATCTAGTTCCCTGACCAGGTGTCTGGTTTAGGGCAAGTGAGTGTGGACTGTCTATTGGACATCCAGTGGACATGACCTTTAGGTAATTGGGTATATGGATGTGCAGCTCAGAGGAGGGGTCTGGGCCCGGGGTTTTATTGATGTTGAAACTGTTGAGGAGGGAGAAGAGGTTATCAAGAAAGAGCTGCTTGTCCTGTCAGTGTTTTTCTTTAATTCCTAACCACATGTTCGTTTATTGTAATCCCTTCTCACAGGATTTTTTTTCTTGGTGAGGGCAGACATTAAATAACTAGTGTAAGATTTCATTTTGGTTGTGGTACAGGTTGTGAGGAATGGGTCTTACAGACCATGGAAGGGAGGGCCTGGCTTGGTGTGGGCCCCAGGGGAAGACACCCTGAGGAAGGGGATATTTGAACTGGGCTTTCAGGGGTAAGAAGGAAATAGCTAGATAAAGAGAGCGACAGGGAGGGGATTTCAAGTAAGTTTCAAGTTGACTACTAAGGTCCTGAGGGCAGGAAGGAGTATCATGTTTTTGAGGACCTGCGGGAAAGGTGCAAGAGAGGTGGGCGGGGCCCTGTGAGCGGCAGTGAGATTTGGTCTCTTATAAAGAGACAGCGGTAAACCGTAACTCAGGGAGAGGGTCAGTTGTTTTATCAGAAGTGCGTTGATGTTGATACCGCGAGAGCAGCTGCAGATGCACAGACAGGTTCTCTGTCTGAACAGCAGTCATCGTACAGTGGCAGCCGCACTCACCCGCCGTGTGGTGCTGGCCCCAGGAGCCTTCTGGAGCCTCGCATCCACTGCAGGGAGTAGATTACATGAGACAAAGTTCTAAGCCAGTGAGTGATGTGATCAGATTTATGGTTTTTTTTTTTTTTGTGGTACGCGGGCCTCTCACTGTTGTGGCCTCTCCCGTTGCGGAGCACAGGCTCCGGACGCGCAGGCTCAGCGGCCATGGCTCACGGGCCCAGCCGCTCCGCGGCATGTGGGATCTTCCCGGACCCGGGCACGAACCCGTGTCCCCTGCATCGGCAGGCGGACTCTCAACCGCTGCGCCACCAGGGAAGCCCAGATTTATGTTTTTAATGCCTTTTTTTTTTTTTTTTTTTGGCCAGGCCACGGGGCATGTGGGATCTTAGTTCCCCGTCCAGGGATTGAACCTGTGCTCCCTGCAGTGGAAGCACGGAGTCTTAACCGCTGGACTGCCAGGGAAGTCCCAGATTTACGTTTTCAAAGAATAATCACTCCAGGCATAGGAGTTAAAGGATTAGAACTATGTATTTTCCAGGATAAAACTATACTCTTAAACAGTAGAGAGAAATTTTTTTAACAAGAGCTCTCTGTATTTCTTTGTTTTTCATTATAGAAATCAGGACCTTTGATATTTAGGAAAACTATGTTTAACTCTACTGAGATCAAGTTTTCTGGTAAGTATAATAAACTAATATAACAGTAAAATAACAATAAATTATAAATGAGCAACATGTAGTATCAACTCATGCATTAATTTAACATAAACTAACATAACACATTGTAATATTATATATTTTAAACTAGGCAAATGTTTTTAAGTGATCCTAACATTTTAAGGGTTTCTTTTGTTCCAGTCGGGTCATAGTTATTTTCAAGAATGAATTTTTCTGATCCTGTCTCAGAAAATGTAATGTGAATCATTCTTTATCATTCTTTAAAAATTATAGTTAAAACCTAGTAAAGAAGTCTTCAGCAAAAAAGTATTTGACCTCCGAAATTTGACTCTGAATCCCTTTTAAAATTCAGTAAATTCTTTTTATGGTTGTATGAAATGCCATGATTGTGAGGAAACCTTCGTGTTTCTGAAAATTTTCTAAATATACACATGATCACAGTATGAAATAAAAATTATTAGACACTAACAATTAGGATTTTAGAGCCTATGAAAGTGAAAATATTTGTTAGGGACTGTGTTGTCTGTGTAAATACTGGTGTGTCATGACTACCAAGTCATAGATCTTGAGGTTTGCAGTATTTTTAATGAGTTTACATTGGATCATATTTACTGTGCACTAACCCCTCTAGGTGTTTCCAGTAACTTGACTAGGTCAGTTGGTTGCCAGAGTTAAAGCTTGGGGTAAGGGGTAGTTTTTTTGTTGGGTAGAGCAAATTGGCTTCGTGGGACCCACAGCCGTGGCCCTTTTATCTCTCACACCATGCTCTGAACATTTGTTGGAGAGTTCTGCCGTGTGTGGTCTTTGCTGACGGAAGTAGGCCAGTCATCAGCTAGAAAGCAAAGGCGGTTCAAAGCAGCTTCGTGATATAGATCATCAGTGGTGATAAGAGCTTGGTAAGAGGAAATTGAAGCCCAAGGTGGGTGAGGAAAAAATTTTGGCCTCTCAGTGCTTTAATAAATTCATGTCTCACTGTCTAGACAAGATTTAAAACACTGGTGCAGACAAAAAAATTACATGGGGGAATAAAAAGTTATAGGGACCACTGAAACACAGAATTTGAATTTTTTTTAAATCAATATGTAATGTCCGAGATCAGCCTAAAAGTAGACCACAATTTAGTATTAACATATCTAAAGAAAGAAAAATGAGGCAGCAGAAGGGAGTTAGGAACAAAAACGTAAAAAAAAAAAAATGAGGGTTTAGTCAGGTAGAAGCTGGCAGTGTCCCAGCACTGATGGGAGAGAGGTCTTTCTGTAACTATGACCGTAGCTCTAACATTGTGGCTGGCGGGGGTGGATGAAGTGCCCACCTGAGCCTCCTTGTTCTGCTGCCATATTCACCAAGGAGCCTTCTCATCATCTATAGTTACTGTTTAAGTGAGTAATTGGGCGTTAAGTTTTACACACCTACATCCTTGGTGTGAAAGGTGAAACTGAGTCTCTGAGTTCTCACAGAGCCAAATTTTACTTTATTATTATTATTTAAAAAAAATATTTGTTAGGAATGACTTTTTTAATTAATTAATTTATTTATTTATGGCTGCATTGGGTCTTCGTTGCTGCGCACGGGCTTTCTCTAGTTGTGGCGAGCGAGGGCTACTCTTCATCGCGGTGCGCGGGCTTCTCGTCATGGTGGCTTCTCTTGTTGCGGAGCACGGGCTCTAGGTGTGCGGGCTTCAGTAATTGTGGCGCATGGGCTCAGTAGTTGTGGCGTGCGGGCTCTAGAGCGCAGGCTCTGTAGTTGTGGCGCATGGGCTTAGTTGCTCCACGGCATGTGGGATCTTCCCAGACCAGGGCTCGGAACTGTGTCCCCTGCATTGGCAGGCGGGTTCTTAACCACTGCGCCACCAGGGAAGTCCCAGAGCCAAATTTTAGTGCCTACAAAGTTAAGCATTGGTCCCTTGGGTATGTGTCCGTGCTGTTTGGTGGATCAGATGCCTTGCTTTCCCTAAGGAAAGCTAAGGTGACCCCTCTTAGCTACTCCATTCAAGATGCCATCATGTGGAGCCACTGGTGAAAATCTCTCAGTGTAATTCACCATATTAACAGAATAAAAGAAATACATCATATAATCGTCTCAATATATACAAAAAAGCATTTGAAAAAAACCAGCACCTATCCATGATGGAAACTCTCAGAAAACTAGAAATAGAAGGAAATGTCCTCAACCTGATAAAGGGCATCTATGATAAATCTATAACTTAACATTATACTGGCAAGTCTCCCCAGATTGACCAATAAATTCAATTAATCCCAATCAAAATCCAAGCAGACTTATGTAGAAACTGGCTAGCTGTTTCTGAAACTTATATGCAAATACAGAGGACCTAGAATAGCCAAAACAATTTTAAAAAAGAACAAAGTGGGAGGGCTTTTACTCTCTGATTTCAGAACTGAACATGAAGCTACGGTAATCCTAACACTGTGGAACTGCGATAGACACATAGAACAGTGCACATCGTTGTCGAATTGACTGATTCATGTCATGATTATGACTCAACTTTTCCCACTTTGTATATCTAGTATTTTTGTTTGGATAGTGGATATCGTGAATTTTACATTCTTGAGTACTAGAATGTTGTATTGCGTGAACAACTTTGTTCTGGCAGACAGTTACGTTTCTTTGGGGTCAGTTCGATCCTTTGCAATTTTGTTTTTAATTTCTTTTAGGAGGGATCAGGGGTAGCCTTTACTCTAGAACTAACTTAGCACCACTTCTAAGGTGTGACTCTTCTGCGTCTCTCCCAGACACGGGGTGTGTTTACTGAGGCCTTTCCTCTCTGGCTGGTTCCCATCCCCATGTGAACTCAGAATTTTTCAGCTTGTCCCTGTGCACGGGCAGGCTGTTATGCAGCCAGAGACCAAGGATCTGTATGCAGATTTCATTGACCCTTTCTCTGTGTAGTTCCCACCTCTTGGGTACTCTGCCCCAGAAACTCTACCAGCCTCAGCCTTGGTTAACCGTAATAATTTAATTTAAGGAATTTATCTGTCTCATTTTGCAGTGACTTTTTGGAGAAATTAGGTAATACTTTACTCGTGGTTTCCTTAAAGTTGTCTATTTTATTTATTTATTTTTTTAAGGAGCATTTATTTATTTATTTTTGGCTGCGTTGGGCCTTCGTTTCTGCACGCGGGCTTTCTCTAGTTGTGGCGAGCAGGGGCTACTCTTTGTTGCCGTGTGCTACCTTCTCATTGCGGTGGCTTCCCTTGTTGTGGAGCACAGGCTCTAGGCGCGCGGGCTTCAGTAGTTGTGGCACATGGGCTCAGTAGTTGTGGTGCACGGGCTTAGTTGCTCCACGGCATTTGGGATCTTCCCGGACCAGGGCTCGAACCCATGTCCCCTGCCTTGGCAGTCAGAGTCTTAACCACTGCGCCACAGGGAAGTCCAAAGTAGTCTATTTTAAATTGCATTCTTGAAACCTTAAGTTTATGTTAGAGTATATATATTATTGTTGTAAAATGAGACTTTCTTTCTCTAAACAGTTAAGTCATTCAGGTGCTCTGGGCCTGTGAAGTTTACCATAGTGTGGCTTTTGGAACATCATACCTGTCACAATGAATATTCTAAGCTGGAAGTAAGTAAAACACAAATTTTAAATGTGTCTAAAGCTATGAAGGAAAAGATAGGAGTTTTAAGATTTATTAGCTTGTCAAGTGAGGAGGCCAGGAATAGAGAAGTGCCACAGATTTGGGGACTTAGGCAATAAATGCATTAATTATATCAAAGTATATGCTTTCTGAGAATACAGATCTTTTAGTTTCCTTGTATCTTATGAAAAATGTTAGTAAATATTTAAATCAGAGTTGTGGAAACCATTGATAAGGGGACTGTGGGTCACGCACAAATGAAAACCAACTCAATTTAAAGAAGAAATGTAAAAGTGTCACTTCGTTCAAAAAATTAGTAATAGGGAACCTAGAACTTCAGTGAGTGTGAGTAGATTTAGTGAGTATAAGTAGACCTCAGAAAGAGGTGAGGAGGGAAAAGGAGGGGGAGAGTGTGAGAGGAGGAAAAAGAGACCGGGTTAGGTCAGTGTGTATTTCCTACGAACAAAGATATTCCCTTAGATTACACAGTACAGAGATCAGATTTACGAAATTTAACAGTGATACAATGCTAATTGATATAATAGCTAATAAACCATGTTCAAACTTTGCCAGTGTCCCAACAACATCCTTTTTAGCAGCTTTTTTCTTTTCTTTTCTTTTCTTTTTCTGGTACAGGATCCAATCCAGGATCACCTTGTATTTCTGCAGGGTTTTTTTTTGGGGGGGTGGAGGTGTTGAGGGTGGTTCATGACATGACATTGATATCTTTGAGGTGTACAAGCCATTTATTTTTACAAAATGTCCCTCAATTTGAATATTTCTCACGTTTCCTCGTGATTAAATTCAGGTTATATTTTTGGCAGGCATACCAGAAAGTATACTGTTTTGTCCCATTTTTGGTGATGTTAACTTTGATCAGTTAAGGAAGTTTCTGCCAGGTTTCTCCACTGTAAAGCTACTACTTTTCTCCTTGTTGTTAACAATAATTTGTGAAGAAATACTTTTGTATTTATGTGCAAATATCCTGTTTCTTCATCATTCCTTGTTTTAACATTCTTTGATTCTTGCCTGAATCAAAGCACAGTTACCACTGTGATGATTGCTAAACAATGATTTTCTAATTCCATGTTTTCTTCTACATTTATTAGCATTCGACTATGAGGTTGCACTCTTTTCCCCTCTCTTATCCGTCTGTCAGTCAATCAGTTATCAATATGGACTCATTGATTTTAACTTTGTTGGGTGGGTTATAATCTATTACTGTTTTTATGTATTTTGCTCAAATTGTCTCATATTTGGCCAATGGAAGCCTCTTAACCTTTTCTTCATGCCTGGGAGTTGCCATTAGGAGCGCGGTTTTATTCATCCATCTAGGAGCCTCATTGTTAGTTGATGTGTAAATGAGTGTTCCCCCTGCACTCAGTTGGGTTTGCCATCTTTGCTTTATGTTACTAAGTGTTTGGTTTATCTTTCCTTATAATTAAATGCTGCTTTCTTTCTCTGTAAAATCTTTTATACCTGGAGTAAAATGGAAGTAGCCCCAGGACAAAGTATTTTGTATTTCTCTGTGAACCATTTCCTTGTGGTAACATCTTAATCACTTTTATTACTGTAAGAGAATGCTTATATTATGTATTACTGTATCTGAGCATATCAGAAAGGCTAAAATGTTATGATTACCTCAATTGTACTGAAAATTATATTCAAAACTTTTTCTTTTTGGTATTTTGTTCTATTGCATGTTTCAAGTGTTCCAAGCTGAATAACTTTTTGGTATTATTTAGATATTAAGTGGAAATAAATTATGACATAGAATCTTACTTTGCATAGGAGCTGTCACAAAAACATGAACTTAGTGTCAGTGAAGACTTTTGTGGTCATTATTTCAAGAACAGCGAATGTTGGACAACAAAAAAAGAAAACTTAGATTGCAACAGTGATTTACAGGTATTTGCCTCATTGAATGTGAGTACCTGTCTTGCGATGTTGAAATAGAATTTACGTTTCTCCCAGTGAATGCAAGTATCAACTTCTGTTTTATCAGTATTTTGATAAAGGAAGGTACTTAAGTTGTCAGTTATTAGGTTTAGTTCTTCTGTGTGTGTGGCAGTACATAATAAGTGGAACCATTGTTCCATTTCTTTGTGCCTTTTGCAGCAGCATCCTTGAAAGAGGATCCTTTTATCATCCTTTCATGATTTGCTGTCATTCCATCCCTCGTCTCTCTTCTGCCCACCCCAGTCAGGGCTTTGCCCCCATCATCCCATCAGAACAGCTCTAGTCAAGGTCACCAGTGACCTCCATGTCATTAGATCCCTAGGTCTATTACTCCTACTGAAGGTCTGTCAGTGTACTTGACTTACCAGCATTTAACACACTTGAACACTCTCCTTTGTGCACTTTCTCCTCCTAGCCTAGAAGACTAGATTCTAAAATGTTAACAGCGATCATCTCTGGGTGGTGAGGCTGTGGGTCGTTTTAACTGATTTTTTGTCCTGTAAATTCTGAAATGAAAATGTCTTTAATAAAAACGTTAAAGGGTTGTTTTAAAACTTTGTGTCAAGGTATAATAAATATACATAAACTTACAGCAAAGTTTGCATATCAGCAGCGTAGGGTTTGATGAATTTTCACAACCTGAACCCACCCGTGTGAATCCCGATCAAGATCAGGGCTTTTGAGCACCTCGAGCTCCCTTTGAGTTCCTACTACCCTCCCTGCCAACGGTAACCACTACCCTGATTAAGGAAGTAATTTTTCAAAAGTAGGATTTTGTTACGCATGTTTGGGATACAGTGAGATTTGTCCTCTGGTGTTCAGCTTTAATCTTTACTTTTTTCATAACACATTTTTTTCTTAATTGTTGAAACTATTTTTCCTTATGGAAATGCAACATTATAAAATGAAATTATTTTATTTTATTTTTCCAGAATAAAGAACTAATAACAAATACCGGAAATGTTACAAACCAGGAAGGGTCAGCGGTAAGTCATTTTATTTGCCTTTAAATCAAATACATACAAGTTAGAGTAAGACTGAGCAGAATCTGTTGATGGACAGATACTCAGAGAGTGATCTAAAGTAGGGTTAGTAGAGTTAGGAAAGAAAAAAGAAGCATTATTTAAAACAGTATATTTCCTTACATATGTCTGTGTGAATTTTGTACATGCTTGGTTCTGTCTTTGTTTAAAAATCTCTTTAAAGGTGTGATTTAACAGTAACTTCTATGTAGTCTTTCTTTATTTTAAAAAATAAAACTCCACTGCCAAATACCTGAGACAGCACGGCAGTGGGCGGAGCTGTATCGTCATTAAGGAAGTAAAGAAATAGATAGAAACCATGATGTAGCACGAGGGGGAGGGGAAATTTGGAATTTGGGGAAATTACTCAAAGTCAGAAGACTAAGAGGTTGAGAGGATTACAAGGAGTTGAGTGTAGGGACTGAAAGTGGATTTAGAAGAGCTTGATGTTTGCCTTTAGACTGGGACTCTTCTGCTTTCATACTGTTTTCTCCAAACATCTTACAGAGTAGTCTGGTAGTGGAAGGGCATTCACTCTGCAGTGGCTGGACCAACTCTTTGCTTTACAGAAACTGTCACAGGTGGAGGAGTAGGAAATGAGAGGGAAGGATAGGAAATACTCAGGAAGGAGGAGTGTGAAAAGTTTGGTCCGGCTACGTGAGGGCACTGCAGGGTTCACAGGCAGTCCCAGTGGGCTCAGTTTCAGGCCTCAGTGGGACTGCTAGCAACAGAGTGCCTTAAGGAATTTAAATACTTTAGCCTATACACCGAATCTGAGTCATTTCCAGCAATGTTATCTGACATCTTTCTCCCCCAGTTCAATTAAAAAGGACACACATTTAAAAACTGGATGCTTGGGACTTCCCTGGTGGTCCAGTGGTTAAGACTCCACGCTTCCAATGCAGGCGGTGCGGGCTCAATCCCTGGTCAGGAAACTAAGATTCCGCATGCCACAGGGCGTGGCCAAAAAGTATAAATAAATAAATAAATGCTTGATTATACTAGGATATTAGAAAAACTGTTTGAAAGGTAGTATTAAATAAAACATAGAATGGTAACATTGGGGGGAAAACCTGTAGAATTATAAAAAGTAGAAAACATTGGCAAGTGGAAAAGGCTTTTTTCCTCTTCCATCCCTTTGGGTCTGGGAGGATGGTGGTAAAAAAAAACACAAATGGAGGAAATCCTTCCACTACCCACTGTCCTTCCACAGCCCACCATTCCTTTTATCTGTGTTTTGTTTTTTTTTTAAAGTAACCCAATTCAATTCTTAAAAGTTGTTTTAAAATGTGGTGGACAATCATTTAGCTATATCTTATATAGCAGTTAAAAAAAATAACATGAAGGATTTTTTTTCTGTTTCAGGATGTTGTAGCCAAAACACAGAGAGATGGGTTTCATATCTTTATTGTTTCTATTAAAACAGAAAAAACAGATGCAAGCTGGAATTTGAATGGTATAGTTAAACAGTATGCATGTTTTATTGTCTGCTTTTACTGTATTCTGTATTTTTGTCATTAACCCAAATCTACATTCTCTGTTAAAACACATTATTCAAAAATGATTTTCTGTTAATCACAAAAATGAATAATCTGTTTATTTGGGGTACTTAGAACTTTATGCTTATCTTAACTCTAATATATATTTTTTTTAACGGAATGGAAATTTTAAATTAATTTAAGATAAATTTTGGGAGTTCCCTGGTGGTCCAGTGGTCGGGACTCTGTGCTTCGGCTGCTGAGGGCCAGGGTTCAATCCCTGGTCGGGGAACTAGGATCCCACAAGCCGCACAGCGTGGCCAAGAAAAAAATAAATAAAAGGGTGAATTAAAAAAAAAAGATAAATTTAAAAAGTTTTAAACTTGATAGAGGATACAAAATTCTCCATCCTTCCAGATTAAAAAAAATTTTTGTAACATGTAGAAATGGGTAGGTGACACCTTAATCGTACTTGAAGTGGATTATATCCTGTTACTTGAAAATGGCCATCATCAGGGGTTCAAAATTTTTGTTCTTTAAAAAGTTTAAGAAAAGGAATCTGTTTGTAGCCTAGGAGTAGAAGTAGCATGTCTGGCAACTGTGGCTTCTGTGGTCTGTGAGCTCCCCTGCCTGCTCATAAGGTAGATGCTCTTTGCCTCGTGAAACCGTAGCTCCTGGTGCCCAGTGTGAGAGCAGGCTCACACTAAGTGGTTTTCAAGGGAGCGAATGCTTCCATGGGTCCTGGAATTGCTTTAGCGGTCATTTTCTGGACTGGGTATCTGCTGGGCTGACAGTAGCCAAGCAGCATGTGAGGATCCTGGGGATTTGCAAACTGCTCTGATTCACCCACTGGGGCACAGAAGTGAAGCCAGGCTCTGTCTCTGAGGGGCACCCAGTCCAGAGAGGAGGGAGAAAGCAGTGAGGTGAGTCAGGCATGGCCGCAGAGGAGGCCCAGAGCTGGTCTTCCGCGGGGAAGCTGGTGGGGGGGCTGCTCTGGAGAGTGTGAAGCAGGCCTTCCTCCCGGAGGTACTGTAACGGGCCCAGACCGTGCCACACAGGGAGCAGGGGCGTTGCTGCCATCCTGCTCCCCAGCCTGTGCGCCCTGCCTTTCCAGGTGTGGCGTCTTTTCCTCTGACGCCAGCAGGCAGCTTTAAGCTTCTGCTGGTTAGTAACTGGCGCAGTTGCTAAGCCTTGCAAGTCTTGCGCTGTATACGGCACTCTGTTCGTTATTGCTCTCGGACAACAACCCAAACTAGATTCTGGAGTTCAGTAAATTTTTTTAATTTTTTAAATTAATCAATTAATTAATTTGGCTGTGCTGGGCTGCCGCGTGCGGGATCTTCGTTGCACCGTGTGGGATCTTTAGTTGCAGCGTGTGGGATCTTACTTGCAGCATGTGGGATCCAGTTCCCTGACCAGGGATGGAACCCAGGCCCCCTGCATTGGGGGCTTGGAGTCGTAACTGCTGGACCACCAGGGAAGTCTCTGGAGTTCAGAATTTATCCAAGGTACATTAAGAAAGACAAAGTTCTCAGCTAGGTCAGGGACTCAGCCAGGGCCAATCTCAGACCAGGACTGCTTTGCTGTCTGCATAAGATCTGACTTGGCTCACACTTTACAAGAGCATGTATACAAATACGTAAAGATATCTTTATACAGTTACGTAATCAAAGGTTAAAATTCAGCATTTGTTAACTTGGTTTGTATTCTTGGGAGTCTTAAAATGAGCTTACGTTGAAAAACTTAAGGAAAACTGGTTGTTAATTTTAATGCCTTAATTTCTTTATCCCCACCCTGCCTTCACAGTCTCTCTCTCTATGATGGGGCCTCATGGATATATCTCTGCATCAGATTGGCCTCTGATGATTGTGAGTATCTCTCATCATTTCTTCCTTTTTTAAAAATGAGTTTTGTATCCCAGTTGGAACATTTAAACATTTTAAGAGCTCAGTGGTGGTAATTCCTCAGTAGCTAACACTTTGACATACCCTCTATTTCTGGTTCCATGGTGACTGGAAAATAAAGGATTGCAAACTTGAATGTAGAAATGTCAATTTTCAAATGACCAAAAGGCTTAACTGACTAAAATTGCTTCTCCTCCCACAGTTCTACATGGTGATGTGTATCGTTTATATCTTATATGGCATACTCTGGCTGATGTGGTCTGCCTGCTATTGGAAAGATATACTAAGAATCCAGTTCTGGATTGCAGCTGTTATTTTCCTGGGAATGCTTGAAAAAGCAGTTTTTTATGCTGAATACCAAAACATCAACAGCACTGGGTTATCAAGTAAGTGGCGACTGTGTCCATGAATATGGTGTGACCCAAGAGTCACCTAGCATTTGTGAGCAGAGCTGTGGGGACTCCCCCCCGCCCCACCTTCATACAGTGGTTTGGGAACAACCATATAGGTGAAGAGGAGGGAAGCCAAGAAGAGAATATCAGAGTAGGACTCTGATCTAGGCTAACATGTGTGTTGTCTTCATTTTCTGTTTTCTTCTTGCTGGCTTTCCCTTACTTCCCTCCTGGGGAAAAGAAAATTCCTGTTCCCTAAGGTTCAGCTACCCGTGACTGGCTTTAAACAACACGAAGTTCTGGACTGGGGACATCGGGTGCTGCCAATCCTTTTAACATATTTCTCTGTATTTTTCCCCATCCTCTCTCTTCTCCTTTCCCCTCCAAAGAAGAAAAGAAAATTTGGCCACAGGGAGTAAAATTAGTAGTGCCAGGATGGATGGTGACTGCACCCTTTTTGCAAAGAACTTCATGTGACCGTGGGAGACACCATCCCAGCTTACACAGTAGAATGTGGCAAGCAGGCAGGACATATAGTGGGGCATCCTCAGATGGGTGCCCCAGACTTCTAGAAGATAGAGTTCAAAAGGACCAGAGAAGTAAAGGTACAATTCATTCCATCGCTGAACCTTCAAAAGGGAGATAGCTCAGAAGGATAGAAAGCCCTCAGGAATGTGCTTCTGAGTGGTCAGTTACAAATGATCGTGGTACAGGTTTTCAAAGGGTGTAGTTGTGTCTGCTCTTTATTTTAAAATACTCTGGGAAAAAAAGAGGGTGAGTTGGAAAATAGATGAGACAAATTTAGCATAATGTTGATAATTATGGAAGCTGAGTGATGGGTACGTGGGAGTTCATTATATCGCTTTCTCTGTGTTGAAGAATGTTTGTAATTTCCCAAAATAAAAAGATTAAAAAGACATGTACAAGACAATAAAGTAAACACAAACATCCAGGGAGGCATGTTAGAGGTATTATTACCCTATAAGAAGTTTTAGTGACGTGCGTGCATGTGTATGTGTGTGTGCCTGCCCTAAACCAGATAAGGAAGGAAGGATAGAGCTGCTGCATATGACTGGGGGTTAAAGCATTCTTGAATGTCAGAGAAGGCGGGTCAGCTCCTTTGCTGCCAGTGATGGGGGTCTCTGTCTAGAAGAGGGTGGCGTGAACTTGGGTGAAGGGCAGCAAAAGCCCGAGATCCATGGAGAGAAGGAAAGACCATCTATCTTCCTCAGGGCCTTCAGGCCCTCTGAGATGACACCAGAAGGCCCTTGGAAGAGAAACGCCAGACTGCTGTCCTTGTCTTTGAGGAGTCCTGTGGAAAGGAGAGGCGCCAGACGAGGCCTGGGCTGATGTTGTTCCTGATTTTCCCAATCGTAAATTCTGTAACCCAGGCTCTCTTGCTTGGCATTGGTCCTGGAAGGATAGACTTCAGAAAAATCAAGCAATGATGATTTAGTGATTGTTAGGACCCAGCAAGGATACATTAAGAATAGGTCATGTCAGTTGACCTCTTTGTTTTTTGCTTCTAGATTGGCAGTTAGGCAAATGTAATAAATTTAGTATATCTGCACTTCTTCAAGGTATTGGGCAAGGTCTCTTGTGGTTTCTTCTAGAGAAGGCAGAGAAACATGAACTGAAAACAAGAATATTAGGTGGATTCACAACTCGTTTCTGAATGGCTTTCTCCTCTCCATCTTTACCGCCAGCACTCTCAACATCTCTTGGCTAAATTCTGGAATAGACTCCTGAGTGGTTTCCTCACCTACAGTCTATTCCTCTCCAAGCCATTAAGTAGAGCAATCTTGATAAAATAAAGCTGTCTACTTTATTCCAAGGGTCAGCAAGCTTTTCCTGCAAAGTCTACACAGTAAATATTTTTGGCTTTGCGAGCCATGTAGTCTGTGTTGCAACTTCTCAACTACTGCCATTGGAGCATGAAAGCTGCCACAGACAACAAATGGGCATGGCTGTGTTCCAATAAAACTTTATTTACAAAACAGATGTAGGGCCAGATTTGGCCTATGGGCTGTAGTTTACTAGTTCCTTTTTCACTCCCTTGTTTACTATCATTGACTTCCCACTGCCCTCAGCAACAAGCCCTGACTCATGGCCTAGCCTAAAACTGAGGTGATTGGGCCCTGCCTCTGCCCCAGCCTCTTTTCTTGACCTCCCTCGTTACACGCCCTGCTGCAGACATGGCGAACTTTCACTTCTTGCAGCATATTTGGCTTTGTCTCTTTTTCCCTCCATGCCTTTGCATGTGCCATTTCCTTTGCTTTCCCCTTTCCCTCCTCCAAACGGTTAACTCCTACTCAGCCTTCAAACCCTGGTGTAGATGTCACTTCCTATGAGAAGATTTTCCTGCCCCGTGTGGATTAGGTCGCTTTCATCACAATCCTGGGAGATACAGCGTTACCTCCAGCACTTGCTGAATTCTGTCCATTTACTTGTCCCGACCAGAGTACAGGCTTCACGAGGGCAGGGAACGTGGTGTGTCTTTTACTGTGATAGCCACACGGTAGGAGCGTGAATGAGGGCAACCTGGAGAAAAGAGAGCTCTTGAGGGCGTTATGGTTTTCAGATATTTACAGGACAGGAAAGGGCTACAATCCTTTGTAGCCTCAAGGGGAAGAATAAGAACAGAGGGGAGCTCGGGGAGACAGATTTCCAGTGGACGTGAGAAAGCTGTGCCCAGTAGAGCCGATAAGAATCCCCTTCATTGAGGTTTCAAACGTCACTTGGATCAGATGACCTTTAAATTAAACGTGGCAAATTAGTCTGAGGTCAGGACGTAACTGTACACAGTACACATTTAGACTCTTGGCGGCAGGCGTCCAGATGGACCCAGAGCGAATGATTTTCCTTCGTCCCCCTCAGCCCAGGGTTTACTGATCTTTGCGGAGTTGATATCTGCGATTAAGAGGACGCTGGCTCGCCTCCTGGTGATCATTGTGAGCTTGGGATACGGCATTGTGAAGTAAGTACCGGGGCCCAGAAAAGACACCGTGTCCCCATCCTGTGATCCATCCATCTCCGCTATGACCCCTGTGAAACCCAACACCTCTCAGTGTCGTACCACAAATCCCAGAGGGAAATACCTGCAAGGACGTGTTTTTAAAAGATTTCCATGCACTGGCTATTTTATTCTTTTCTCAAAGATCCTGAAGTTGAATTCCAGTAACTTCATAGTTAGATGAATAATCAACTATAAGGATTATGGAAAATTTTAAATGATTCTCGAAGTTCAGACCATTTTCTGTTTCCTAGACAACATAGTTAGGGGTCATGTTTGTGTATGAGCTATTGTAAGAGAGAGCGCTCTCATTAAACACCAGGTTCATCAGAATTTCTGGCTGAAACCTGGCAGTCGCCTGAGGACCCGCTTTCGGGACCCTCTCAAGCAGATCTTTTCTCCCTCTTACCTTTGAGTCCCTGGGCATGAACATGGAAGAGCCTGTTGCCTAAGACCCTCTGATTCCCAGAAACTCAAGCCCTCACACTGGACCACAGCTGCATCTTCGGGTTGCAGGCCTTGTCAGCTGCCAGGTTTCCCCTCATCCCTCACCGCTCTGAGCACTTGCTCTGTTGTCTTTCTCCTCAGCACTTCACTGTCAGGATTCCCTGTGATTTGAGTATCCGTGTGAGGATCCTTTAAGAAACCTGACCTCACCCCCTCACCTCTGCCACTCTTACCTGTCACTTCCCCTCAACTACTGAGTCCCCTGGCCGTTTTCTAGACTTGATTATTATCTATTTATTATTGTGTATAACTGCACCCTCTCCATGGTGGCACATTGAAGCAATCTACTCTTCAGCCTCCCCCGTTACCTGTTTACTTTCTCTAATATGTCAGCTGTAGGCACTCTTGGTCCCTGGTGGGGCCTCCGGCCTATTGATCTCACCGCCTTCCACGGTCCGGCAGGGCACTGATGACCCCTGCCACCCCTGAGGCCCTCCGCCTTTCCCTTTGTCGGCCTCCCTCGATAAATCCAGCTCTCCATCTGCGCAGGCTCAGCCGGGGCTGCAGCGTCAGCCTGAGGAGAGCACCCCGCCCCACTGCCTGGCAGTTCACTCCATGACCCTGAACCTGAAGGGCGCCCTCAGTGCTGCTGGCACTTCTTGATCCCCGTGCCATTTGTGTTCGGACTCTCCGCTCTTCGGAAGACCATTTACCCCTTCTGTCTCCTCGCACCTCCCTACCCTCGTCCATCGTAGCTGATCTTGGCTCTTCTCTCACCGAGGAATTAGAAGCCATCAGAAGGGACTTGCGGCCGTCAGGTCTGTGTCATCCTCCCCACCTCTGGACCACACGCAGCCTGTTCTGCTCCTGTACGGCGTAGACCATCCCTGTGTGTGGTTAAGCCCCGCCCTGCCCTGGTGCCCTGGGTCCTGTTACCTCCTCTGTCAAAGAAGCTGTTCCAGCAGTCTGTCCTGTTTTCTCTGATAGCGTCAATTTCCCTCTCCGGTGGGCCATTCCCATCAGCACACTGTTACTTCTGTCATCTTCAGAAGCAAACCCTCCCTTGAACCCAGTTGGCCCTCTCCTCTGCTTCTCCTTCATTGCTTTTCCCCTGGGTGCAGCAGCATTTTTCAGATCTGTTGTCTGTACTTGGCCGCTTCCACTTCCCTCGTTTTCTGTCCTTGTGAGGTTTGGCCCCATTCCTCCACTGAGACTGCGCCTGTCAAGGTCACCTTGACCTCTCCTTGCCGAATCGCAGGGCCCCCGCTCAGCCCCCGTGCAGGTGCCTGGTCGTGGAGCCTCCTTCAGGGTCTCCTGTGCTGGAGCCCCCTCTTCTTCCCGAGCTCCAGCGTTGGGGGGCCCTGGGCTCAGGCCCCAGACCTCTTCTCTAGTGACCGGCATCCCCGAGGCTTTCTCATCCAGTTCCGTGGCTCTGACTGATGAACGTGTCCAGAATGAGCCCATCCCGCCCCTCCACAGCCACCACCCTGGTCCAGGCCACCATCTTCTCCTGCCGAGACTACACTCCAGTAGCCTCCAAACTGGTTTCCCCACTTCTGCCCTGGTCTCCTGTCAGTCTTTTCAAACACAGCAGCAGCCAAGATGATTCTCTTAAGACGTAACTCCAATTTCATTACTTTTCTGCTCATTTCACTCAATGAAACCCAAATTCCATCTTGTGGCTTCTCCGATGGCTGACCTCATCTCCTGCCACTCTCCCTCCAAACACTCTGCTCCCTCCTGCTGCTTTTCTTGCTCTCACTGTTCCTTAAACCCAGCAGACACTTGTCTCACAGTGCAGGAAAGGCCTCTGCTTGTCAGCTTCCCCCCCGGATCCCAGGCGTGGTTTGCTCCCTCACTTCCTTTAGTTCTCTGCCTCACCATCACCCCCCAGGGAGGATGGCCCTTTGGGACCCTAATCAGTGCCCATCCTCCATCACTCTAGTCCCTCATGCCTTTTGATGTGTTTCTTAGCATTTATTGTCTCTTCCCCCCACTTGTGTGTGACTTCCCTGTATTGTGTCCTGCTGTATCCCAAGGCCCCGGTGGGCTGGGCGGCACACAGCGTGCACTCAGTAAGCGTGCACTAATGCACGCACGTGTGCTTCTGAGCTCCGGACTGGTGCAATTACCAAGACTGTAGCGAGGAAACCTTCTTTTCGTTTGTTTTGCTTTCTTTTGTTTTTTGGCCTTAGTACAGTATATAGAACACAAAACCCTGTGGGTCCCAGTGGCAACTCACAGTTGTAGTCATGAGCATCGGGTGCCAGGGTGCAGAGGGTGGTGGCTGAGAAGGGATAGAAGATTGAGCTGGTGGGTGAGGGCTCAGCCCTTTTTGACTGAATCCCTTCGCTGTCAACTTGTGTTCAACCCTTACAAAGCGGTAACAGCTCTGGCTGTTGCAGGGTTCCAGTAAGCTGGCTATAGTGAACCAGAATTTAGATGAACTAGGTTAGATAAATTGTCTGAAATATGAGCTATGGGTATTAGTTCAGTTTTTACTTAGATTTGTTTTAAAATGACTATCATAAGTATTTTTTTTTCAAAACCAGTTTTTTCTTCTAATTACTCTGAAAAGAGGGTTTTTGAGTTAAAACGTATTCACAATAAATTCTGACTTGCAAGTGTCATGAAATTTCAGTTATTTTTTTTTTTTTTTTTGGCCACGCTGTGCGGCCTGAGGGACCTTAGTTCCCCGACCAGGGATTGAACTTGGGCCCACGGCAGTGAAAGCGCCGCGTCCTAACCATTGGACCACCAGGGAATTCTCGAAATTTCAGTTCTATTTTCAAATGACTAATCGCAAAAATCATCGTCTTTGCACGTTCTCAACTCATTTATACTTTCAAAGAATCAAAAGTGTTATTTTAATGCTTTTCAATCCGAAGAATGAAAGCTGAAGTCTTTCCGGACTGTCGTTTGGGAGTATTGAGAGGGGAAGGCAGTGGGATTCGATCTCCTGACATGCTGCTATTTCTCTGCCCAAGTCATAGAATCAGTGGATTATCGCTGACAAGACACATCTCAGAACACTTTACAATCTCTGTTAGTGAAAGAATTAAATGATTATTTCTGCCAGTGGCACTTAGAAGTTGGCACTTTCTTCCTAGGTTTCATCACTCTTCTCGTCCATTCTATAGACATAGTACCTGGGTTATGTTAATCATGTTGCTTGGATTTCAGCAGCAAGATCCTCTGGCCTCAAAATTGTTGCTTCATAGGCATCAGTACAGCTTCAAGTCCTAGAGAAGGAGGCCAGATTTCCCTGAGCCTGTTTCTGCCTTCTTCCCAGGAAACAATGCTGTTTCCCAAAACAGAGTACCTCCGAGGCGGGAAGGGACTGACGTGATTGGATAGTGACGTCCCTGGTGTTGGAAATGGGGCCAGTTACTGTAGTCGGATACATTTTACTTACCTTGCTTCTTCTTTCTCTTTTTTCTGTTTGCTCCTCCTTGTACCAGGCCTCGTCTAGGAACAGTCATGCACCGGGTCATCGGACTGGGGATCCTTTACTTTGTCTTTGCGGCTACTGAAGGCGTGATAAGAGTCATTGGGGTAAAAACTACATCATTCCACTTGCACTTTTTTTTGTCGTTGCTGTGAAATACGATTTTACTTTCTATCTCCTGAGATGAATTTTTAAAGATAGGAAATTTGTGATAAAGGCCCAATTTGAGTTTATTTTCCCCCCCGTGGACTCTTTCCCTTTTTTAATACGTCCTGAAAGTATAAGGCTAAACAGAGCACTTTTTTAAATGATGTGGTTATGAAGGCACCACCTGACGTCATCCTATGAATTAGCTCCATCTCAAAAATGTTCGTGGTTGCTCTTCACGAAGAACATTCATCTTTGTCATTATGTAGTCTGAACACATTCATTTCTCCCTTAACCCTTGGCTTAAACGTGTAAGTGAAGAACAGTTAATTTTACCTTTTGTGCATACAGATATTATGTGTCATTGCTTTTTAAAGTCTCCTTTGGTTGTAAGTTTTCCCTGACTCTTGTGGGCTCAGAATTTGCGGGATTCAGTAGACTCCACGCTTGGAAAAACCAGGAGGAGGTAGTGTTCTGGGGAGAAACGGCTCTAGCAACATGGGCAGCAATGCTTTACTCTAGAGAAGAGCGAATATTTGTATCTGTGAAGACCCCTACATTTCTAGCTCTAGGTTTTCCTTAACAATATGGCTGACAACTGAGTGATTAAGAAGCTTATTATATTTTTACTTGATCCAGAGAACCTTGTAATTCTTACTCAGAACGTCTTTTGGATTAGATGTTTAAATCAGATCACTGTGCACAGAGTGAATAATCTGTATATTGCCGCATACGTCTACTTCATGTAGGTTGATCTGACCCTTAAAGCAGGACATTTGTCCAATAATGTTAAAAGCTTCACTCTTCTTCTGGTGTCTTTGACACATCTGCATTCTGGGTTAGATACACCTGCTCCTTGAAAGGTGCATTTATTTTTACTCTTACATAATAATGAAGAACTTTGCATTTACATGTATAATTCACAGAAAACTAATCTTTGCTAGAAAGAAAATGGAAAGGATAAACATCCCACGGATAGATTGCATTGTATTTCTTTAAAATTTTACACAGTCAGCATCTTAGATGTGACCGTTTTAAATATGATTCTCCGTCAGCTCTTGAGTATGCATCCAGCCTATGGTTTGTTTATACCGTTCCACACAGTTCCTTTTCCTTATTTTACTTTTTGCACGTCCTTTCACACACGTGGGGATGACGAGGAGTGCGTTTCTTTAGGAGCCGTGGCTGCAGGTTTGGTGCGGAGAGGGCAGAGATTGAAATGGTTGACCTGAGTTGGGTGGGATGCGCTGTGTTTTATTTGCCACTTTATAACACACTTTTACGTTATCACGGGACAAGTTGATGACAAACATTTGTTGACACCAAAACAGGTAACTTCCATGTGCTCAAACACAATTCTGTTAGGCAATAACATCTTTTATGTGGCCTTTTATAAAACAATGATATGAGATAAATTGTTTTTCTTCATCAGATGATAATTATAATACAATGAAACTTTTACATTCAGATTTTTTTCCCTATTTTTATTTTTCAGGGTTCTAACCATTTAGCTGTTGTATTTGGTGACATTATTTTAGCCGTTATTGACTCCATTTTTGTATGGTTCATATCCTTTACTGTGTCCTAAAATTGTTGTATCATTAAAATCGGATTATTTTTAGTGTGTAATAATAATAGAAATATACTCATGCATTATTGTTACCTCAATATAGAAATTTAGTTGAAGGTGAAAAAGTAACGATTCCTCAAACAAAAAATATCCTTATTTTTTCTATTAGTTCAGCAAACTTAAATGCACATATTGAGCGATCTGGTAGGGAAGAAAAATACATAACTAGGAGCAACATAGCAATAGTAATTGCCACGTTAGAGAGGTGCGGTGCAGACAGAGGAAAGAGAAATTTACTCCAGGGTGAAAATCAGGAAAGATTTCAGGGAGATGGTGACATTTTAATTGAGACTGAGTGGACAAATCGGGGTTTACTAGGAAAAGAACTGAGGGGAAAGCATTCTGGGAAGATTTAAGGGGACCAAATAGTTGGAAGCATGGAAATATAGGGACAGTGGCACGATGTCTCAGAGTAGCTTGCCTGTAGGTAACGTGTGTAGGAGCATCGTGGAAGGTGGGACCAGAAGGGAAGGATAGAATGACATGCTCGAGGGTTTAGAAGGTGGAAAGTAGCAAGTAGCTGAGGCTGTACAGGTGACTGACATGATGAAATCTTTAAGAAAGAACTCAAGGATGGCATTTTAAAAAAGGCCTGGGAAAGGAGAGTCTAGAGCTGGGAAGTCTAGTAAGGAGTCCTTTGCAGTGGGCCAAAGGAGGGATAGTGAGGGTTAGAAGTGGGGCAGAGGAAATGGAAGAAGGACTCTGGATGACAAGCTGGCTAGAAATGGGTGGGGAAAGGGAGAGAGGGCTCCCAGGAAGGCATGCATGTCTCAAGTAGGTGGCTGGACCAGTGTTGCCATTCTCAGGGTGGTAAACATGGATAAGGGACCACAGTGGGTGAGGGTTGAGCTGCCCGGGGCATTAGTGTGAAGAAGAGAGTTGGAAGTCCCAGCCTGGCTTAGCAAGAGGAGTCAGAGCTGGTGACAAAGGTGGGAGTCAGCTTTGTGTGGGAGAGGGTCGCAGCCGTGGAAGTGACCCAAGAAGAACAGGTAGACCAGCAAGTGGAGAGGAACCAGGATAGTGCCTCGTGGGGCAGAAACATGCATGGACGGAAGTCCAGGGCGAAGGGAGGTGGGAGAACCAGGAAGTCGTCCTGGGGTGGAGGCTAGGAAAGCTTTGGTAAGGAGGGGTGCTCAGCAGTGGCTAGCGCTGCAGAGACATGAGTTCCCGAGGCGCACCTGTCTGCCTGGTTCATTCCAGGGGTCACGGCGGACAGCAAGAGAGTGGGTTCGCTGGAGGTGGTGGGCCAGAGGCCATAGCACAGCAGGAAAAGTTTCAGAGACAGTGTTAACCGATCCTTGAGGCTCCTCCTCGCTGACTGAGTGACTCCAGTGGAGTCTGGGCAATTCCACTGTTTTCCTCTCCTAGGCAGGACCCTGTAAAGTGCATTCGTGGAAATGGGAGGGATTCTAGAGAAACTACGACCTGGTCAGAGCAGAATGCTGGGTTCTGCGGATCCAGAACATTATTTGTATCTGTTTCGTTGACATTTATGTCCTCTTTGAAACTCATAAGCTTTTATTTTTACACAGTTCTTTTTGTTGCTATTGTCTTTGATAATTGTCTTTTAGCTTTTTTTTTTTTTTTTAAAGAAGATGTTCGGGGTAGGAGTTTATTAATTTATTTATTTATTTTTGCTGTGTTGGGGCTTCGTTTCTGTGCGAGGGCTTTCTCTAGTTGTGGCAAGCGGGGGCCACTGTTCATCGCGATGCGCGGGCCTCTCACTATTGCGGCCTCTCTTGTTGCGGAGCACAGGCTCCAGACGCGCAGGCTCAGTAGTTGTGGCTCACGGGCCTAGTTGCTCCGCGGCATGTGGGATCCTCCCAGACCAGGGCTCGAACCCGTGTCCCCTGCATTAGCAGGCAGATTCACAACCACTGCGCCACCAGGGAAGCCCTGTCTTTTAGCTTTTAACGTAAAATGTGATTTTGTTTTCCTTGTGTTTCTTTCCATGTTCTCATCTTTGTCTCTCACAGGGAGGGCCGGAGGGCTTAAAATTGCCTGTGTCCCTTCTCTACAGGAAGCTGTCCCTTTCTGAAGGTGCGCTAACAGGTGTAACACTGTTAGTAGGATTTTCTGAGCTCCTTTTGGGTAAACCCGGTCTTATCTATTCTTTAAATTCCCCGTTTGTGAATTCTCGATATGCTTCCAAGTTAAAAACAAAACAAAAATCTTTTAATTTATTTTTATTCTCGAAAGCAGTGGTTCTTAGCCTTGTTTGGGTTCTGGCAGCAGAGATGCCTTTGCAAATCTGATGAAAGCTGTGGAGCCTCTTCACAGATTATATATAAACACACACTTCATTCACACGAGGAGTTCTTCCTACAGTGAGGCATTTGCAGACCTCCTAAATTACGTCCAAGCCCCTAGTGTCCGAGGGGTGTCTAGTAAAGGGATAATACCTGATTTAAAGAGTTGTTTCGATCAACTTGCTTGAAAACTGGATTCTACTTCTGTTGAGAGCTACCAGTTGAGAATCCAAGTTTACTGAATAAAATTATAGTAATATAAATCTGATCTTCTCCGAGTTGTAAAAATTTCTGACTCTAATGTAATTTTTCATATTCTCTACTCTAAAAAAAACCATGTAGAGTCATTCAGTTGTTCAAAAGGTGAAGTCCGTTCCTCAGTTCTGCAGGTGAGCAGGGTTCCAGCTCTGAGTACTCATCCCCAGTGTGGAGCCCGCTCTGCCGAAGCCCCGGCTTCATCGCTTGTCAGGGATTCTCACCTGACTTGAGGATAAGGGGCAGGCAGTGCGAACATCCTGGGACCTGGACAGGCAGAATTGCAGGGGAGGTGAACTAGCTACTGGGCTCAGCGTTACTGTCTCTAATCTTCATGTCTTCTCTTCTGTCATTGTGAGTTTAGAAAATGAGCTTAAGACATCTCTTCATTTTGGAGTTGTCTTATTTCTAAACTTGTATATGCTTAGAGCCTTGTAAACTTTGCATTTAAAAAATCTGTATTATCTTTTCTCCTGGTAATTTACAGATATGTATTTCAAAGTATTCTTGTTCTTAATCATCTCCAAGGTGGTACATTGGTTCATTGGGAAAAATACATAGTAATGCAACTTGGCAGAAAATTCCAGAGGAAAGTGGCTGTAAACGCTCTAATTCCATCTGGATTTGAATGAGGGTAACTTACCACCTTTATGGACAGCAGTGGCTTTGGTCCAACACATAATGAGCCAGATTGGGATGGGGAGATAAGGAAAATAAGGGGAAAGATTTAGCTTGCTTAATTAATAATGTTTTTAATAAACATGTTTGAGGTAAAAGTCATAAAGAAATCCAGAAATTAAAGTTCTCTTGGTTAGTATTTCATGGTGAGAGAAAGGAAATTTAGCATCATCCATTTCTGCCTCAACCTGAATTTCTGACGTTTGCTTTTAGATTGCCGTTTGGTAATTTTCATTACTGAGATGAAAAGTCTGCTTTCTCTGTACAAAAAGGTAGTGGATTTCCTAAATGATTACCAATGACAAGCAAAGAAGCAGGACTACGTCCTTATAGAATTGAGTGCTGGGATAATGACCCTGCTTCCTTCACCTTTGGTGAACCTCATCTAGCTCCTCCTGTAAGAATCTAATTCTACATTAATAGAAAAAAATAGCCTGAGAGCGCCCAAAGCCACAGCCTTCTGCCTCTTTTCTCCTGCTTGTTTGATTCTTTTGCTGTTTTGCTGCAGGCAAATGATTCTGATCTTGTGCTCCTGGCCAGCCTCCCTCTGTCTCTTCTTGACTCTAGCTTGTGCTGGTGGATATCCTTTTCCTAGCGCAGCAGCACGTTCAAGGTGCTTCTCTTGTCAGGATGGTGGGGCCTGTGTGCTTTCACTACTGCTTCAGAAGTATTCGGTCTTGATCATGTTTATTGAATAAAGCATATTTGCATGTCTGTAAATTCTGACAGTAGGCCTAATTGGTTGAGTTGTGCTATTTTAGAAATTGATCTTCTGTTGAAACTTATTGGTCATTCAGAAAGATTGAAAAGCAGCTTTGGTAGTTTTAGTACTAAAGTGAAGGTTTTTGATGAGTGAAGTATTTGGAATTTAAATAGGAGGCCTAAGTGCAAACTGTGCCACTCCCATTCCTTTGCTCAACTCTGTTATGTATGTTCGGAGTGTGGTCCCTGAACGGGGCTTGGCAGGTGCTGCAGAGGAAGCAGCTCCCGTTTACAGAGCTCTGGCTTGAGCACAGCTGCACTACTGAGGAGCCAGTGGACAAGCCTCTTTCAGCTTCTTTGTACCTGACAGTGTCGCACTTTACCTGAGCCCTGTGCTCCTGGAACAGCCGTGGTTAAGACAGCCTCCACCCTTTCGTGTTCCGGGAAAAGGCTTACTGTCAATACAGACAGGTGCCTTTCCCCATAGGACTTCGAGGAGACTCCCAGGTGCCCCCATGTTCACTTGTGACAGGGCCAGACACAGACCTATGTACCCACTGACCAATCCGGACAAAATACCAGACTGAACCAAACTAAGCCTTCTCCTTCCCCTGGGTTCCCGAGCTTTCATCCACCCGCAGCCCTCCTTCATGGCCCCTCCTGAAAACCTGCAGACTTCAAGGAAAGTCATTCTCTGAGCAACTGTCCCGTCAGGCCCCACCCACTTCTCACACCTGCTGCTCTCGACACCTGTTTACTCCTCCCTATAAAAGCAAAGCCCTTCCCTGCCTGACCTTTGGGACTCTCTCGGATCTTGTAGTCGGAACATTCTCCCTATTGCAATAATCTCTTCAGTAAAGTCTCTTTTTACCTAAGTCCAGATTTGTGTTACTTGACATATTTCAGTTTCAATTTATAAAATGGAATTGGCAGATGACGTAACTTCTTAATTATGGTCATTCGGAGGATAAAATAAGAATAGACCAGAAACAACAAAATAAGAAAGAAACAGACAGAAAAGCACATGCCAAATGGCATGTCATGATGGGATCTGTAAAGAGTGTCTGGCCTAAGGGGGACTTGGCATTTAGTGTGTGTCCTGCTCTGTTCTCTGTTTCAAGAACTTGGCATTGAAGGAGCACGTCATAGGTCTTCTTGCTTATGTTTTTTTTCCTTGAAGTGTGTTTACTTAGTTCAGACAGTGGTATATTGTAAAACAATATCTGTGATGAAATTGGTATCATAATTATACAATATTGGATAAGACAACATTTTCTGTGTGTTTATTAGTTTTAAATGATAGGAGTTATATATAGCAGTGCTAATTTTGGAAATGTAGCAGAAGATTCTTATTTTGTTTTTTATCTTAACTGTATATTACTATTTAAATTTTTTTCCTTAACTTTTTTCACATTTTTATAAGTTTGGCACAAACTATGAAGACTCTAAGGCTAAGAAAGAACACAGTGAAATTTTCTTTGTACAGGCACTTTACAAATACCCTGATCTTTGCCATACTGGGTAAGCTATCTAACTTTTCTTTTAAAATACATTATTTTAGTATTGCATATTCTTTCACTGATTGACTTTTTTTGGTGTGTTTCAGCATCTGTAGTGTTTATGGTGTGGACAACGAAGACATTTAGAATTGCAAAATGTCAATCAGTAAGTATAATCTTCCTATTTAAACAGTTTTCATTTTTAATTATTCTATTTTATTTTGTGTAAGTTTGAAGAATTTTGTGTTTGTAGACAGGTAATTTTAGTGGAGATTTTCTTTACTTGGAATTATTTTGTATAGAATTATAAAAACATTTGCCTTCTTTAAATGTCTGAAAAAGTTCCTCTTAAATCTCCTTTTCCAATTATGCCCTTTTCTCAACTTCTTTTTGTATATTTTGAAAAGGAATCCTCCCCCTGTATAATTTTAGGTAACGGGAAATCTTTTTCTTCCAGCACACAGTGTAATTGGGTTGTTTTGTACTTAGGACTGTAAACCTTAAGCCTGACATGTTTCTAGGATGGTATCCTCATTATGAACATTCAGGAGATACCCTCCATGGATTCTCTAGTTAGAAGAAGATACATTTCTCAGACTTAAAATAATAAAAGACCCTCTTGGGGGTTTCTTGATTTGGAAATAGTCTCTAGTTCTATATAAATAATTATAAAGAGCCCTCTGAAAACCCTGGACTTCTGCTGCTGTAGGGATAAGTTAGTGAGAGAAGAAACTGTTCTTGTCTAGAAAATAATTGACCTCTGAAGCCCTTTTAAACTCTAATTCTTTTTTTTTTTAATTAATTTATTTATTTTTGGCTGTGTTGGGTCTTCGTTGCTGTGTGCGGACTTTCTCTAGTTGCGGCGAGCGGGGGCTACTCTTCATTGTGGTGCATGGGCTTCTCATTGCAGTGGCTTCTCCTGTTGCGGAGCTCGGGCTCTAGGTGCGCGGGCTTCAGTAGTTGTGGCACATGGGCTCAGTAGTTGTGGCTCACGGGCTTTAGAGTGCAGGCTCAGTAGTTGTGGTGCACAGGCTTAGTTGCTCCGTGGCATGTGGGGTCTTCCCGGACCAGGGCTTGAACCTGTGTCCCCTGCATTGGCAGGCAGATTCTTAACCACTGCGCCAACAGGGAGGTCCCTCTAATTCTTTTTACGATGCTATATAATTTGTTAGGATTTTATTCATTATATTGGTTATAAGGCTGAAGTAAGCATTAATATTACTGAAGTAAGCATAATGATTTTATAGAGATAGCATTTCTTAGTTTTTATGTTTCTCGGAAAAACGTGTGCTTATTCATTTGGAAGACTTACTGGTTGGAAAGATTTCATTAGTACTTGTCATTATGTGCTATTTGAATGGGAAATCTGTATGTTTATCAGAAAATTAACTTTTCTTGTTTGAATTGTCCTTATTATAGGATTGGATGGAACGCTGGGTTGATGATGCGTTTTGGAGCTTCCTTTTTTCCCTTATCCTTATTGTAATAATGTTTTTGTGGAGACCATCAGCAAATAATCAGAGGTACCTAACATAGGGAAGGTCAGATTTGGCAAGGGTTTGTTCGTCATCTGCTACAATGTTAAAAGAGCATTTGTAGAGACTGGGGAGGCGGTCCTTGCTGTTAAAGAGTGTACATACAGCCAAGTGGGGAGACAAATGTAACAAACGCAGGACAGTGAAACAAGAGGTCTATAAGCCCAGCAGGAAGGTGGGAGGGGTCCATGAAAAGGCAGCATTTATGTTACACCTTCAGGAAAGGAGTAGGACAGTGAATGGCTGACCTGTGAAAGAGTGCAGGTTTTCTAGGGGTAGCGGGAACAGACATGGCATACTTTGGAGGCCAACAAGCCATACAGTTTGGTTACTACCCTTACACTGGCGGGTCATAAAGCTGGAAAGGAAAAGTGGGAGCAAAATCGTAAAGAGCTTGAATGCGAAATTCAGAAACTTGTACTTTACACTACATGTGACAGGAAGCCCCACAGCTTCCCTTGCCTCATTCCTCTTCCCCAAGCAAAGCACTGTGAAGTTTCTTCCTTCTAGGAAAAAATGAAAAAGTATATACTAGTGTGTGTGTTTCTCTCTCTCTTTAAAATTATACAACATGCAAATCAACTATACTTCAATAGAAGAGTTTTTGATTAAAAACAGATTTAAATATTATACAACAACAATGATAGTACATACATACATATATACACTATTCTGCACTTTCTTTGTTTAAAATGTGTCTTTCCTTATCATCTTGTATAGACCTACCATATTACTTTTAATAGCTTTCTGGCATTCCATATGATTGTAGCATAATTTATATAAGCAGTCCCTAATTATTAGACACTTAGTTTCTAGTTTTTTTGCTATTATCAGCAATGTTTTTTTTTTTTTTTTAAATCAGCAATGCTTTTTGAATGCTCTTGGACCTAGTGAATGTGGCTTGATTGGTGTGCTTTATTTTCACCAATCAGGTTAGGAATTTCTTTTCGTTAGGAGATAAGTAAAAATAGTGGGCAGGGAGGTAAACCTGACATGGAGAAAAAAGTACAGCAGAAAATTCCCTTCCCTGAGCATTCGATATTTCAAAGTTGCTTCCAGAGAAATTTGATCCATTGATGCTTTTACCAACGGGTTTGGGAACCCCAGTTTCAGTTTCTTCACAGTAACCTTTGCTGATTTGAGAGTAAAATAATTAAATTTTTATCATTTCAATTTATGGGAAACTTTTTAAGTGTATATATTTTTTAAAGTGTGTACTGACTCTTTTAGATGTAAACTGAATGTTGAACAGGTTTAAACACACTAGTAAAACTACTCCTTGTTTTTGATTTAGATATGCCTTCATGCCCTTAATAGATGATTCTGATGATGAAATTGAAGAATTCATGGTAACATCTGAAAATTTAAGTGAGTGGCATATTTTCTTATTAAATGACCATTGCATATATTGTAACAAAGAAATATTGTACCTCTACCTGTGATGCAAGGTCAGATACACTTTTTTTCCTGTAAAATATTTTTAAAACTGTATCTGCAGAAACCTCTATTATGGTAGACAGTCACAGAAGAGAAGTCAGTAATGAAATTTTCAAGATTGCTAAAATAGTTTGAGCTTTTGTTATATGTTTGCTCTTAAAGTCTAAGTATTGAAATAGCTGCACTGTTTCCCACAAGAGTGATTTGGTATATATTGTGCTTAGCTCCTAAACAATATTCGTCTTCTTAATGATGATTGCTAAATTTCTTTGTATCACCTCTCCTTGCTCTTGAAAATTGTGCACATCTGTAATTTCCCAGTCATGCCCAAAGCATTTCTAATTATGGTTTTAGTGCTTTAGTTTTCATCTTTCTATTAATTTATACATAAGTGTCTTATCATTTTATTAATTTTACCAAAACACTGTAATTAAAGCATTTGTTACGGCAACATTAGTATGTAACTCAGATGTAAAGAGTAATTTTATCTTTATTCCATTCTTCCTTCCTCTTACTTTGGTTTCTCTTATTAGTAACATTCTTTTTCACAATTTTTTTTTGTTTCTGTACTGTGAAAATTTTATAATCTACCCAGTCAGCAAAATTTGCAACATAATCAGTGTGCCTTCAGTGTCCACACTTCCTTTTACCTCCTCTCATCAGATTATCACCTACAACTAATTCTTTCATGTTTTTCTGACTTTTCTGTTAAGAAAAGAAATCTGCAAAACTTATTCACAGCAGAGATATTAAAATTCAGTATGTTAGTTCTGGCTCCAATAATGATGGAATGAATTGTTTGGGGCTAATCTTCCTGCTGATAGCTAGAATAAACTCTGGACAGATTTTTTTTTTTTTTTTAATTAACTATTGGAGGCACTGGAGAGCAAAGAAAAGCAGGCAGAAACTGGAGGAGATTTCACTGTTGAAAGAAGAGAACCATGAAAGAAGAGTTCATGCCCAGTCAATGAGACAGTACAGTGGCTAGAGCACAAGCAGACAGGTATAATCTTACTGATGCAAGGAATTGGAGAGTGAAATTTGGGGCTGTAAGAATGTCTGGAGATTGATGGAAGAAATCCAGAAAAGAGAGAGCCACAAAGGGGGAAATTCAAAAGTCTATAAAGTCTCTCTAGTCTTATCTGATACCTGAACTGGGTATGTGCAAAGTGAGACTCCAAGAAGCCAGGGGGAAAACAATAGCTATTAGGCTATGAAGCGGAACAGAAATTTCAGCAGCTGCCACAGCAGAGTTTGAAATTCAAATCTCAACAAGTTAAAAGTGCTTTCCATTAAAACCCCAGAAGGGCCACTCCTTAGAAGTAAAGACCACAGTCTGGGACCACTGAAATTTACCCTAGGACTAAAGCTAAACTGAAATAAACCCTAATCAAATATAAAAGCATATCCCCAAAAGATCAGAGTGATCTAGCAATAATTTGAATTGCCTGCTAGAACAAAACACAACACTTCCCAGAGGAAGATAAGAGAATCCAGTCTATAAGATACCATTCTCAATGTCCAGTATGCAATGATAAATTACTAGACATAGGATGAAACTGGAAGCCGTGATCCATAGTTGAGGGAAAAATCAGTAAGATCAATCTAGAGGTGGCCCAGATGTCACAGTTAGAGTTGAATAAAACCATCGACCTACTTGACTTGATTGGTATTTATAGAACATTACATTTAGCAACCAAAGAATAAAGGTTCAAGTCTACGTTGAATACGATAGACCATATGTGTGGCCATTAAAAATGTCTCCATATATTTCAATGGATTGTAATCATACAGAGTATGTTTCTGATCACAATGGTTAAATTAGATGCACAGCGGTAAGATATCTACAAAATAATCAGATGTTTAGAAATTAAGCAATAATTTCTAAGTAACTCGTGGATTGAACGAATATCAGAAAATATTTCATGCTAATGATAATAAAAGCATAACATGTCACATTTTACAGGATGCAGCTAAACCAATTCTTAGAGGAAAATTAATAGCTTTAAATGCCTATATTACCAAGAAAACATATTGATAATATGTTTCCATCTTGAGAAGCTAGAAAAAGAATGGCAAATTAAACCTGGGGTAATTAGAAGGAAGGATATAATAAAGTTGTGTCTACACCAATGAAATCGAAAACAGGGGGAAATAGAGAAAATCAGCAAAGCCAAAAGTAGTTTCTTTGAAAAGATTAATAAAATTGATTAACCTCTAGGTAATCTAAACCAGAAATAAAATATAGCAAGGCAAATTTCCAACATTGGAAAGATAGGGCGGACATTACTACAGCAAGAAAGGGTAAGTAAGAGGTTATTATGAACAAATTGGGCATTTGGATAAAATGAACAAATTCCTTGAGAAATACACTTAAGAAACTACCCTAATCTTAATTCTAACCCTATGCCACTAATTGGAATAGCCATATATTTATTAAAGAAATTGGGTTTGAAATTTTAAATCTTCCCATAGAGTTCCAGACCCAAATGGCTGGCTTCACTAGTGAATGCTTTCAAATACCTAAGGAAGAAATATTCTAATCTTATGCACCTCTTTAGAATATAGAGGAGGTGACAGGATGGGAGAAAATATTTACAAATGAAGCAACTGACAAAGGATTAATCTCCAAAATTTACAAGCAGCTCATGCAGCTCAATATCAAAACAACAAACAACCCAATCCAAAAATGGGCAGAAGACCTAAATAGACATTTCTTCAGAGAAGATATACAGATTGCCAACAAACACATGAAAGGATGCTGAACATCACTAATCATTAGAGAAATGCAGATCAAAACTACAATGAGATATCATCTCACACCAGTCAGAATGGCCATGATCAAAAAATCTACAAACAATAAATGCTGGAGAGGGTGTGGAGAAAAGGGAACCCTCTTGCACTGTTGTTGGGAATGTAAATTGATACAGCCACTGTGGAGAACAGTATGGAGTTTCCTTAAAAAACTAAAACTAGAACTACCATACGACCCTGCAATCCCACTACTGGGCATATACCCTGAGAAAACCATAATTCAAAAAGAGTCATGTACCAAAATGTTCATTGCAGCTCTGTTTACAATAGCCAGGACTTGGAACCAGCCTAAGTGTCCATCAACAGATGAATGGATAAAGAAGGTGTGGCACATATATACAATGGAATATTACTCAGCCATAAAAAGAAACGAAACAGTTATTTGTAGTGAGGTGGATGGACCTAGAGTCTGTCATACAGAGCGAAGTAAGTCAGAAAGAGAAAAACGAATACTGTATGCTAACACATATATATGGAATCTAAAAAAAAAAAAATGTCATGAAGAACCTAGGGGCAAGACGGGAATAAGGCACAGACCTACTAGAGAATGGACTTGAGGATACGGGGAGGGGGAAGGGTAAGCTGGGACAAAGTGAGAGAGTGGCATGGACATATATACACTACCAAACGTAGAATAGATAGCTAGTGGGAAGCAGCCGCCTAGCACAGGGAGATCAGCTAGGTGCTTGTGACCACCTAGAGGGCTGGGTTAGGGAGCGTGGGAGGGAGGGAGACGCAAGAGGGAAGAGATATGGGGACATATGTATATGTATAGCTGATTCACTTTGTTATAAAGCAGAAACTAACACACCATTGTAAAGTAATTATACTCCAATGAAGATGTTAAAAAAAAAAAAAGAATATAGAGGAGGTAGGGATACTTCCCAACTTGTTTTATAAGGCCAGCACAGCTCAGATACCAAAATCGGACAAAGACAAAAAAAAGGAAAGTTACAGACCAGTATCACTCATGAGTAGAGACATAAAATTCATTTAAACGGACTTCCCTGGCAGTCCAGTGGTTAAGACTCTGTGCTTCCACTGCAGGGGGCACAGGTTCGATCCCTGGTCAGGGAACTAAGATCCCACATACCACTCTTATTTTATTTTATTTTTAGTAAATAAAATCTAGAAGAATAATGAAGGACCATCATTGTCAAGTGGACTTTATCCCAGGGTTGCAAGGCTGTTTCAACATTTGAAAATCAGTGTAATTCATCTAAAGAGTAAGGAAGAAAAATGACATAATTATCTCAGTAGGTGCAGAAAGACACATCACAGAATTCACCTATTCATGACTTTTTAAAAAAGAAACCCACTTAGCAAACAAATTACAGAATAGTATGAAAAAACTCTACAGCTAAAATCATACTTAATGGTGAAACAGTGAATACTTTCCTCCCAAGATTGGGAACGAAGTACACGAATATCTGCTCACCACTTTAACTCAGCATCAGACAGCAGTTCCTAGCCAGTGCAGAAAGGCAAAACACAAACCAACCCAAAGAATACAAAAGGCATAAAGTGTGGAAAGCAAGAAGTAAACCTGTCTTTATTTACAAACAGCAAGGTTTTGTTTTGTTTTGGCTGTGCCGCGCGGCTTGTGGGGTTAGTTCCCCGACCAGGGATTGAACCCACGCCCTCTGCAGTGAAAGCACGGAGTCCTAACCACTGGAGTGCCAGGTAATTCCTCAGCAACGTTAAGTATGTAGAAAGTCCTAAGGAGTCTATAGAAAAGAAAAAATACAGTAGAACTAATAAGTGAATAATATAACAGAATCATAGGATATATGTCCAAATACAGAAATTAGATTTTTTTATATAACTGGAAATAATTGAAAAATGAAATTTAAAATATTGTTTACAGGAGCTTCAAAAAATAAAATATTTAGGAATAAATTTAATGGAAAATAATGTGGAAAACTGCACTGAAGAATACAAAACAATGCCAAGAGAAATTATAGAATAAGTAAGTGTTTATGAATTGTAACTCTCAATATTATTAAGCCATCACTTCCTCAATTGATATGTAGATCCAGTACAGTCCCAATTGTAATTCTGGCTGATTTTTTAAAAAATGGTTAAGCTGATTTTAAAATATGTATGGAAATACAAAAGATCTGGAAGAACCTAAACATTCTTGTAGTTACAACATAGATCTTGAAAACACTATACTAAGTGAAAGAAGCCAATTACAATAGATCGTATGTTATATGATTCCATTTATATGAAAAGTCCAGAAAAGGTAAATGCATGGAGATAGAAAATAGATTAGTGGCTGCCAGGGGCTGGTGGAAGGAGTGAGTTGGGAGTAACTGCTAATAGGTATGAGGTTTTCGCGGGGGTGGGGGTGATGAAAAGCTTCTGAAATGAACAGTGATGATGATTGCACAATTCTGTGACTGTTCTAAAATCCACTGAATTGTACACTTCAAAATGGTGCATTTTATGGTGTGGAAGTTATATCTAAATAAAATTAAATTAATGGACTTAACACTGATTTCAAGACGAAAATTTCAAGTTATACTAATCAAGACAGTGTGGTATTGGCATAAGGATACATACATCAGTGTATCAAAATAGAGTCCCAAACATAAATAAATAAAATAAAATGAAATGAAATTTCAGACAACTTAAAAAAAAATAGTCCAAAAATAAATATGCACATATTGTTCAGTGGATTTTGTTGTTGTTGCTTCAGATTATTTTATCAATGCAATAACACTTTAAAGAATGTACTCTTACTAGCACCAGATTGATCCCAATGTAATAGGAGGTCTCTAAAGCTTTTGTTTTTAAAAGAGATATAATATTTAAATTTGCTCCAAATTGGAAACCTCATTTGTCAATTGATTTTTGACAAAGGCAGCAAGGCTTTATATGAGGAAAAGGTATTATTTTCAAGAAAGAGTGCGGAACAACTAGATAAACACATGGGGGGGAAATCACCTAGACTCCTGCCGTGTATATCACCTATAATGAATTCAAGAGAGATCACAGACCTAGATGTAAAAGATTAAACGATAACTCTTCTAGCAGAAAACAGGAAGCTATCTTCATGACCTTGGTTTAGGCAGTTTCTTAGGACACAAAAAGCAGTTACCGTAAAATAAAAAGGTTGGTAAATTAGCCATCACCAAAGTTACAAACTTATGTTCATCAAGAGAAACAAGAAAGTGAAAAGGCCAGCCCTAGTCTGGGATGAAACCTTCTCAATACATATATCTGACAAAGAACTTGTATCCAGAATATAAGAATTCCTACAAATCAATAAAAGATAACTCAATTTGTTAAAAAAAAAATGGAATACTTAAATAGACACTTCACCAAAGAAGACAAAGGAAAGGCCAGTACGCACATGAAAAGGTGCTCGATAATACTGGTCGTCAGGGAAACGCAAATTAAAACCAGAGTGAAATGCTACCATGTATTCACTAGCATGGTTAAAATTTAAAAGACTGGCAGCATGAAACGCTGAAGAGGATGTAGAACAGCTGCATCGCTCATACATTACGGAAGAAGTCTTAAGAAGTTTTAAGAAAGCAGTTTGACAGTATCTTAAAAAGTTAAACATACACCTACCATATAGCCCAGCCATCCCACTCCAAAGTATTTATCCAAAAATGAAAATGAAAGCAGATGTCCACAGAAAGACACTGTGTACACTTTCATAGCAGCTTGATCCTTAATGGTCCAAAACTGAAATAGCCCAAATGTCTGTCAACAGATGAATGGATAAAATAATAGCGGTATACTTATACAATGGAATACTGTTTGGGAAGCAAAAGTAATCAACACTATACAACATGAATAAATCTCAAAACCTTTATGTTGAGTGAAAGTAGTCAAATCCAATGAATATTGAGTCCTTATGGTTTTATATAAGAAGTTCTAGAGCAGGCAGGAGTAAACTGTGGTGATTATGTAAATCAAAGCAATAGTTGCTTCTGGTGGGGTTGGGATTGACCAGAAAGTAATTTAAAGAGCCCTCTGTGGGGACTTCCCTGGTGGCACAGTGGTTAAGACTCTGCACTCCCAATGCAGGGGGCCTGGGTTCCATCCCTGGTCAGGGAACTAGATCCCACATGCATGCCGCAACTAAGAGTTTGTATACCACAACTAAGACCCAAATAAATAAAGAAAGAAATAAAATATTAAATGAAAAAAAAGAATCCTCTGTGATGATAAAAATGTTAAATGTCTTGATTGGTATGGTAGTTACACAAGAGTTGATAAAAATCTCTTCAGACTGTACACTTAAGAGTTTGTATTTTATTTTGTATATTATACTTCAGTTAAAAAAAATCAGTGTATTACACCTTTAAGAGAAGGATCTCAAATGTTGAGATTTCAGACGCCCCATGGAAACATTTTCAGATTGAGGAACCTTATTTTCACTCATTATATCCACTTATGCACTTGATCTCATCATAATGTACCAACTGTCCTAGTTTATGGAGAAGCACTTTTTGCAAATTGTTGTAGTAACAAAAGTGAATACTTATTGGACATAGACATTATGTTTCAGGTACCTTATATACGCTAATTTGTTTAATGCTCATCAGAATTCTCTGAGGTAGACATTATTATTATTCCATTTTACAGGCAGGGACGTTGAGTCACAGAAAGTTGATTGCTTAGCCTGAGGTTACATAGATAGAGCCAGAATTCCAAGTGAAGCCATCTAGTTTCAGGACTCATGCTCTTAACCTCTCCTCTGCTAAACCTGCTGGCATAAAGAAGAGCCTTGGTCAAATATAAAGAAAATCTTTTTCTTCCCTATTTTATTTATACCATAAACACATTCTAAAAATTTATACATTAGAGAAGTGAAAGCATGGCCAAAGGTGTGTTTTATTCTTAAATATATCGTAAATCCTGTAGATTTTTAAATCCATGAACTTTAAAATGTACTGAAACTACCTAATGTGTGCATGTTATGTATGTTTGCTTGTTTATTTAAACTCCTCTAAAACTGGAATTCAGACTAGCAACTTGAGAACCTGGTTGTTTTTGTAAACAGTATGATGTTTTTAACTTTTTCTGTCCCTCCTACATTCCCAAATGGTATATTAAAGCCAGCACCCAGCCCAAAGCTTCCACTATTAACTCTCTTTATAGGGTTATTGAATGTGAAGCTACAAAGGAAAATATTATAATTTTATGAATTTCTATAATGTTTCTCATTACAGCTGAAGGAATAAAATTAAGAATCTCAAAAACGGTTTCCAATGGAACAGCTAAACCTGCTACTTCTGATAATTTTGTGAGTATAGTATATATTTAATAGCGTCTCAGTCTTTAATACTTTAGAAATCTATATGAGTGTCACATTCACTGACCTTCAGGAGAACACTTTTTACTAGGTTTTTTTGTATGAAAATAAATGTTACTAAGTAGTGATACTAGTTAAGTCTGACAACTGTACTGCTGTAAACCCTCACTTTTCATGTGCCGTCATTGGACCAGCGGCACAAACCTCACCTGGGAACTTGTTAGAAACACAGAATTTCAGGCCTACACCAGATGTACCGAATCTAAATCTGCTTTTTAACAGAATTCCATAGATGATTCACATGCACATTAAAGATTGAGAAGCTTTGTTATAGTGAAAGTTTGTGTTAATTTTTCAGCACTTTTATGTGATTTTTGAAGCTATTTCAGATAACATTTGTTGTCTATTGGAAAGGGACTTTTAAACCATGTAAACTTGAATAAAACATTAAAATATTGGGTAGAGATGAGTTTTTAAATATTTTATGCATATTATTTATGCATAAAAGTGGTAATTATAGAGTAATTAAACAAAATGGAAATGCCTATCATACAGTTTTATATTTGGCTTTCTTACAGTTACATATGTTGTGGTTAATAAGGTGTAAAAATTTACGTACGCACCTAAGTTCTGACAGGATGGATGGTGTATGAAACAGTTTCATTTGTTGGATTTGGTAAATTCTCTAATCCTTATTTTTGGTAATTAATAATTCTTTAAAATGTGTTATTTGAGTAGTTTTATGGTAATTTAACTAAACTTTAAAAAGCTCCACAGTTTTAATTATCTGGTGTTAGAACTATTAAACTTTCAGCTTGCTAAGAGATTTTCCTCTTATTTTAGGGATATGTTTCAGTTTATTTTAAAGCTCAGTATTTGCACACATAGCAAGGGAAAATGTTTTCATTTCTCTAAATTGCGTAGTCAGCTCTTTTTTTTGGCGGTACGCGGGCCTCTCCCGTTGCGGAGCACAGGCTCCAGACGCGCAGGCTCAGCGGCCATGGCTCACCGGCCTAGCCACTCCGCGGCATGTGGGTTCTTCCCGGACCGGGGCACGAACCCGTGTCCCCTGCATCGGCAGGCGGACTCTCAACCACTGTGCCACCGGGAAGCCCAGCTCTTTTTTTTTTTTAGATAATTTATTTTATTTTTTAATTAATTAATTTAATTATTTTGGGCTGCGGTGGGTCTTCGTTGCTGCGCGCGGGCTTTCTCTAGTTGTGGTGAGCGGGGGCTACTCTTCATTGTGGTGCATGGGCTTCTCATTGCAGTGACTTCTCTTGTTGCAGAGCATGGGCTCTAGGCATGCGGGCTTCAGGAGTTGTGGCACGTGGACTCAGTAGTTGTGGCTCATGGGCCCTAGAGCACAGGCTCTGTAGTTGTGGCTCACGGGCTTAGTTGATCTGCGGCATGTGGGATCTTCCTGGACCAGGGCTCAAACCCGTGTCCCCTGCATTGGCAGGCGGATTCTTAACCACTGTGCCACCAGGGAAGTCCCGTGTAGTCAGCTCTTGATCAGAACTCGGGGACCTTGTCTCTCCTTGATTGACTCATTTCTACCCAAGATTCACTCAGAGAATTGGGGTGCCTATTAGTACTGGCTCAGTTGCTTTCTCTCTCTCTGTAAGTAAGCAAGATATAATTAATGCTAGAACCAGAGGATTCCATGTAGCCATTTTGATTTATTTTATATTATAAACCAAAATATTCAACATACCTTTTATTTTTCTTACTCCCAGTGAGATAAGTAAGCAAGTTTCTGTTGAAAAAAATATTTAGATACCCCAATTGACCTGCTTTTCTTTGCTCCTACAGAAACATGAGCACTAAACACAAGTGACTGAAATAAATAGGCTTTTGTGAAGTTAGAATATCTGTGCCGTCATCTCTTTCTGCTGAAAAGTTATAAACTCATAAAGTGAGCAGATTAGGAAGCATACTGAATGCTGGAGGCAAGAAATTCATACAGATCAATATTCATGCTGTTTTCTATCTTACAAACCAACTCTTCGCGTTTTTACTGTGGTTTTTCAAGACAAACAAATAACACCTGTGCATCTAACCAAAACCAGAGAAGTACAAAAACCCAAAATCCAAGTGTTCGTTTGACTGTTTAAGAAAATACTGGCATAATTTTCGTGTGGCCTAAGTGTCAACTTCTTAGGCTATGTAGAAATTAAAGGAATGTCATGCATTTGAATTTAAATGCTTAAATTATATATACATTCTATTTAAAAATTCTGCTTTCAGGCACTATTAAGCAAAAGCTAATATGTAAATATTTATTTCTACAGGATGAAGATTTGAAGTGGGTGGAGGAAAACATTCCCTCTTCATTCACAGATGTGTAAATATCCTCTACTAAAGTTTGAATCTAAAATTTAGGCTGTAGTATAAAGGGATAATTTTCATGCTTTGTTATGTGCTTTTCAAAACTCTCACCTCTGTCTGTTTTTATAGGCCCCCATCACTAGTGTATGACTGATTAACTTCATACCGAAATGCAAAGAAAACACAGCCCTGCCTTGGTCTGTCTTTCTCCTTCCTTTTTCACTGTACAACAACTCTATTAATACTCCTGCCCTATAACCAACTCCAACATTTTCTTATGTAAGTTTATCAGGATCAGAATCATTTTGTCTTAACTTTAAAATATGGAAGAATTCAAACTTTTTTTTTTTAAACACGTGTAACCACGATACCATGTATGGTGGGGAAGCTTTTGGAGGAAAAAAAACATGAGCATAGGAAAACTAGAGGGCAGAGGAAGCCCCTCCGGGAACCTGGAGCTATTCAGGTTCTTCTTTATCAGTGTCCTTTATGACACACAAATTCCAGATAGCTGTTTCCACAGTAGACAACAGGATAGCCAAATATGATGTTTTCACATGTTGTTTGTTCCTTTCCCTGCTCCCATCTACTTCCTTTTCAGATAGTTTCTGTCTAGTATGATGTCACATTTGCCTGAAGAATTTCCTTTATGTTTCTGGTCATGCAAGTATGTTGGTAATAAGTCTGTCAGGTTTTATTTGTCTGAAAAAGTCTTTGTTTTGGCTGTTTGGGAAGCTGTTTTTGCGGGGTATAGAATTCCTAGTTGACTGTTTTTTTTTCAGCACTTCAAAGATTGTCACTTGAATGTTTTCCAGCTGTCATAGTTTTAGAAAGAAGTCTGCTGTACTTCTTCTCTGTTCCTTCATATGTTACCTGGGTTTTGTTCTGTTTTGTTTTTGGCTGCCTTCAGGACTGTCTCCTTCTCTTGGGTTTTTCTTTTCTCTTGGGTATATACCTAGAAGTGGAATTGCTAGATCGTACGGTAACTGTATGTTGAACATCTTGAGGAAGTGCCAAGCGGTTTTCCCAGAGCCGAACCATTTTATAATCCTATCAATAATGTATGAGATTTCCGATTTCTCCACATCCTTGTCAGCACTTGTAATTGTTCACCTTTTTGGTTTTAGATCTCTTAGTGGCTGTGAAGTGGTATCTCATTGTGCTTTTGAGTAACTGAAATTTGAACTATCTTGTTGAGGGACTGGTGTTGTATAATTAAACTGTGGTAACTGAAATTCACACATATCAGATTCATATGAGGTAAGAACTGCCTTTACATTATGAAACTAATAGTACACTATTATACTTTTTTTCTTTTAATAGTCATAAAAGGAAAATAGGTGTATAAATATCCTTCACATGCCTTTATGATTTCTTTTTTCCTTCCTGTATATCTGAGTTTATCACCTTCTCCTGTAGGTCTTTCTTTAGTGTTTCTTACAGTATGGGTCTGCTAGAAACTAATTCTTCCAATTTTATTGATGTGAAGTGTATTTGTTTGCCCTCCTGTTCAAAGGATGGTTTTGCTGGATATAAAAATCTTGATTGACTTTTGTTTGAGCTCTTCCAACACATCCCTCCAATATCTTCTGGTTTCTGTTGTTTTGAAGAGAAGTCAGTTTTTAGTTGTATTGTCCTCATGTGTGTACTGTGTCATTTATTTTTTGCCGCTTTTCAGATTTTTTTCTTTACGTTTGGCTTTCCACAGTGTGTGTATGATGTGCCTAGGTGTGGTTTCCTTTTTGAGTATTCTTGGAATTTGTTGAGCTACTTGGATTCATATCCCCACCCCCTTTGGTCATTTTCCAGTGCCTTTAACTACCTATTTTTAATATTTTTGTCCAGGTTTTATAAATGTTTCTGTGGGAGGAATCATCTGATTTCTTTCCACCTTTACCTGCTATCTTCCATTTTTTTTACTAGTTTCTCTGTAATCCTTTTTACTTCTTTCTTTATATCATTTTCGTTTTCTTAGTAGTTTTCTTGCCACTTATTAAATTTTTATTTAACTTTGTTCTGCCTTGGGTGCCTTGTAATTTTTTTCTTCATTGCTGGGATGATTTTGTCTTTTTTTTTTTTTCCCAGAGTTTAATGGACTCTTTGAATTTCTTCCTCTTTTGTTTTTATCCATTTTTGCTCTTGGTTTTAAAATTTCTTATTGTAGTTTTTAACATCACCAAATATTCTTTTTAACTTATTTCATCTAATTTGGAGTGTTGTGTTATAGCTGTAGCTTTCTTCTACTGTAAAACACTTTGATTTTCATTTTCCTTCTTTTTTTCTTCCTGCACCATTATATGGAATTGGTTTTGTTTGTTTTTCCTTTTCCTAGGCATTTGGTAGTGAGAGTTCCTAGTCTGAGTGCTTTCTTCCATCAGTTGCATAAATTATAGTTTTATTTATGGAAAATGTTGATGGGATGGAGGTATGGAGAGAGGGAGGTTGGTGGTGTCTTATTTTTCTTTTATTTCTACAAGATCTTTAATTTTCCCCTTTTACTTCCTTCTTTTTACTCATGGTACTGGCGTAGCTCTGAGGGTACCACTCCTCCATGTATCTGATTCTCCCCTGAAAACCATGATTGTTCAAGACTGCTACTTTTAGTTCCACTCAATTTAAGCCCCTTCCCAGGGGCAGATACTGTGAACTACCAAGTCACTGGCCTTTAGTCAGTATTTTGGAACTTAGTGTTGATTTTTCTTGAAGAGGTTTGTCTATACTTTGTCTAAATTCTCCTTCCCCTCTACTCTTTCACAGAGTCTCTCAAACCTCTCTTTCCCTACTCTCAGTACCCATGAACTTGCAGTGACAGCAGGGAATTTGTTGGTATTGGCATTTATTTCTCTGTTTACATATAATTTTAGGTTTGCTGTGTTCTTCTGGTTATGCTGAAGACTGTGAGTTGTGTGTGGTTTTGTTTGCAATCCTTAGGGACTTCATGGAATTTTGAGCAAGGGTGTGTGGAGAGATTCAGATTAGGTGGCAACCGTTATCTTCCAGATTTGGAAATTCACTACTGAGTACTTTAGAAGGAAATCACCTAAGTAGACTAACCCCATACTATGCCACCACTTCTTGGTGGAAAGCAATAAGGCTCCTGGGCAGTTCTCCTTATGTCTTAGAGAGTCATTAGTCTCTACAATTTCCTCCTGTAAGTAGAATGTCTGCCTGATTACAAAAATTCCTCTGGAATATAAAAGAGCAAAATGTCTTCTTTTATATTCTCATGAACCATTTATGTGAAACGAGTAGAATTGTATAATCCAAGATAGCTTCCAGCATTTTAGGTTCTTAGGAACCTGTGTGTCCATTCTGAAAACTTTAACACAAGAAGTTTAGCACAATGCTACCCAAAATTCATGTGCAGTTTACGTGGCAAGTTTAGAAACTGGACTTCATGTACAGGTAAACACTTCTTTACGCATCAATAGAAGTGGACCAAAAATTTTGCAGGTCATAGGACAATTTAAACAGATCGTGAATAACCATATGATCTAGTGTGTTATGTGATATTCATATGGTATTCATTATGGCTTTTCTGTGTCTCTGATAAGCCAAAAAGACCAGCTTAGCATAGTTCTCCTTCCTCTTCAATGCACTGAGTCCATCTTAATAAGTTTTAAATAGTCATTTACCTCACAAAAGGAACCATTTTGGAGATTGCAGTGTTTATCTGTAAACGAGGTGCTAAGCACTCAATGGGCTGTCTTCTGGGCTCCCAAGGTTCTGGATCATCTTTCCCTAAAGCAGTCTGGATTTCCCTTAATATTATTCCAAGCCATATAAGTTGGCTCCTTCCTCACATCTAGTGAGGCCCCGACTTCTCTTTCTTCTGTCTCCACCATGGGCTGCACTCGTAGTAGCATCCTCTGGACTGTGCGTGGATGTGACTTTCAGGTTGTGACCTTGGCATGCAGACCCTTTGGGCTCTCCCTCTCAGTGCTCCATTGCACATCGAAGCTCTACATTTGTCTTTTTATCCATATAATCTTTCCCGAGCAAAGGTTCTGTTGCATAACTTTTTCTCTCTTCAGTATCCTTCACCGGTTTATGTCAAGTCAATGGTAACAATGACATAGGATTGAACAAATACTTGATACCATAAATACCACCTTTCATAATATGTTGACTCATCCATCTTTTTAAAAATAGGTGTATCTTTTAATTAAATGTCTGTTTATTTAAGATGTACAACATGATAATTTGATATATATGTACATAGTGAAATGATGACTGCAGTCAAGCCTATTCATCCCTCTTAAGTTCTCACAAAAGTACATGACATGTGGGTTTTCAAATTAGATAGCACATCACTAGCCAAGATATTTGTCCAACTATTCAAAGTAAAAAATAACCAGGGGCTTAAAAAACAAAGATATAATTGGATGCCCACTGTGTTTGGAATTATTCTTCATCATGGTTTAGTCCTTGATATTCTTCCAACATATTAGCCTCTAGAATTGCTGATTTTTGTTGTTGTTTCCATTTTGAAGTTATAATTATTTTCATGTATCAGCTAATTTTTTAACTGAACTTTTTGAAGTATAGCACCCATTCTGGAAAGTGCACAAATTCTAAATAAGTATATAGCTCAGTAGATTTTTAATATAAGCATACTCATGTAACCTGCACCCAGATACCCAGATCAAAAACTGGAACATGGGCTTCCCTGGTGGCACAGTGGTTGAGAGTCCGCCTGCCGATGCAGGGGACACGGGTTCGTGCCCCGGTCTGGGAGGATCCCACATGCCGCGGAGCGGCTGGGCCCGTGAGCCATGGCCGCTGAGCCTGCGCGTCCGGAGCCTGTGCTCCGCAACGGGAGAGGCCACAACAGTGAGAGGCCCGCATACGGCAAAAAAAAAACAACAAAAAACTGGAACATCGCTAATATCCTAAAAACCATCTTCTTGTTTTCCTCTCAAATCATGACCCCACTCTCCCAAAGCTACTGCTGTGCTGATGTCTGTAACTGTAGATTACTTGTGTCAGTTTTTAAAATTTGATCCCTCAATAGTTCATACCTCTTTGGGGGGCTGTATAGTATTCCAGTTTACCTATTTGGGGCCTGTTAAGAACAACACTGCTATGAATATCCTTCTCCGTGTCTGTTGGCAACACTAGGTATTCACTTCTGTTGACTTTGTCTTCCAGGAGTGAGACTTGGTGGATCACAGGATATGCTTAGATTCAGCTTTGTAGATACACTGCCTTTTAATAACATTGTCAACTTTTTTTTTTTCTTTTATTTCAGAGCCCTTCCAGTATTAGTGGATTCAGATGAGGTAAAATATATTTTTGCTTATGTCTTGGAGCTATTATTTTCACAAAGTAGAAATGTATTTCAAAAGAAGCTCTGAAAGTTACTTTTGAAAATGATTACAAATTGAGCAGATTGAAAGACTGTGTTGAGTTGTGGGTAAAGTTTTAAAAAACTGGATCCTCATTTAAAACAGGAGCAAGATAAATGCTTATTGGTGTGAAAGGAGGGAAGAATCCTTTTATGAGGTTTTGAGTCTATGATTTTCTAACATCTTAAGATGTAAGAGTTTAGAAGACTTCAAGGTGGCAGTTTGTCTAAATCAATCTCTTATATTTGTAGATATTTTCCTGGGGTATTAAATAAAGTTTCTAACTGAGTTACATTTACTAAGTAGGAAATGTGAATAGATGATGTGGATTTAGGAAGGTTTTTTTGGGGAAAAAATTAGTTATAGATCATCTGGACACTGCAGGGTGGCCCAGGACAGGAAGACGTCTGAAGTGTAAGGATTAAAGGATGGACGTGGGGACCACCAGTTTCTCCGGAGGAAGAGTAGCGGGAAATGAGTGGTAGCTAAGGAGTAATTTACGTGGTGGCTGTAGAATATGAGAGAAGCTACAGCTCTGTTCATTGAAAGGTCAGGGAGAAGACTGGCATCAGTGCGGGGATTTGGCCGCAGTGGGATGGGAAATTTTGAGGAGGCTGCCGTATATATGCACCTTGCTACAAAACCATTGAACTCCAGGATTTATAACTCTATGGAAAGATATACCCTGGAATTACTTTTAAAAGGGCATTTGTAGTATTCATTTGATAAATAATTGATTTGTAATTTCAAAAATACCTAAAGTAGTAGAGTCAGGCAAATCCCTAGATGAGCTCTATGCCTAAGAAATCCATTTTAGCTCTGTCCCTGCCTCACACTGGTGATTCTGAATTAGAAATTTTACAGTTTTCTGAACTTAACAGATAATTGATTATACTCCATTACTAGAAGTCTGGATTATATGGTTTTCATTTTCCATATCTAATATTTCTGTGTATATCGTGGCGTGTACCCCACAAAATTGTGACTACTTCGTAGAGACGCTATAGAGAATTCTGTTAGGACCTGGAAGGAGCATCAACATTTTGATGAATAACTTCCCTTTTTTTTTAAGGAAATTATGACCAGATCTGAAATGGCAGAAAAAATGTTCTCTTCAGAAAAAATAATGTGATTGGAACCCAGATAAATGAAGCTTACATAACAGTGAAGGACTTCCTCAAGACTAAAAGAGAACTCTGTTTTGATACAGTACAATAAGTTTTTATTGCATGATCTTGGAAATCTATGTACTAAAACTAAGAATTCAGATGGTGGGAGGGTTCTGCAACCCTTATTAAGCTGACTCTTGAATGCCAGTTTAATGTCCATTAAATTGCCTAGACTTGGCAATGACCTGAGAGAAGTATTATAATAAAGATAGGCGCCCAAATGCCCTTAGCTGATGGGTGGCAGGCGTGTGGGTTTGGGTTCTCTTTTTTGTTCCTGGGAAATATGACAATTTAAAACACCTTTTTTTTTTTTTTTTTTTTTTTGCGGTACGCGGGCCTCTCACCGCTGTGGCCTCTCCCGTTGCGGAGCACAGGCTCCGGACGCGCAGGCTCAGCGGCCATGGCTCACGGGCCTAGCTGCTCCGTGGCATGTAGGATCTTCCCGGACCGGGGCACGAACCCGTGTCCCCTGCATCGGCAAGCGGACTCTCAACCGCTGCACCACCAGGGAAGCCCTAAGACAACTTTTTTACATCAACACTCCTACTGTTCTTCCACTGACCTTTGTTTGATTCAGGTGATGCGATTCTTCTGAGGTGTGGTAAAGCAGTGTCTCCATCTCTTGGGTTTATAGTTACTAGATGCAGTAATAATTCTCTTTGATTTTCATGCTGAAGCAATTTGATAAGAAGTAAAACTTGGTTAACATTGGAACATAAGGATGTTTATATGGTTAGGTTTGCTCTGTGTGTGTGTGTGTGTGTGTGTGCACATCTGCACAAAGCCCTTGTGTGTAATTATCACCACACACATCAAATCATAGCATTGGTCTTCTCTGTCTGAGCTCAGGGGAGCACAGTACATGGAGAGAGGTTATCCAAAGATCTGCTCTGCCACTGTCCCCTCCCTCAGGCCAGATATCTGTGTGCTGCTGCTGAATGCCTGGGGCAGGTGGGGTCCCCTGGCCACATGGCTCCACCAGAGCACTTCCTCCCTGGCGAGCTGGGAGGCTCATACCAGTGAACCTTGAGGAAACTAGAACCTTCTATGTAATCCTAGCATATTTGGTTTCATAAAAAAAATATATATTTAACTGCATAGTGCATCACTATTAATCTTGTAACTAATTTTTAAACCTTAAACCATGTTTTATACATTATTTTCTTACATTATATATGTAATGTGTAATTGGAAATTAAAAAAAAATTTTTTTTTAATGCAGAACGTTCTAAACTTGAAAAGCAGTTGAATATAGCATGATGGAAATGGTGAATGTTTTGCTGCTCTCCTGACCAAAGATACAGCCTAGTGAACATTTAGAATAGGAATTAAAGTTAGAATCCTATATGTCTTTCTTTGAAGGAGTTCTAACCTTGTGAGTTGAGGATGACTTCAGAGGTTTTTCTTGCAGTACACGGCCCCTCCCACCGCGGAGCACAGGCTCCAGACGCGCAGGCCCAATGGCCATGGCTCACGGCCCAGCCGCTCCGCGACATGTGGAATCCTCCCGGACCGGGGCGCGAACCCGCATCCCCTGCATCGGCAGGCGGACTCCCAACCACTGCACCACCAGGGAAGCCACCAGAGTTTTTGATTAAGCATTAAATTCTTAACCAGTACAAGCACTTAAATCATAACCTTTCATTGATTTTTTTCATTGTGAAGCCACAGAACAAAATGATTTCTTACAAAAGCCTGCGTTATGAATTGGCTTCTCATTTCATAGGAGTTAGTAAAAAAGCTTTCTAGGGCTTCCCTGGTGACGCAGTGGTTGAGAGTCTGCCTGCTAATGCAGGGGACACAGGTTCGAGCCCTGGTCCGGGAGGATCCCACATGCCGCGGAGCAACTAGGCCCGTGAGCCACAACTACTGAGCCTGCACGTCTGGAGCCTGGGCTCCTCAACAAGAGAGGCCGCAATAGTGAGAGGCCTGCGCACCGCGATGAAGAGTGGCCCCCGCTTGCCACAACTAGAGAAAGCCCTCGCACAGAAACGAAGATGCAACACAGCAAAAATAAATTAATTAATTAATTAACTCCTACCCGCAACATCTTCTTTAAAAAAAAAAAAAAATTTCTAGTAGTAATGCCTCTTGAAAGATACTTTCAAATTTATTTGCAGTAGTAAATATTGACTGCGTTGTACTGAGAAAGGTTTGGGACATCCTTCCCAAGAAAAGAACATCTAACAGTGTGGGTTCCCTTCCTTATTTCTGTTTCTGCCACAATAATGGGCTCCCACCTACCATCTTTCCCAGCATTTATGTCCATTCTGGTTTTGGTGTATTTTACCCTCAGCCCAGTTGTTTCAGAGCTGACCAGTGCCTTCTTGTTCCTAACATTTGTGTCTAATACCAGTCCCCAGATTTTGAAGCAGATTGATCCCCAACTCATAGGGCTCTAGTTGAATTTTGAAATGTAGAATCCTGGGTTTCCAGCTGCAGATGTCGTGGAGTGCGAGTGGGGAGTTGATGGTAACTGTGTAGTAATAAGGGAAAATGCTTCTCACATAACCTTGATAGTGTTTATAAAAACACTTCTGTCTGCAGCTGGCAAGAAAAATGATGCTGCCGGTATGGCTCAGGTGCACAGCGAAATGCAGACTTTTCTCCAAATCACAGAAAGCAGTATTTTCTCCTGATAACCTCATCAGCAATGTTTTTCAAGGGGCGTATACTGTGTCTGTCACCTTCAGCGGCAGTTGTGTTTGTTGGTGGCTCGTCAGCTGAATCGAGTGTTCCTACAGAGGGCCTTCTCGGCCCCCTCGTGTGCACAGGAGGGGCTCCCTGGGGCTGTAGCCGTAGTTCTGATGAAGGACCCCAGGGAGAAGTCACACTCAGAGCCACCGTACAGCTCGTCATCCCCGCTTCTGCACAAAGTGTCCAGAAACTGGGCATCAGGGTCTTTGAGGCTGTCACATCATTTTATTCTTAGGATGCCATCAGGATGGGTTTCCCTGTTAATGCAGGGATCTGAGAATAAGAGTCCAGTTTTATGTGTTCCTAGGCAAAATGCTTAAGTGTTTTTATTATGCAGTTCATGTTAGGTTTATGTGAAGTATGAAATTTGCTTAAAAGGGAATTTTCATGATTTGAATTAGATTAGTATTAGTATCTGCTTTAGTGGAGCTTTAAGTTAGTTTATTTCAAAAAATAAGGAAAAATAGATGAATATGTGAATTTTTTAAGCCCAAGAGATGATGCTCCCATACTTTTTACCTTTCCTGTAAAGAAAATAATATTTAAAATCTTTCACATATCCTGTAGAGAGTACTGACTTTCCCCCTCTACGGCAGTATATTATATTTGCACTATTGTAATGTGAAGACTGAAAGTATAAAAGACATACATGTACATGAAAGTATAAAACGATTTTTCAAAAGGGATTTGAGCCTATTGCACTAGGCCATACAGGACTGGTTTATGAGACGTATTATGCTAGATTTATAAGTCCCTAGTTTTGGTACTTGTGTCTTTGTATGATCAATAGCATGTGATAAGCAATACAAAACACCATGCCTTATAAGAAAGAAGTTTAACATGTTGGTTAAAGTACTAAATTACATAGCGAATGTATATAAGTGACAAAACTAGGTTTAAGGAAATGTACATTATAACACAGGAGCTCAATAAGAAACTTCTTTAGAACTAGGAAAACATGTATTTGGGAAGAAAGGGGCTTAAGAAGTTATATATTTTTATTTAAAAGGTTAAATTATTGTATTATTTGGAAGAAGGTGCTCTGAATGTAGGACAAAACTATTTCAAAGATTTTTGTTTGAAAAAACTGATGTATTTTTGTGCCTTAATATTTGTTCTGACAATAAAATGCTTTCTGAAATTTTGGATGATCATTCTTTTTTTTTTTTATTTTTGGCAGTGTTGGGTTTTCGTTGCTTCACGCAGGCTTTCTCTAGTTGCAGCAAGCGGGGGCTACTCTTTGTTGCGATGCACAGGCTTCTCATTGCGGTGGCTTCTCTCACTGCGGAGCACAGGCTCTAGGTGCACGGGCTTCAGTAGTTGTAGCGCATGGGCTCAGTAGTTGTGGCTCGCGGGCTCCAGAGCACAGGCTCAGTAGTTGTGGCGTATGGGCTTAGTTGCTCCGCGGCATGTGGGATCTTCCCGGACCGGGGCTCGAACCCGTGTCCCCTGCATTGGCAGGCGGATTCTTAACCACTGCGCCACCAGGGAAGTCCGCGCCAGGCACTTTAGATACGATATCTTAATCCTCTAACAAGCAAATCACATGTCCCTCAGGGGCCCAAGGTTTATTTTCATCCTGTGGGCCCACCGTCTCCTGGGGCCTGTCATCTGCATCCAGCCAGCAGAAGGGGAGAGTTGCTCCAGCCTGGGGATTTTGCGGGGCTAGACCTGGAAGTGGTGCCCATCACTTCTTAGCCTATTCCATTAGCAAAACTCAGTCACGTGGCCACACCGAACTGCCAACTGGACTGGGAAATGGCACGGGCCGTATCCCTGCCTGCTATTCTAACTGTGAGAGGAGAACAAGGATTTTGGTGGACAACCAAGGCTTCTGCCACAGGTTATTTGGGGTCACTGGCCTAGGGGAGACTTCCAAACCTATGTTTTTCCAATTTTCTAAGGTCAACATATTGAGAAATAAATATGTTAAAGGGCCATAACTAGGCTGTATGATATCAGAAACTTTAGAAACATGTGTTCTCAGATCACAGCTGAGTCCATTAATCAATAAAACCCATCTGGCCCCAAGTAGATGGGACGTAGAGAATTTTCTTCATGGGAATTCTCCCAGCCTTGGGGGGTGGTCAGGATGGGTAGTCCCAGAGGAAAAGTAGGGTCTGTTGTCATGACTGTGATGACAGTTCAGGGAGTGTTGGGAGTGCTGGAGAGTGCCAGGCTTTGTTAACCGTTGTGGTCTCATAGTAGACAATGAGGGAGGTATAGCCACTTTATACATAAGAAACTGAGACAGGGTGGTTAAATAACTTACCCAAGGTCACCCTCCTGACAAGTGACAAAACTGGTACAATACCAGCTATGGGTGAGAAGTGTCCTTTAAGCGTTGTCCTCAAAGTCCTGGGGAGAAGGGAAATTTCATTTAACAAACATGTGATTGCTTGTTAGAGGATTAAGATATTGTATCTAAAGTGCCTGGTGCGGACTCCCCTGGTGGCGCAGTGGTTAAGAATCCGCCTGCCAATGCAGGGGACACAGGTTCCAGCCCTGGTCCGGGAAGATCCCACATGCCACGGAGCAACCTAGCCCGTGTGCCACAACTACTGAGCCTGTGTTCTAGAGCCCGCAAGCCACAACTACTAAGCGCACATGCCACAACTACTGAAGCCCGTGTGCCTACAGCCCGTGCTCCGCAACAAGAGAAGCCACCACAGTGAGAAGCCCACGCACGAAGAGTAGCCCCACTCACCACAACTAGAGAAAGCCCATGTGCGGCAACAAAGACCCAACGCAGCCAAAAATAAATAAATAAATAAAATAAAGTTCCTGGTGTACAGGCCTTCCCAAGACAGATAAGGTTAGTATAAAAAAAATGCAACAGTTTAAAAAAAAAAGCAACAGTGATTGTGGTAGATGCTACTGAGACTCAGTTGAAACAAACTCCACATTCAAACACATTCTAAGGTTTCTTTACGTGCATTAAAATGAAGTTACCCATGGTAGTGTATATATGTCAATCCTAATCTCCCAGTTTGCCCCACCTTCCCCTTCCTTCCCTGTGTCCACATGTCCGCTCTCTATGTCTCCCTTTCTATTCCTGCCCTGCAAATACGTTCACCTGTACCATTTTTCTAGATTCCACATATATGTGTTAATATACGATATTTGTTTTTCTCTTTCTGGCTTACTTCACTCTGTATGACAGACTCTAGGTCCATCCACATCTCTACAAATGACCCAATTGCATTCCTTTTTATGGCTGAGTAATATTCCATTGTATATATGTACCATGCATAAAATAGCTAGCTAGTGGGAACATGCTATATAGCACAGGAAACTTAGCTCGGTGCTCTGTGACAACCTAGATGGGTGGGAGGGAGGTCCAAAAGGGAGGGGATATAGGTATACATATAGCTGATTCACTTCATTGTACAGCAGAAACTAACACAACATTGTAAATCAATTATACTCCAATTAAAAAAAAAAAGATTGTTTCCCAACTGACTCAGAGAGAGATGTGACTACAGGACATGAGTCATAGAGATGCGTTATGAAAAGCCCTTGAGCCACCATGGCTGGCTTTGAAGATGGAGGAAGGGGCCATGAGCTAAGGGATGCAGGTGTCCTCGAGGAGCTGGAAAGCTCAAGGAAACAGATTCTTCCCTGGGACCTCCAGAAGGAGCTCAGCCCTGCTCACGCCTTGATTTTAGCTCAGGGAGACTCATATTGGACTTCTGACCTCCAGAACTGTAAGATAATAAGTTTGAATTGTTTCCGATACCAGTTTGTGATAACTTGTTACAGCAGCAATAGAAAACTAATACAGGTTCTGAGTCTCTCTGGCAGAGAAATGTGGGATGAAGGAAGCACATGGAAGTTTTGGTGCTCCAAAGCACAAGGGCGCATTTCCCTTTCAGCTGACCTTCAAGGGAAGAGTGCACGCCTGGGAAATATGGAAGAGTTGTGCTATTCCATGAGCAACAGTGGTCTCTGCCAGAATCATGTGACACCACTTTTTGGCACATGGTGGACATACATTAATACTGAATAAAAGAATCAGCAACTAAATTAAAAAAAAAAAAATGAAGTTACCCCAGGCATGTCCTGTGCCCCTTCAGTGATAGTGGATTGACAGCTAAATTCCTACTAACATAAGCTGGTATGGTACTGAATTCGGATGTAAATAATTTTGACAGTATTTCCTTTAAATCATTTGGGAAATAATAAGAAGCTCCAGGCAAGTTTATGTACAGGAATGCTTTTAAACACTATCCAGCAGATGGTGCCAAAGTAATGTCTCTGAAGAGGGCTAATCTCTACTTTTGGCCTCTAATTCTTGCCTTCAAAATTTTTATTCATTTACTTTTACTTACCAAATGCCAATTTAGGGATAAAATTAAAAAAATTTTTTTAAAATGTAAACAGAGTACCACCATCCTGGTAAAAAAAAACACAAACTTTTCAGGTCTCCCTGGTGGCGTAGTGGTTAAGAATCCACCTGCCAATGCAGGGGGCACAGGTTCGAGACCTGGTCCGGGAAGATCCCACACGCCGTGGAGAAACTAAGCCCGAGCACCACAACTACTGAGCCTGCACTCTAGAGCTCGTGAGCCACAACTACTGAGGTCACGCGCCTAGAGCCCGTGCTCCGCAACAAGAGAAGCCACCGCAATGTGAAGCCCGTGCTCGGCAACGAAGAGTGGCCCCAGCTCGCGGCAACTAGAGAAAAGCCCAAGTGCAGCAACGAAGACCCAACGCAGCCAAAAATAAATTAAAAAAAAATAAAACAAAAACTTTTCCTTTAGGTATATTTCCAGTCTCTCTCAGAATTAGAACTTGAAAGCTCCAAGGGACCTCTGAGCTCATTATACAAATGAGAAAATAAGGAACCAGGAAAGCTTCCTTGGCCCCAGGTCTCTCAGGCCAGAGTGGGAGCCTGTCTCCTAGATTGCTTTTCTCAACTCTGGATCCTCAGGGTCAGAGGGAGGAGGGAGGTGCCCCAGGCAGGTTGAACTGCACATGAAAACTTGAAATATACTTTCTATGATTTGGTTATCCCTTGCTACGTCATTTTATAGTACTGTGCTGTCTTTCACTCTAGCCACCAAACTCTTGTCTCTACATAAAGAGTCATAATTCTGATTCTCTGGTTCTTAATTTGATAAGTGGACATTTCCTTGAGGCATAGTAGACTCCAGAGAGTTAAAGACAGTGTCTATTTTATTTTTAATGCTACTGAACATACTGATAATAAAATATTCTATTCTAAATTTTATCTTCCTTTTTTGTTTTTTCAATTTATTTTTTATTTTTATATTTTTGGCCGTACTGCATGGCATGCAAGATCTTTGTTCCCTGACCACGGATCAAACCCGCACCCCTTACAGTGGAAGCGCAGAGACTTCCACCGCACTGGACGGCCAGGGAAGTCCCCTTTCTTTTTTTAAAAAGGAAAATTAAGTGGGGAATGAACAAGCTGGCCTTTTCACTAAGAAATTGCTTTTTAAATAATGGATTTATTATTATAAAATGTATTTGTGGATTTCAAGTTCAGATAATGGAGAATTACCTTCTGTTGAACCAACCTTACCCGCAGACAACAACTCTAGATAAAATTTAAATAACAGCTACTTTGAAGACATCGGAGAGAGACAGAAACAGGGAGACACTGGAAGGTACTCAACACTTGGATGAAGGGAATTGTACTGGGTGCATTTCCCATTTTTATGGCTTTTACACTCAGGGCAGGCCACAGTTTGTGCCGAGTGGAGATTAAACCCAGATATAAAACCTGAATTTTACTTGAGCTGGAAGACAGAAATTAGAAGAACCACAACAGCTGGAAAGTGAAAGAATTACTGAAAGAGCGAACCAAAGAAAGTAAGAACCATATTCTGTGTATAAACCTCCCAAGTCACTGGCTTTCCCTCAACTATGCATGTATGGTGGTACAGACTCCATGCCCCCATCTAAGGCTAAAAAAATGAAGCTAAGATTTCTGCTAACATAAGAGACAAAGTTTGGCTAGAGTCCAACCATGTAAACTGCTTAAAAACATAATGTGGGGTGACATCGGAGAAAATGGGGACTAAGGACCTCTGAAAATGTATCATATAAACAATGGAAATCCTCATGAAAACTTTCAGAATTAACCTTTTTGAACTTTGGAAATTGACCAGTCTTGCAGCAACCTAGGGAGCATTTATTCAATAAAAATTCCTGAATTTCAGTAAGAATATCAAGCTTGGCGGTGTTCTGATTTGTCCTACTACCATACAGCTCAGCAGTAGCCTTCACAATTAAGGGTCTACTTTCCCAATACTGCAGGGGGGCAGAATGGATTAAAGACCTAAGTTAAGACCTGAAACCATAAAACTCGAAGAGAACACAGGCAGAACATTCTTTGGCATAAATTGTAGCAATATTTTTTTGGATCCTTCTCGGAAGGCAAAAAAAAAAAAAAAGCAAAAATCAACAAATGGGGCCTAATTAAACTTAAAAGCTTTTGCACAGCAAAGGAAACCATCAACAAAACGAAAAGACAACCTACTGAATGGGAGAAAATATTTGCAAATGATATGACCAATAAGGGGTTTGTATCCAGGATATATTAACAGCTCATACATCTCAATATCAAAAAAAAAAGAAAAAAAAACCTGAGTAAAAAATGGGCAGAAGACCAGAACAGACACTTTTCCAAAGAAGACATGCAGATGGCCAACAGGCGCACGAAAAGATGCTCAACGTCACTAATCATCAGGGAAATGCAGATCAAAACCACAATGAGAGATCATTGTCAGAATGATAACCTGTCAGAATGGCTATCGTCAAAATTACCACAAATAGGGGCTTCCCTGGTGGCGCAGTGGTTGAGAGTCCGCCTGCCGATGCAGGGGACGCGGGTTCGTGCCCCGGTCCGGGAAGATCCCACATGCCGCGGAGCGGCTGGGTCCGTGAGCCATGGCCGCTGAGCCTGCGCGTCCGGAGCCTGCGCGTCCGGAGCCTGTGCTCCGCAGCGGGAGAAACCACGACAGTGAGAGGCCCACGTACCGCAAAAAAAAAAATACCACAAATAAAAAATGTTGGTGAGGATGTGAAGGAAAGGGAACCCTAGTGCACTGTTGCTGGGAATGTAAATTGGTGCAGCCACTATGGAAAATAGTACTGAGGCTCCTCAAAAAACTAAAAATAGAACTGCCATATTATCCAGCTATTCCATTCCTGGATATATATTGGAAGAAAATGAAAACAATAATTCACAAAGATACATGCACTCCAATGTTCATAGCATTATTTACAATAACCACCAAGATACGGAAACAACCTAAGTGTCCATCAACAGATGAATGGATAAAGAAGATGTGGTACATGTATACAATGAAATACTACTCAGCCATAAAAAATGAAATTCTGCCATTTGGAACAACATGGATGGACCTGGAATGTATTATGTTTAGTGTAATATCAACTCAAAGAGAAATACTCTGTTGTCACTCACAGGTGGAATCCAAAAAATAAAACAAATGAAAGAATATAACAAAACAAAAATGGGCTCACAGATATAGAGAACAAACAAGTGGTTATCAGTGGGGAGAGGGAAGGAGACAAGGGCAAGATAGAGGTAGGGGATTAAGAGATACAAACTCTTAATTATAAAACAAATAAGCAACGAGGATATAGTGTACATCACAGGGAAATATAGTCATTATTTTATAATAATTTAAAATGGAATATAATCTGTAAAAATAATGAATCACTATGTTGTACACCTGAAACTAATATTGTAAATCAGCTATATTTCAAACTTTTTTTTTAAGTTTTTTTTTTTTTTTTTTTTTTTTGGTTGCGCTGAGTCTTAGTTGCGGCAGGCGGGCTCCTTAGTTGTGGCATGTGAACTCTTAGTTGTGGCATGTGTGTGGGATCTAGTTCCCTGACCAGGGATCGAACCTGGGTACCCTGCATTGGGACCACGGAGTCTTATCCACTGCGCTGCCAGGGAAGTCCCCTATACTTCAATTTTTAAAAAAATCCAAAACCCGTGAAATTTAAACAAACAATAAAGTTAACAAAGCTAAAGGTTTGTTCTTTGAAAAGATAAACAAACACAATGAATGTCTACCTATACTAGTAAAAAAAAAGGAAAGAGATCGATGCGCTTCCCTGGTGGCGCAGTGGTTGGGAGTCCGCCTGCCAATGCAGGGGACACGGGTTCAAGCCCTGGTCCAGGAAGATCCCACATGCCGTGGAGCAACTAGGCCCGTGCGCCACAACTATTGAGCCTGCGCTCTAGAGCCCGCAAGCCACAACTACTGAGCCCGTGTGCCTAGAGCCCGTGCTCTGCAACAAGAGAAGCCACCGCAATGAGAAGCCCACACACCAAAATGAGGAGTAGCCCCCGCTCGCCACAACTAGAGAAAGCCTGCCTGCAGCAATGAAAACCCAATGCAGCCAAAAAATAAATAAAATGAATAAATTTATTAAAAAAAAAAAAGAAAGAGCGAGCCCTGATTACCAATATCAGGAATAAAAGAGGGGCTATCACTACATATCCAACAGATTTTTAAAAGATAAAAAGGGAATAATACCAATAATTTATGCTAATAAATTTGAAAAATCAGATAAAACAGGAAAAGTTCTTGAATATTCTAATTTACCATAATTGATATAAGACGAAATTTAAAAATCAAATTTTATAACATACAGACATGCTTCTTTATCTTTTTGAGGTAATTTTAGATTTACAGAAAAGTTGCAGAATTAGTCCAGTTCCCTTACTCCTTTAATCCAGCCTCCCCCTTTGTTAACATATAACCACAGAACGCTTGTCAAAGCTGTCAATGAAACCTTGATACAATACCTTTAACTAAAGCACAGCATTTATGCTTATTTCATCAGTTTTTCCACTAATGTCCATATTCCGTTCTAGAACCCACTCCAGGATCCCACACTGCGTTTACTATGTCTTCTTAGGCACCTCTTATCTGGGGCAGTTCCTTATCTTCCAGATCTTTCATTGCCTGATAATACCAGTTAGGTATTTTGTAGTATGTCTCTCAGTTTGGGTTTATCTCATTTTTTTCTCATGATTGGATTGATGCTATGCATTTTGGGCAAGAATGTCACAGAAGTGATGTACCTTTCTCTGTGCCTCAGATCAGAGTGTACATGATATTGATGTTGACATGCCCCATTGATCCACTGTAAATTAAAATTTTTCCCTTTCTAATATTTGTAAATATTTTGGGGGAGATACTTTGAAGCTATGCAAAACTCCTGTTTCTGCTTAAATATTTACCCACTAATTTTAGCATTCATTGGTGGATCTTACCTGCAGCAATTATTACTGTAGTGTTCTAAAGGTGACTTTTCTATTTTTTACATTTTTTCTACTTTTACTGATTGTAATATTTCTGTAAGGAAGAGTTGTTGTCCCCCCCCTTTTATTTATTTAATCATTTATATATTTATAACCCAATGGACTCATAGATTTGGGTTCCACTGCATGAAACAGAAATCCAACTACCAGTGGCTTAACCAAACAGGGATTTATGTTTCTTAGCAAACAAGACATCTGGAAGTAAGAGGCCCAAGGACTGGCATGTCTCAAAGAAATCATTAAGGAAGCAAGCTCCCTCTGCCTTCTCTCTTTCTATCTTTTTTTTTTTAGTTTATTTTATTATTATACTTGATTTACAATGTTGTGTTAATTTCTGCTGTACAGCAAAGTGATTCAGTTTTATATACGTATTCTTTTTCTTTATGGTTTATCACAGGATGTTGAATATAGTTCTCTGTGCTATACAGTAGGACCTTGTTGTTTATCCATTCTCTATATAATAGTTGCATCTGCTAATGGCAAAATCCCAATCCATCCCTCCCTCTTGGCAACCACAAGTCTGTTCTCCATGTCTATGACTGTGTTTCTGGGTTTTTTGTTTTTTTTTTGTTTTTTTTTGCGGTACGCGGGCCTCTCACTGTTGTGGCCTCTCCCGTTGCAGAGCACAGGCTCCGGACGCGCAGGCTCAGCGGCCATGGCTCACGGGCCCAGCCGCTCCACGGCATGTGGGATCTTCCCGGACCGGGGCACGAACCCGTGTCCCCTGCATGGGCAGGCGGACTCTCAACCACTGCACCACCAGGGAAGCCCGTGTTTCTGTTTTGTAAATAAGTTCATTTATGTCACGTTTTAGATTCCACATATAAGTGATACTATATGGTATTTGTCTTTCTCCTTCTGACTTATGTCACTTAGTATGATAATCTCTAGGTCCATCCATATTGCTGCAAATAGCATTATTTTATTTTTTTATGGTTGAGTAATATTCCATTGTATATACGTACCACATCTTCTTTATCCATTCATCTGTCGATGGACATTTAGGTTGTGTCCATGTCTTGGCTATTGTGAATACTGCTGCTCTGAACATATGCCTTTTCTCCTTCTAAACTTCCATCTGGTCCTCATGGTCATGGGGTGGCTGCCGCACCTCCAGGCATTGGGCCCACGCTCCAGGCAAGAGGAAGAAGGACACACACCAGTTGAGTCTGTTTCTATTTATCAAGAAAGTGGCTTTCCTGGAAGCCCCACTCACCAGACTTCACTTATATCCCATCAGTCAGAACTGGGTCACGCAGCCAAGGGAGTCTGCATTTAGGGAGTCTGAAGAGGTGGTATAGGGGTATTTTTAACTGGGTATATGACAACCTTAGAAAAAAAATAGTATTGTATTACCAAGGGGAAAGATTGTCAGTAACCTCTTAGTGCCTCGCCCAGAAAGTGTGTGTGCACAAGCTTGATCGTGTGTGTATGTCACCTCATTTCCTGTTAGAGCCACAATTCTGGAGAAAAAAAATATTTTCAACTTATTGCCAGTGGTCACTCTGTCAGTCAAAGGCCGAGAGATGGCTCGCTCAAGTTAGTGTAATGCACAGATGATTTATTAACAGGCTATGAACAGGATGTACAAACGCCAACCAGGGGAGTGCCCTATCCCAGAGCTTCTAAGGCAGGCGCTCTTCCTGTCTCTGGACCCCGGAGGATGAGAGGGAGAGGGGCTGCTGGAATCCCAGAGAAAGAGAGGGATGGAGAACAGATTGCCTTGAAAAGAGCAGTGACCTTCTATCAAGGGACACAGCCAGCTTGAGTCAAGCTCAGGACCTCACCGTTCCCTATCTGACCTCCCACTGAGCGCCTCCACCTGCTACACACAGCCAGAGGACAGAGCACCCAAGGGTGTTGTTGCAGTCCCTACAGGTTGGCATCGAGGCAGAGGGCAGGGTGGGAACGAGTGCGGAGTGCATCCGGAGGGACAAATAGAGTCATCTGGCAAAGCCATCCTGTTTTGAAGAATATTAAGTATGAAATTCTAGACCCAGGAATTAATTTCAACAATTCCTTGGAGGTTATTGTAATCAGGCCTAATTGTATAGGTGTAATCTCAGTTTGCAGTAAAAATGTATCCCTGAAAAATTACTCCTGAAGCTAATTTTGATATATCTGCCTTAGAAGATAGCAAACATTGGCCGGGAGAACAGTGAGCAAATTCTTGTGTTTAGTTTCTAATGCAGCAGAAAGCATGCTCCTCGGGATCGGACACACCCAAGTGTAAATCCTGTTTCTCCCGATTACTAACCTGATGTTGATCTTGGGTGATCAAGCATCTAAGCCTCAGTTTCCCAATCTGCAAAATGGGAATAATAATAGGACCTATTTTGCTGGGTTGTGAGGGAATAAATGAGAACATTCATGAAACGCTTAACAGAGGGCCTGGCACACAGCAGGTGCTAAGGAAATGTTGGTTCCCTTCTTATGTTGTCCCCGTGTGGAGGACCATGAGTCAGTTTAGGCAAAGACTCTTTAACTAAGCCCCACTATATGCTAGGCACTGTGTTAGGCACTTTATATTCATCATTTTGAAATCCCTTAATAATTCTTCAGATAAATGCTGTTTCCATACATAGTTAAGGAAACTGAGACCTGCAAAGCTTAGGAGAGTTGCAAGGTCACACTGGCAACATGTAGTGGGTAAGATCCGGCCCAGGTGTGTCTGATTTCAAGGGCTGTGTGTCCTTGGCTGCATCCATATTCTGCCTCTCCCACAGGGACTTGGACTTCACTGTGGAACGGCATTCATGGATTTGCAGCATTTCCTCCTTTTGGCAGATGTTAACTGGTGTTTGGTCTTTAATCAAGGCACAATTGAATCTGTTTTCCTACAGATTTTCATTTTATAAAATTGGAAACGGTTTTGTAGGGAGGAACGCCTCTTCTAGCTGTCATGACATCATACATAAGTCTTCAAAGTCCAACACAGGGGTACACGATTTGGTTGGCTGGGGCTCGAGATTTAGTGTGAAAGCCTCCCGTAGTCCCTCACAAAAGGGCCGTGCTCAGAGCTAGCACCTGATAAATATTTGTGTAAAGAGTAAATTAGACTAAGTCACTGTGCTCCTGCTAGACCATCCTCCCCCTGTTCCTACACTGTTATCCCGGCTCGGGCTCACAGGCTGGGCTTTGTTCCTGGGCCCCTTTGCAGGTGCTTAGTGGGGGTCGATTACACTTAGAATCACAGATAGAGGTGAGTGAAGGAGACAAAGAGGGAGAAGCAGCTCAGAATGAGATGACAGACAAGATTCAGCCACAGAGAAGCCCGAGAAACCCGAAAGAGAAAAAGCGACGTGTCAGTCACTGTGAGGGTCCCAGGAAACCGCTCTGGAATGGCTGATTTAGACTGGGTACTGCTTCTGATCGGGTCTTTTTTTTTTTTTTTTTTTTTTTTTGCGGTACGCGGGCCTCTCCCTGTTGTGGCCTCTCCCGTTGCAGAGCACAGGCTCCGGACGTGCAGGCTCAGCGGCCATGGCTCACGGGCCCAGCCGCTCCGCTCCTCCCCCATTTTGTATTCCCACTTTACACAGGGAATGTGAGTGTATCAGAGAGACAGCACTGAGCCCAGGAGATGGCAACCGATTCTGCCGAAAGGCTTTACCAATATTTTCTTTAGACATCTAGACCCCCTTCATCCCCTGACATTCTAGAATAGTCTCTTGAAAATGAGATAGAGAGGAAACAGAAGAAACAATATCGAGGTAGGCCCGTCTTATTAAGTCAAAGGTTGGTTTCCGGAGCCCTGAAAAGAGGGCGCTTGGCTTCTTCTCACGGTCTGTCTGCTCTTCGCAGCCTTGGCAGGTCTGGCTGTGGAGGGTGTGCCTTGATGACCACAGGTCAAGGGCAGCTGAGGACAGAGAGAGAAGGGACGGTACTGCTGGGGCAGTGGGACCTTAGAAGGTTAATTCGGAGCAGATGCCAGAGCACTAGATAGAAGTCAGCCATAGGACAAGGGAAACAAATGGAAATTGATAATAGGAAAAAAAACTGTGTTGAAACTTAGAAATGCTTGAAAAGTAAAAGAAGAAGAAAAGAAAGAGAAGAAGAAGAAAACCAAAAAAAAAAAAAAAAAAGAAAGAAACAGGAAAAACTCTGTTCCTGCAAATAAAATTCCTGAAATCCTATGATTGCATTATTTAAGTAAAATGTGGGATAAGGTAGCCTGTGCTGGAACCAGCCCTGCTCTGGAGACCTTTGGGTTTGCAAACCATGGGCAAGTCACTCAGCCATTCCCGGCTTCAGTTTCTTCACTGGTGAAATCGGGAGTGCCTTCCAGCTTTATGAATCCATTCAGAGGGCTCAAGAGGACAATAGGTCTTGTACACATCTGGCTGGTTCCAGCGCACATCTGGCTGGTTCCAGCGCACAGCCGGAACACGCCTGAGAAGCCTTGGCTTTGGGGGCTGCCATGTAAACACAAGGTAGGATAAAATACAAAATAAACACAGCTACAGTGACCAGAAGGAATCCTTCCTTGGGGGTAGGGGTGGGGAGAGTGCAGACAGAGAGGGGGACGCTGGGCTTTGGCACAGAGAGCAAAGGCAGAAAACCACTATTCCCACAGGCCGCCCGGGCTCAGGTCACTGCTGCCCAGCGCCCTCCACCTGGACAGGGAAAAGCAATCTTCTGCCCAGGTCTCTCTCAAGCCGTCTCCACAGGAATGCAGATAGGACTACCAGACCTGCTCTCCTTCCTCTGGCAGGAAGGTGGAGGGGGCAGCCCAGCAGGATTTCCTGGGTAACTCCTGCCCAGGTGGCCAGGCTGCACCAGGCGCCACCAGTCCCCTTTCCAGGGGTCTCCAACTTTCCTTTCCAAAGGAAAACGGTTCCTGCTCTGAGGCTGCAGCCTTCTGAGCTCTGTGCCTTGAGCTCTGAGTGGGCTCTGCTAAGTGAAATTCGGAAAAGGAAAAATAGATTTGAGGCTTGGCCAGACTTGGTGTGCACCATGACATCTGCAGTGTTGCCTTCTGAAAACATTCTTCCAGTAAGAACTTAAATAATGTTTTCCAGGAGCTTGGGGCTGAGGCCATCTGGTTCCTCCCACAGCCCCTGGATGCTCAGACTGCTCATGTCTGCCCTTCCCAGCGGCATTTCCCACCCGACCTTAGCAAAGCATCCAGTGTTCCCATAACCCGGCCTCCAGTCCAAACTGAGTTTCTCCTTCCGTTTGGGGAGTGGAGGACAGCAAATGAGGAGGGCTGTCGATTCTGAGTCACCGTGCATGTGTGTTCTTGTACCCCGATAGCATTGTTTAAAAAGACACTAGTCTGGGCTTCCCTGGTGGCGCAGTGGTTGAGAGTCCGCCTGCCGGTGCAGGGGACGCGGGTTCGTGCCCCGGTCCGGGAGGGTCCCGCCTGCCACGGGGCGGCTGGGCCCGTGGGCCGTGGCCGCTGAGCCTGCGCGTCCGGAGCCTGCGCGTCCAGAGCCTGTGCTCCGCAACGGGAGAGGCCGCAATGGTGAGAGGCCCGCGTACCGCAAAAAACAAAAAAACAAACAAAAAAAAGACACTAGTCTACTCGGGTGGAGAACTTGGTCTGAGTTCATGAAGCCCATCTCCTGGCCAATCTAGTCCTGTCTTCCGAGGGCCGTGGAGGAAGATGTCCTCACGTGAGCTCTGAAGTTGGACACACCTGGGTTTGAAGCTCCACTTTCTGCTGGGTGATGTCAGCCTCAGTATCCCCAGCCGGGAAAGGGGCGGGTCAGGAGCGGCCCGGCGCGGAGTGGGCTCCCGGGATCCCGCACGCACGTGCGCGCCGCCTCGGCCGCCTCCCCCGCCAGGGCGCTGAAGATGCCCGCGCTCGTCCTCGGCGTCGCGCCCGGCCTCCTCGGGGAGCCGCGCGGGTTGGGCGCGCTCCCAGGCGCATTCCTGGCCGGGCAGCCCCTCCTCCTCGGCCTTGGCCAAGGGGCTGGCGCCTCCCCGCCTCGCTGCGATTGTCTCGTGCGGGCGGCTGCGGACGCTCCTGGACGCTGCGGCTGGAGGTCTGCGCGCGGCACACCTGGACCCGGGACTGCGCCTCCCGAGTGCGGCGGGCCCGGCTGCGCTCCGGAGCTCCCGCCTCCCTCCCTGCCCGAGCCGCTTGGGGCCGCGCGGAGCCCCGCTCCCCGCAGGGGCGGCTGCGGCATCGGCTTGGGACAACCTCGGCAGGGAAGGCAAAGTTATTTCCCCTTCCCAAGCAGAAAGGTTCCGATTGGCAAGATGGTGCCCAACTGTCCCCGCACGCTCTTCCTCCTGCTGCTTTTCCTCGCCTGCCCCGAATCGCGGGCTTCCCAGGTCAGTGTCCCTCCCGCCCTCCCCTGTCCCGCTTGCAGGGGAGGCCACGCCAAGGCCGGAGGACCTGGGCTCGCCACATTCCACCGGAATGCTCGGGCTGGGGGCTTGGAGCGAGGCTGGAGCTGGGGTTCAGTTTTAAGAGGGAAGCGTGAGATCCCCCCCCCATCTGTCATCGGATGCATCGCGGGCCGGGCGTCTGGGAGAACCCGGGCTGGTCTAGCCGAGCAGTTTGTGCGAAAGCCTCGGTCCGCTGGGGGGAGGGAGAGAGAGGGCTCCGCGTGAGAACCGTGCGTTGCAGAAAGATTGCCCTGGGATTTATGAGACATTGGTCTTCCTCAGGTCTCCAGAAGAGCTCCCTGCTCGCCCAATTAGGGTAGAGGTTGTCCCCTCCCCTCCAATTTCCAACATTTAAAATTCTAACTGAAATATCATTCTTACCACCACCAACTTTAAATTTTATTTATTTAATTTATTTTTGGCTGCGTTGGGTCTTCGTTGCTGCGCACGGGCTTTCTCTAGTTGTGGCGAGCGGGGGCTACTTTTCGTTGTGGTGCGCAGGCTTCCCTTGTTGCGGAGCACGGGCTCTAGGCGCACGGGCTTCAGTAGATGCGGCGGTGGGCTCAGTAGTTGTGGCTCACGGGCTTAGTTGCTCCCTCGGCATGCGGGATCGTCCCGGACCAGGGCTCGAACCCGTGTCCCCTGCATTGGCAGGCGGATTCTTAACCAGTGCGCCACCAGGGAGGCCCCACCACCAACTTTTAAAGGCTCAGAACTTTCTTAGCAGTTCGCCGCGTTTCCCAGGCAGAGACAGGTGGGAGGTTTCTGAAGCAGCCTCACCTGAGCCTAGGGGACCTTAGATTTGGGACTGCATTTCTTTCCCACACTTGCAGGCAGCTCGCCGTTTAATTTTTTTCTCCCTGACGTTTGTGTCTGTTGGAGTCCCACTGGATTTATGTGCTTGACCAGGTTTACTTTTACATTAAGCAGTAAAAACTCATGGTTAACATTAAGATAAGAATGCAGATAAAAATGTGTCTTCCAGAGGTGAGACTGGAATTGCTCGATTCAGAGCCAGCTACCACCAGACTGGCTCTGGAAACTGGAGACCCCTCCCTCTGTGACGGCGTGTCCCGTGGGCTGTGGGGCAGCTACCCCAAGAATACCGTCCATAACAATAATAGTAACGGCAGACGGAAAGAAAGCTCACTGAGCGATCAGTGCTGCGTTCTTTGCTAAGCATCTTGCAGGCTCTTTATTCTCAGAGCAGCGCTGTGAGTCGGGAACTATTGTCATCCCCATTTTGCAGATGAGGGAGCTGAGACCCAGGGAGATTCTGACTTACTCAAGTTTCACATGGCCAGGAAGGAGTGGAGTAAATTTAATCTCTCTCCTTGGTCTCCAAGCCTTTTCCCTTCCCCACAGACTCTCACCCATGGACTGAATACCTGACAGGCACAACCGTGGCCACCTAGAAGCCCTTGGGGCACAGGAAGGGGCTCCAGGCAGGGAGAACTCAGTTCAGACCAAACACGGCCCGTGTGAGTGCAGGATGCGGTGAGTTGCCGCTGCAGGAAGTCGCTCAGCCACCAGGCAGCAGAAGCCTGGTCTAGGGCCACAATCAACCCACCCAACAGAACAGTGGGGTGTCCCACCCACGATGCAGATTACATAACAGAACCTGAGGCCCAGAGCTCAAAGCCAGAAGCACAGGTAGGTGCATCCCTAAGCCGGCTCCCCACCCAGGCCAGGAGAGGGGCAGGGTGGATAGGAAGTGCCAGAGGAAGCTGAGGGGCTCTGCACTGCCATTATCCGATCTCTGAAGGTTACCTGGAAAAGTGGTGACACCCTGGCAGTTCTCAGATGTCTGCAGCTGCTGTTCAAGCAGGGAAGTAAGCTCTCTCAGGCTCTGTTCCTGGGGGAGATCTGGGTCCCATCCCTGCCCTGCCACATCCAGGCTTTCTCAAATTCCTTCTCCTCTAAACCTTGGTTTCTTTACCTGCAAGAGCACCTGCTTCACTGGGCTTTGTGAAGGGGAAAGGGAGCAGAAGGGATTCTCCATAGAAGTTAGTTTAAAACTTCTAGTGAAACTGTCCTTCACCCAAAGTCCTATGTAGTCGGGGGAATCTCACCCGTAATCCTTGTCTGACTTTTCAGCACATCCGTCCTGGGTCACTTTGCAAGATTTCTGTGACCTGCTGTTGGAGAGCCAGTGGTCCTGGGGAAGGAGGGGAGGTTGAGCAATGTGGGGATCCCGTAAGTGGGAGCCCTTTCCCAACACTACTGCCCACTCTGTGGCCTTCCGCCAGGAAGAGAAACAGCCTTGCTGGGGAGACAAGAAAGGGAGAACATTTAACACACCCCACGCCTCACCCTCTTCCCCCACAATGGCTCTCGGCCTCCTTGTTGCCTGTGGGGAGGGGGGGCTATGGTATTTCAGAACGTTTCCCCTTCTCCAAAACCTCTCCTTGTGATCACATGTCACAGGGTTCCAAATTCCACCATTAGAGATTCATTCTTCTGGTTGTCTACTCCCAGTTGATACATTGCTTTTTACAGTGTAATGGGAAAGAAATGTTTTTGGTGTACATTTCCATGATTTTAACCATAGAACTATGTTCTATATGTGGTACTCACCACCACAGTCAGGAGACAGAAGAGTTCCACCACCCCAAAATGACATCATCATGCCCTATGTAGTCACACCCTCTGGCCACCCTAGCGCCTGGCAACACTGATCCGTTCTTCATCATTATGGTTTTTTTCATCTTCACAGTGTCATATAAATGGAAGCAAAAAGTACATAGACTTTTGACTCTTACTTCTTTAACTTAGCATAAAGCATTTAAGATTCTTCCATGTCGTTCTGGGGATGCACAGTTCCTTCCTATTGCTGGGTAGTATTCCATTGTGTGGACGTATCACAGCTTTTTTTTTTTATCAATTCAGCCACTGAACTGAATGACACCCATGGTATCAGTTCCAGTTTTTGGTGATTATGACTAGAGCTGCCGTAAACATTCCCATACAGCTTTTGTGTGAATGTAAAAACACCCATTTCTCTTGGGTAAATGTCTAGGAGTGGGATTGCTGGGTTATATGGTAAGTGTATCTTTAACTTTGTCAGAAGCAGCCAAACTGTATTCCATATCAGTTGTATCATTTTGCATTCCCACCAGCAATCCATAAAAGACCCAGTTGCCCTGCATCCTCACCAGCACTTAATATTATCGGGTTTGTCTGTTTGTTTCTAAGTCACTCTAATAGGTATGGAATGGTATCTCATTGTGGTTTTAATTTCCATTTCTCTAATAACTGATAATATTGACATCTTTTCATGTGCTTATTTGCCATTTGAATAGTTTACTGGGTGAAGTGTCTGTTCAGGCCCTCTGCCCATTTTCCAAATGGGTGATTTGTTTTCTTATTGTTAAGTTTTGAGTATTCTTTATACATTCTAAATAGAAATCCTTTATCAGATGTGTGAGTTGCCAATATTTTCTCCCTATCTGCAGCTTGTCTTTAAAAAAATTTTTTAAATTTTATATTGGGGAAGAGTTGATTTACAATGTTGTGTTAGTTTCAGGTGTACAGCAAAGTGAGTTAGTTATACATATTCCTATATCTATTCTTTTTCAGATTCTTTTCCCATATAGGTTATGACAGAGTATTGAGTATAGTTCCCTGTGCTCTACAGTAGATCCTTGTTGATTATCTATTTTATATATAGTAGTGTGTATATGTTAATCCCAAACTTGTAATTTATTCTTCTCCCTACCCCACCTTTCCCCTTTGGTAACCATAAATTTGTTTTCTAAGCCTGTGAGTCTATTTCTGTTTTGTAAATAAGTTCATTTGTATCATTTTTTTTTAGATTCCACATAAGTGATGTCATATGATGTTTGTCTTTCTCTGACTTACTTTGACAATCTCCAGGTCCATCCATGTGGCTGCAAATGGCATGATTTCATTCACTGCAGCTTGTCTAAACAGTGTCTTTCCCAGACCAAAGGTTTTAAATTTTGATGAAGTCCAATTGATCAATTTTTTATTTTTATAGATCGTGGTTTTGGTGTCAAGTCTAAGAACTCTTTGACCCCAGATCATGAAAATTTTCTTGTATGTTTTCTTCTAAAATTTTTGTAGTTTTGCATTTTTACATTTTGATCTGTAATTTATTTTGAGTTAATTTTTGTGTAAAGTGTGAGGTTTGTGTTGAGATAAACACTTTGCATGTAGATATCCAGTTGTTCCAACAGCATTTGTAGAAAAGACTGTTGAATTGCCATTGAATTGTCTTAGCAACTTTGTCAAAAATCAGTGCATCATATGGGTTTATTTCTGCCAGTAACACACTATCTTGATTACTGTAATTTTATTTATTTATTTATTTAGTTAGTTATTTGGCTGCATTGGGTCTTCGTTGCACACGGGCTTTCTCTAGTTGTGGCGAGCAGGCGTCTACTCCTTGTTGCCATGCACGGGCTTCTCATTGCAGTGGCCTTTCGTTGCAGAGCACGAGCTCTAGGCGCACGGGCTTCAGTAGTTGTAGTGCGTGGGCCCAGTAGTTGTGGTTTGCGGGCTCTAGAGCGCAGACTCAGCAGTTGTGGCGCACGGGCTTAGTTGCTCCAGAGGCATGTGGGATCTTCCCAGACCAGGGATCGAACCCGTGTCCCCTGCATTGGCAGGCGGATTCTTAACCACTGCACCACCAGGGAAGTCCCGTTACTGTAATTTTATATAAGACTTAAAATTGGATAGATTTTAAGACTTTATTATTCTTTTTCAAAATTGTTTCGGTTATTATAGCTTGTATTTCCCTTAAAATTTTAGAATCGGCTTGTCTCTATCCACAGAATTCCACTGGAATTTTGATTGGAAGTGCATTAAACCTACTGATCAATTAGGGTTGAACTGGCGTCTTAACAATACTGAGTCTTCCAATCTGTGAAAACAACATGTCTTTCCATTTATTTAGCTCTTCCTTGGTTTCCCTCATCAGCATTTTTTAGTTACCAACATAAACATGTTTTGTTAGATTTATATCTAAGTATTTCATTTTTGGAGCTATTTTAAGTGGTATTAGGTTTAAAATTTTTTCATTTCCAATGCTATATTCCTTGTATATGGAAATTCAGTGGGCTTTTCTGTGTTGACATGGTGTCCTGTGACTTTGTGGAACACACTTATTAGTTATAGGGCATTTTTTTTTTTGTAGATTCCCTCAGATTTTTTTTACATAAACAATCATGTTATCTGTGAATAGGGGCAATTTTATTTCTTCCTTTCTAATCCATGCGCCATTTATTTATTTATTTAGCCTTATTACACTTATTAAAACTTCCAGTACTGTGTTGAGTAAGAGAGTGGACATTCTTGCCTTGTTCTAGAACTTGGGAAGAATGCATTCCGTTTTTTTTTAATGTTAAGTGGGATGCTAGGTTGTGGGGTTTTGCAGATGCCATTTGTCAGGTTACGGTTCTCTTCTAGCCATAGTTTGATGGAGTATTCATTACGAATGGATGGTGAATTTTATCACATGCTTTTTCTGCTTTCATTGATATGATCCTGTGGTTTTTCTTCAGTCTGTTATTAAAGTGGATGACTTTGACTGAATTTTTAAATTTATTTTTAATTTTTTAAAATTGAAGTACAGTTGATTTACAGTGCTGTGTGATTGATTTTCTAATTTTGAAAGCAGCCTTGCATTCCCAGATAAACCCTAATTGATTATGGCATCGTATACATCGTCTGTATTTCTGGATTCTACTTGCTAATGTTTTGTGAGAATTCTTGTATCTTCTTCATGAGGGATATTGGTGTATAGCAGGGGTCAGCAAACTATGGTCCATGACCCACATCCAGTACACTGCTGGTCAAATCTGTCCACACTGATTACTGCAGTTGCGGGGGTGAGCAGTTGCAACAGAGACCCTATGGGCTGCAAAGATGAAAAATGTGACTCTCTGGCCCTCTTTCTACAGACACAGTTTGCTGTCCCTCATTTATGGATTTCTTCTACTGTCTTTACCTGGTTTTGTTACCTGGGTAATACTGGCTTCCTAAAATGAGTTGTGAGCTGTCCCCTTCTCTTCTGTTTTCTGGATGAAACTGTGTAGAGGTGGTGTCAGTTCCTCTTACAATGTTTGGTAGAATTGACCAGTGAAACCATGTGGGCTTGGAGATTTCTTTTCTGGAAGGTTTTTAACTATGAATTCAATTTCTCTGACAGATACAGAACTACTTAGGGTAGCCTTTTTCCTTTGGGTGACTTTTGGTAGCTTGTGGCTTTCAAGAAATTGTTCCACAGTCCTCCCTGTCTCTTGAGGCAAGGGATTTTAAATGCCCTGGAAATTACTCCCCATTTCTAAACAATTGATCTCCTGTAAGGAGAGATGAGTACTTTGTTCCATTGTTCGCTGCAGAGCCAAATAGTCTACTATGATTAATTTCCTTTCTTGTGTAACTTTTTGGTTTTCCTCAAGATTTTTCTCTTTTGCCCGGTTCGTCCTCTACATAAGCACAGTTGTTTCCAATAATCTCTTTCCTAGTCCATATTCTGTCGGGCTGCTTTCCCCCTGGATCCCAGTCATGCTGACCTTCTCTGGGCTCATGGCCCTGTGGCTACCCAGGGACTTTGGCCTGCGCTGGAGTTTATGTTTTCTAGATCATATGTCTTCCTCTTTCTTGGCTTATTCCCTTGTTTTTTTGAACACGTTCTCAGGAAAATGATGTTTTAATCCGCGATCCTTAGCCCTTCCCAGATCACTTTCCTATTGTAGATGTCACCATTTTTCTACCCTGAAACTTTAAAGCAGGCAACGGTAGCACCATTATCCCCACGCTGTAGATGGAGCCTGATGTGCCAGAGGAAGTGGCAGCTGAATCCTCATGTTGGGAACAAAGCCAGAGGAAGGAGCGAGAGGGGGGGAAATGCCCCCATCCAGTGTCCCCCACTGACTGAGTCGGGAGGGAAGGAGGTGGGGAGGGTTTGAGACCTACTCCCTGGTCTGAGAACAAATGAGATGAAGAAGGGTGGAAATATGAAAACCCAAGTATGTTCCTTCCCGGTGTAGTATGGTCAGCTTATCGATGTCAATTCTACTGCCAGTTTCGATGGATTGGCTGGACTCCAGGTTGAGATGGATTGCTGTTTACTTCAGAGCTCAGCACAAAAGGATACCATGCTTGATTAAAGGTATCTGCCGTGCTCGCAGCACCAGGAGTATTTGCTACCCTGCAGCAGGGTTTTATACACCGGCGCCTGTATTATAAGAATACATGGGGGTGAGCGGAAGCTACGGGGACATGGGAATCATCCATTTTGAAAACGGGGCATTTCATCAAACAAATATTTGGTGACTGCCATGGCCCAGGCGGGAACAAAACAGACAAGGACCGTGCATTTGGTTTTGAAAGGGCTGCTCTAGATCTGGAGTTGGCTGATCAGGGTGGCAGTCTGAGCTGGGCTCAGCTCGACTGTTCTGCTCAATGGCTCCAGGCTCCGCTTCTCGGGTCTGGGCTCCTCTTCACCTGTGGACAGCTGCCAGGTTAGCTGCGGCTGGTTGGTCCAGGGTGGCTCTGCTCCATGCAGCCTCTCATCCTCCAGCAGGCTAGCTGGGTTTTTCACATGGTAGAAAGTGGTCAAGGGCCAGGACTAGCAGAATGCCCAAGACTTCTTGAGACGCTGTTCTAAAATGAAGCTGGGATTTTGGCGTCCTCCAAGTGTGGTGAGGCCAACAGATCAGGAGACACTGCCGGAAAAGATAGTGTGTTACTCCCACTATCGAGGAGGGAGAATGTCATACCAAGTTGGGCTACAGAGAGAGCAGCAGGCAGAAAGAGAGGGAGGGAAACTTCTGGAAAGCCTTTACTGGGGGTTTTGAGGGAAGAAATGGGTGAGACAGGTTAAGGGGACTAACCGGGTTAAGATTGGCTAGTTGGGATAATTGTAGCAGGATGGTGGTATAGGGCTGCCCCTAGTCGTCTGATGCCGAACCCCAGGTTTGTTGGCGGGGTCTGGGTTAGTGTCTCACAAGCTTCGGAGCCAGATAAGCAGGCGGATGGGCTCTGGTTCAGTTGGTTTGCTACCAAAGGTGTGCTGGGCATGGGCAGGGAGGGTGTTGTGTTGTTTGCTGTCTCTAGGAATTTGCTGGCCCTGCCACAGAGGGGCAGTCTGTGCCAAGTCAGCATGGCCCCAGATGTCAAAACATCACATACAGAAACTAGACAATGTGGTTAATCCAGAGCCAGCCTTGGAACTGGTATATCGCTTCCAGTGCATTCTGTTGGCCAAAGCAAGTCACAAGACCCGCCCATATCCGGAGATGGGAAAACAGACCTCCCTCTGGATGGGAAGACTGGCAGAGCCTCCTTGCAGATGGCGTGGGTGTGGGGAGGAAGAGATTGCCATTCTGCAAACCTTCATCAGTAGTGATCCAGGGCTTTACTGCCCCCAGAGACAGTGTTCAGATGAATGTGTGGGGTCAGGGTGAGGATGGGTGACCGGGAGGCTGTCCTGGCATCTTCCACTTTCTCTAGCAGCCTCCACCTTTCCCTGGCAACTTAAGGAGGGGGACTCTTTCCAAGTCCTGTCAAGGACGGCCCTGATTACAGAGAAGAGTGGAGACCCCTTTGCTCCGTGGGGCAGTTTCTGGCCCCCGGGAGCGTTGGGCAACAAGTGCTGAGGGTGTAGACTGGATGTGAACAGCTGGGGAAGGAGGCAGTGCCCTGGGTTCTCGGGTTGGCCTGGAGTCTTTCAGGCAGGAACTGATGCCCTCCCAGGCCTGCTCCCCCTGGAGGATTCTGTTTGACACTGGACTTGATTCCAGGCAGACCAAGCCAGATGCCTGTGGAGCTGCTCACCCCACCACCTGGGCACCGGCCCTCCCTCCACGTGCCCACCTCCACCTGCCTCCCAGCCAGCTGCCCCAGGAGGAGTGTCCATCCCCTGACTGTTGACAGAGGCCTGACGGTGCCCCTGATCTATAGGGGCATTGGTGGGCTGCCATGCTTCTACCAACTTTCCCAAGGCTTGTGCAGCCCTGGGGCCCTGGGGACAATGGGGCAGACTCCCTGAGTGGGTAGAACTTTCTATGTCCTCTCAAACCCTGTACCTGAGTCTTCCCTGCTTCTCTGGAGTTGCCTGGAACCTAAAATAAGGATGTCACAGACATCTTCATTTAAGAAAACAATAGGCACCTACCATTTGACAGGACCCAAACCTACCCATTTCAGTAAGTAAATCTCTGTCTCGAGGAAGTAACCATTGATTTTCCCTGTATGCGGGAAAACACGTGTCCCTCTGGCAGTCTGGGCTCCAGACTCTGCAGAGGGAAGCAGCTTAAATGGGAAGCAAAGCCCAGGGAGCTCACCTTGGGGCTGCGTTTCCAGGTAAGACTGAGACGTGACATCATTCACATCAAAGACTGGAGGTGTGGGGGTGGGATGGCAACTCCAGGGACTCAGGAGACCCTAGGCTGCTCCCTGACCTCGCTGTTGTCATCTGGTTGGCTCCTGACTCAGACATGTCTCTTTATGCCGGGGATCAGGTTACCTCTAGACCCTCAACAGAAGTGGCGCTGCCAGCTCAGGAGATGCCCTTCCCTCTGCTCCCCTAGGCTGGGCTTCCCGTCTCTGCAGGAGGGGCTGGGGGCAGAGTGTGATCGGTAACTGGGTGCGCGGCCCAGGGAGCCGAGAGGATCAGATGATTCTTGGCTGATCTGAAGAAAGGGAAAGCGCCAGGGGTGTCTGTAGGCAAAAAAAGACAAAAAGAAAAGCTTCTTCCAGAGAAGCGCCAGACACCAACAGTCATTTACACTGTGGTGTGAAAAACATACAAACTTGTCAGTGTCACCTCCCAGCGCCTTCTCTGACTGCATAATTAAAGATTCTACCTTCCCAGAAGGAATCTAACTAGTAAGGTAATGTGCTCATTCTACAACTGTGTCCTGAGAGCCTTTCCTGCCAGGTGATTTTCTGGGTCTGGCGAGGCGGCAGGGCCCGAGGCAGTGTAGCAAGTGGAGAAGACCCTGAGTGCCTGGTCTGTGTTCTGGTTCCCATGCTTCCCGGCTGAGTGACCTGGGGCAAGTTCCTGCCTCTGCGAGTCAGTCTCCTCCTCTGAGATGCCTGTCTCATGGGGTTGTAGGAAGGAGAAAATGAGTGACATTCAGAGAACAGTTCCAGAATGAGGGCTCAGTACGTGTTAGGGTAGCGAACGATGAGGTGGACACAGACCCTGTTGTCACGTGGCTCACCAAGCAGGCAGAGAAAAACAAGACGAACCTGAAAGTATCTGGAGGCAGAGCGTGGAAGGGGGGTGTTGTGTTGGAGGGTGGCCAGGAGGGTGCTTAGTACTCCGTAGGCAGGTAAGGGCTCTTTGAGAAGGGGGCTTCTAAGTGAAAATGGAAAGACAGGAGCCTGGCTTTCAAGGACCAGGGGCAGAATCTGGGCAGAGGAAACAGCCGGTGCAAAGGCCCTGAGGTAGAAGTAATCTTGCTGAGGTGTGTGGAGAAACACAGAGGAGGTCTGAATATTGGGACACAGAAGGTGCCTGATCTGGACACAGTTGGAGGTGGCAGGGCTTGATCACATACGGCTCTGTAAGCAGAATAATGCCCTCCGCCCAAAGATATCTATGTTCTTATCCCAGAAACCTGAGACTCTTACCCTGATTTTAGCCCGGTGAGTCCTGTGTTGGGGTTCTGACCTCTGTCTTTTGGGAAGCTTAGATTGCAGGAGGGCCCGGCAGGATGCAGGGAGAGCAGGACAGGATAGTTTCTGTTGCACCGTTGCCTGCTCACGGAGAAACGCTTGGGATTTTTCGCGAGCGGAGGTAGGAAGATCTGAAAGTGCACCACGTGTGTCATTCAGCCTTCACAACCATCCAGGTGAGTTACTTTAAGAGTAAGCACTCCAAGGCTCCACCTCTCACGCATGGCCACGCCTACCGCACTCACCTCATTAGTCCCCTTCATTCTGCCCATGCTGCCCACCAGGACCGGGCCCCCCAGTGCCCTCTGCCTCCTTGGCGTCAGCCCCAGGAGACCCAGTCAGATCCAGATGTCCACTTTCACAAGTCGCAGAAATCTTGGATCATGTGTGAATGTGCACACATGTGGGCTGACGTTCCCTGAAGGGTCCGTGCGTGTGTGTTGGCGGGGACAGTGGGGGGACTGAGAGGGTCGGCTAGCAAACTGGGGCCTCTGAGCCCCTCGTCCTGGTTCCCTCGGGCTGAAGAGAGAAGAAGAATGTACTTTCCCAGTGGGTGGACTGGGCACAGTGTGAGTGGTAAGGTAGCCTTGCCATTGACCAACTAGATGCCCTGAGCCTCAGTTTCTCTAGCTGTGAAATGGGGATAACCATGCCTGCCTGGGGGGCTGCAAGGAGGACTAAATGAGATAATGATGGCTCCGTTTCTTACGTCATTTGTGGAATAATGAATAAGTGAATGAATTATGGAATCATTCTGTTGTACATGTGAAACTAACAGAATGTTGTATGTCAATTATACCGCAATAAAAAATGTAATATAAAAAAGAAGAAAAATCAAACAAAAAATGAGTAAGTGAGGAGAAGATGCAGTATACCAAGTTTCTTTTTCCTCTTCTTTTCCTCTTTATTTTCTCAACTTCCTCTCTCCTTCTCTACTCATATTGGGTCAAGTCCCAAAAGGAAGTAAGCAAAACATGCCCCATTTCTGCAGCCAGGAGGTCCTCAAGTTATGGAGAGAGGTGAGGGGAAGGCCCAGTACCAGGGGGCTCCACAGGGGATTGTGGCTGGTTTTATATGTGTGTGTGTATGTGTGTATGTGTATATGTGTATGTGGTATGTATATGTGTATTGTGTGTATGTGGTATGTGTGTGTATATGTGTATTGTGTATGTGTGTGTGTGAATGTGTGTGTGTGTGCACGGAGCTCCCCACTGGGCTGGGCGTTAGGGGAGATATTTTCTGGACATAAAGTGGTAGTGTTAAAGGCACAACCAAGTCTGCAGGTGAATGTGGCCACTGGAAGCTTGGCTGGGCAGCAAGCAGGTGAAAGAATATGGTGGATTTGGGGAGTAAGATGAGGAAGACTGCCCTGGGCTCACACTTACATCTTCCTTCGCTCCTCATTCATCTGTTTTGTTGGTTCGCTCAAATGAGCATCTCGTGTATACTCAGGTCCTGTCCTCAGTGATGGGGATTCCAAGTTGTCTATAACTTGTTCTCCGCCCTCAGGCACGCAAAGGGGGCAGGAGAGAGGTGACCAGAGCTGCCTGTCAAGGGGGTGCTAGAAAAGGAGAGGAGTCGGGAGATGGACAGAGGAGGACTCCTGGGGGGTCTCCATAGACCCCTCTCTGAAGTTTCACATCAGGGTCTGGAGGAGGCCTGCTGGGATTTCAATCCTGGATGCGTCACCGTGGCCAAGTGACTACTTGGCTTCCTTGCCTGGAAAGTGGGTGTAATAATGGTGCCCATATCCCGGGGCTGTCGTGAGCATCTAACGAGTTCGCTTGTGTGCAGTGTGGTGGCAGTGCTGCCTCTTGGCTTCCACTGTTGTCATTGTTCCCGTGGCCATTTCAAAAAGTAGACAAGAATTGAGTTGGGGCGAAAATATAGAATTTTGGGCAGCCGGCATTGTAAGAAACCAAAATGCCCTGAGTACACAAAGGGAGACTCTGCTGGAAGGTTGTGATAGCTAATTTTATTTGTCCACTTGGCTAGACCAGATATTTAGTGAAACACCAGTCTCGATGTTGCTGTGAAGGTTTGTTTTTGTTTTGGCCACACGGTGCGGCATGCAGGATCTTAGTTCCCTGACCAGGGATTGAACCTGTGGCCCCTGCAGTGGAAGCATGGAGTCTTAACCACTGGATTGTCAGGGAAGTCTCTGTGAAGGTATTTTTTTAGACTTGATTAGCATTAAATGGTAGACTTTGGGTAAAGCAGGTTGCTATCCATAATGTGGGTGGGCTTCATCCCAAAGACTGAGGTCCCCAGAGAAGGAGGGCTTTATGCCTCCAGACGGCCTTTGGAGCTACAATACCAACTCTTCCCTGGGTCTCCAGCCCACACTTTGCATGAGCCAATTCCTTAAAATAAATCTCTCTCCTTCTCTCTCTCTCTCTACAGGGTGTGTACAGATACAATTGGTTCTTCTTGGTTCTGTTTCTCTGGAGAACCCTAAGACAAGGGCGTTGGGCACCTCCCCAAGTAAAATTCCCTCACTTCCCCCAGAAGTGTCCTTCCTTTACTCTTCTGTGTGGGTGCTGGGTCAAGGTCACTGGAATGAGAGAAGTTGAGGAGTTATAACCCGCTTCTGATTTGGCCTAAAATTAAAAAAACAAAACAGAACAAAACAAAAAAACTTTCGGAGAAAGAAAATCATGTGCAAATTCTACATGACTCAGATGCAGAGAGCCTCGAGCCTTGGCTAGCAGGCACACACTTGGCAAGTGTGCTCCGTCCTTTCATAGATCTAAAGGCATCAAAACATCTGTGTTCCCGTTAACAACATGCTGACATGACACATAGCTGTGGCTTAGAAGAAACCAGCGTGAGATGGCCCTTCCGAGGTCCAAGGGGTCATCCATGGCTGCCTGGAGGGGTCTGGGGCTCTATTATCCTTGAGGTGGCTCTCAGAAATAACCACTGTGCCAAGACTGTCGCTGTCAGGATGACCATCGAGCCAGGTCACATGAGAATGGAGCCTCAAGGACCCCCCATCCTTGTGCCCCCCCATGCCTGGGCCCTTCAGGGCTTTGAGAGCTGGGCTTCACTTGTAAACTGAGCCCAGATGGCAAGGAAGCCTGGATGGGGTGGGAAGGTCCGCCTACCGAGTTCTGGCACGGGCATGGGGTGAGCTGGGGGACACACATCATCTTTGTCTGTGTCCACCCCTGGGCCAGCAGGTGGGGTCTTGGGAGCTGGTCAGCCTCCCAGGAAGAGGGGCGTTGTCAGCCCTGAGGCGTCTCCATTAGATCCATGTGATGAGAGGGTGGGTTGGAGAGAAGATGGACAAGACTTTCCCTGGAGGAGTGGCGGGGTGGCTGGAGCGTAGTTCTGTGACCTCCTTGCTCCCAGGAGCCTGACCTCATCCAGCTGGGGTGACTGCTGCTGCTACTTCTGTCTCTGCTTCTGCTCGTCTCTGCAAACACTGCCCTTGGTGTTGAGTTCAGGGGAGCAACCAGCCCTCTGCGGCAGAGTTTGATACCAGAAGCGGTAAGTCTTGATCTTTTTCCCACTCAAGGATGGAAGAGTTTCACTCCATGTCTTTTCTTGATTCCATTACAAATACGTTATTTACTCTAAGAAATGGAAACGAATTTTCATTATTTATTGTCAATGGCGTAACCCAGGTTTGGAGCCAGGTATTGAAAGGATGCAAACTTAGACCATGTGAGGGTCTCTTCTTTGAGAAAAATATTAAAAATAAGAGTCCTGGAAGGGACTTCCATGGGGGCACAGTGGTTAAGAATCTGCCTGCCAATGCAGGGGACACAGGTTCGAGCCTTGGTCCGGGAGGATCCGAAGTGCCGCGGAGCAACTAAGCCCGTGCGCCACAATTACTGAGCCTGCGCTCTAGAGCCCGTGAGCCACAACTACTGAGCCCATGTGCCACAACTACTGAGCCCGCATGCCACAACTGCTGAAGCCCATGTGCCACAACTATGAAGCCCACACGCCTAGAGCCCATGCTCCACAACAAGAGAAGCCACCGCAACGAGAAGCCCGCGCACCGCAACGAAGAGTAGCCCCTGCTCGCCGCAACTAGAGAAAGCCCGTGCGCAGCAACGAAGACCCAATGCAGCCAAAAATAAATAAATTAATTAATTTAAAAAAGAGTCCTGGAAGAGACCTTGGCAGGTGGGGGCCCTGGTTTGGCAGCTTCCTCTGAGATACGCCTTCCTTCCCCCTGGTATGGAGCCTTCCTCTTCCCAGCCCTTCCCCCCACCTCCCCCCCCACCCCCCTGCATGGATTTGACCTTTGCCCTGACCTTTGCCCGGTCACAGCCTTTGTGAGCCTTCCTGCCCAAGTGGGCGGTTGCTTTTTACAGTTGGGGTCTGGGACCCTGAGATGGGAATCCAGCTTTCACTGTGGCAGGGCCAGGCTGAAATTCAGATGGGTGACACCTGAGTGTCCAGCCTGTTTCCTGTCCCCCAGCCTCTGAGACCCTGGCAGCCCCTCAATGCCCCCTTGGGCCGACCTCGTTGACGAGCTATGTTTATAAAGAAGGAAATGATCCATTCCCATGTGTGGCTTCTCTTGGCCCAGAACAGGTGGTGGGTGTGGGAGGGGAAGTGGGCAGACGAATGGAGGGGGGCAAGGAGACCTCCTTCTTGGACAGAAAAGAACACAGAGGAACAGAAGTGAAATTGAGGCTCAGGGTCCAACTCTTGCTCTGTTCGTTGACATGGAAATGATGCCACAACCCAGAGTGGAGAGTAAAGAGCTAATGTAGGACCTGCGTCCCTTGGTGCAGCACCTGCAAGGTGATGCTTGTGTGTGTGTGTGCATGTGTATCTAATCCAAAAGTTAAAACCTCACAAAAAATGAACAGTGGTTGTCTTTGGTCATGGGACTTGTCCTTTGTTCTGATGTGTTTTTCTGCGTTTTGAATGGTTTTGCAGGAAGCATGCTTTATTTTTATGATCAAGCAAAACGATAAAGCTTTCTCAGTTTGAAAGGGGAAACACTTAGGTTCTCAGTCCCCCTCCTGTGACGTGATTTGTCCCCATGATGCCCCCTAATGTCCCCAAGGTGCAAGACCTCTTGAGCATTTGACTTGGTGTGAAGCTTTCTAGCCTGTCATCCATCTCTGCAGATAAACTCAGTTATGCCTCTGAGGCATATGCTGAGGTCCACTGCAGGTGATGGATTCTGAGCGTGGCTCCTGTGGACTCCATTTCCAGCACTTTGGGATCAAGGGGCTGCCCTGTTAGTACCAGCTGCTGCACAGACCCATCAAACCTCATGGCGAGAGGCATTCTTTTCACTGCCCTGGCACTCTGGCTCTGCCCCTGCCATGCTGGCTTGCCAGGAAGACAAGGATCTTCCTTTTTTTTTTTTTCCTTGCAAACTTTATGTCTCCCCCCCACTGAGTTTTATTGAGATATAATTGTATAACATAATATAAATGTGTAATAGCCTTGTATTAATCCAAGGTATACAACATAGTGATTTGCTCTATGTATATACTGTGAAATGACCACCACAGTAAGTCTAGGTAACTTCCATCACCTCACACAGTTGCAGTTTTTTTCTCATGATGAGAACTTTTAAAATCTACTCTCTTGGGCTTCCCTGGTGGCATAGTGGTTGAGAGTCCACCTGCCGATGCAGGGGACACGGGTTCATGCCCCGGTCCAGGAAGATCCCACATGCCGCGGAGCGGCTGGGCCCGTGAGCCATGGCCGCTGAGCCTGTGCGTCCGGAGCCTGTGCTCCGCGACAGGAGAGGCCACAACAGTGAGAGGCCCGCGTACCGCAAAAAAAAAAAAAAAAAATCTCTCTTAGCAACTCTTACATATGCAATATATTGTTGTTAACTATAGTCGCCATGCTGTACATTACGTGCTCAGACTTATTTATCCTATAACCAAAAGTTTTTTGTTTTTTTAATAAATTTATTTATTTTATTTATTTATTTTTGGCTGTGTTGGGTCTTCATTGCTGTGCATGGGCTTTCTCTAGTTGTGGCGAGCGGGAGCTACTCTTCATTGCAGTGCGTGGGCTTCTCATTGTGGTGGCTTCTCTTTGTTGTGGAGCACGGGCTCTAGGAGCATGGGCTTCAGTAGTTGTGGTACGCGGGCTCAGTAGTTGTGGCTCTCTGGCTGTAGAGCGCAGGCTCAGTAGTTGTGGCGCACGGGCTTAGCTGCTCCATGGCATGTGGGATCTTCCCGGACCAGGGCTCGAACCCATGTCCCCTGCACTGGCGGATTCTTAACCACTGCACCACCAGGGAAGCCCCTAACCAAAAGTTTTGACCTTTTGACCCCTTTCACCCACTTCTCTAACACCCCCCCCCGCTGCCTCTAGCAACCACCAATCTGTTCTCTGTATCTATGTGTTGGGTTTTTTTTAGATTCCATATATAACTGAGATCATACAGTACTCATCTTTCTCTGTCTGACTTATTTCACTTAGCATGATGTCCTCAAGGTCCATCCTGTTGTCACGAATGGCAGGATTGAATTCTTTTTTATGGCTTTTCCCACATTTTCTTTTTGCATTCATCCATCAGTGGACGTTTAGGTGGTTTCCATGTCTTAGCTATTGAAAATAACGCTGCAATGAGCATGGGGGTGCATATATCTTTTCAAGATATGATTTTGTTTCCTTTGGAATTGCTAGACCATATGGTAGTTCTATTTTTAATGTTTTGAGTAAACTCCAATCTGTTTTCCATAGTGTCTGCACCAATTTACATTCCTACCAACAGTGCACGAGGGTTCTCTTTTCTCCACATCTTCACCAACACTTGTTATTTCTTGTCTTTTCTATGATAGCCATTCTGACAGGTGTGAGGTGATACCTATTGTTTGGATCTGCATTTCCCTGATGATTAGTGATGTTGAGCATCTTTTCATGTACCTGTTGGCCATCTTTGGAATATCTTCTTTCGAAAAATGTCTATTCAGATCCTCTGCCCATTTTTTTTTTTTTTTTTTTTTTGCGATACGCGGGCCTCTCTCTGTTGTGGCCTCTCCCGTTGCGGAGTACAGGCTCCGGACACGCAGGCTCAGCGGCCGTGGCTCACGGGCCCAGCCGCTCCGCGGCATGTGGGATCTTCCCGGACCGGGTCACGAACCCGTGTCCCCTGCACCAGCAGGCGGACTCTCAACCACTGCGCCACCAGGGAAGCCCCTCTGCCCATTTTTAAATCAGATTTTTGTTTGTTTGTTTGTTTCTTATTTTTTGTTATAGAGTTGTATGAGTTCTTTGTATATTTTTAGATATTAACCCCTTATCAGATATTTTGCAGATGACTTGCAAGTATTTTCTCCCATTCTGTAGGCTGCCTTTTCATTTTGCTGATGGTTTCCTTCACTATATAGAAGCTTTTCAGTTTGATTTAGTTTCACTTGTTTATTTTCTCTTTTGTTGCCTTTGCTCTTGGTGTCAAATCCAAAAAATCATCGCCAAGACTGAAGTCAGAGATCTTACTGCCTATGTTTTCTTCTAGGAGTTTTATGATTTCAGGTCTTATGTTCAAGTCTTCCATCTAATTTGAGTGGATTTTTGTATGATGTTAAGAGAGAGGTCTAGTTTCATTCTTTTCCCTGTTACTGTCCACTTTTTCCCAGCACCATTTATTGAAGAGACTGTCCTTTTGCCACTGTATATTCTTGGCTCCTTGGTCATAAATTAATTGACCATATATGCATGGGTTAATTTCTGGGCTCACAAGGACTTTCTAACACTTTGTTCTGTTAGAATCACTCCAGTGAGGTCAGAGGCAAGGATGGAGATTTCCTGACTTTCCCTCAGCAAGTCCGCCCACCACCCTTCCCCCTCCTTCCCCGCCTGGATGTGGCCTTATGTGCTTGGTCTGGAAGGTTTTTCCACTGTGATTGGAGAGATGAGCACATCTCATCTGTAACGAGCACCTTGAGGAAAAGCCACTGGTGCCTGCCATCCATGGTGCAGGGGTAAGGAGGGCTCGGGGGCAGTGCCACCACACACAGAAGACAGTTTGCCCAGACCCAGGAGCACTGGGGTTCGGCTCACTTGACTGCCCAGAGGCCCCATTCGCTCCACTCCCGCTGCCCTTCTTTCTGTGCTGACTGGAGCCCCATGTCCCCAACCCCAGGTTCCCAGCAGAGGCCTTGGCATTGATCTCTTGTCCCCTACTTCAAAACTTAGCCCTTTCCTGTCCCCTGGAACAGCCATCTCCCAGCTGTCACACCCTGGAGGCAACTGCTGGCCTGGTTCAGTGTGTGAGATTGTCTCCTCCACCCCGCCCCACTTCCTGTCCCCACTGCCCTTGCTCCCCGACTTGAGGTCTGGGCGGGAGTTAGAAACCCACTCCTGTGGGATATTTTGCTTGGGTCATAGAGTTATCAGTCCCTAGCGCAGATTAATCAATAAGACCATTCACCACACAGGGGCGTTTGTGAAATGCACCAGGGCATAAGGCAGCCACTGGGGCAAGGACTGCTTGGCGGGGGCACTGGGGCGGTAGTCAGCAGGCCCCCAGCCTGGCTCTACCGCTCATGAGCCACATGCTTTGGGACAAGTCACCCGACTCTCAGCCTCTGTATCTTGACTGTGAAATAGAGACAGTCCCAGGCCTTCTTCACGCAGGGTTGCTGCGAGCCAGTAGTCCTCTTAGAAGTAGGAAGTAGCTTTGTAAACTATGAGGAACTTCAGAAATGTGAATCACACATGAGCCACGAAGCCATCTCTGAAAGCGGCTCTTTTTTTTTTTTTTAAGGGAAGGGAGGGCACTTCCCTGGCGGTCCAGTGGTTAAGACTTCACCTTCCAATGCAGGGGGTGCGGATTCAATTCCTGGTCAGGGAGGTAAGATCCCACATGCCTCGTGGCCAAAAAACCAAAACATAAAACAGAAGCAATATTGTAACAAATTCAATAAAGACTTGAAAAATAGTCTACATCAAAAAAAAAAAAAAAGGAATCTTTAAAAAAGAATTAAATAAATAAAGGGAAGGGAGATCGGTGTGGGAAATCAGGACTGGGTGGATGGCTGTGCTGGGCAGGTAGCGGACTGCAGGAGGTCACTACCCAGGTGCCCAGAACCTGTGTGGGAAGGGCCACAACAAGGGAAGGAGAAGGAAAACAAACAGAACTTCCCAGAAATGGCGTTCGGGGCCAGGCGCAGTCAGGCCCTGCTTAGGGTGGAGGCCAAGGAGCCCCCATGGATTAACGAGCTCCAGGGGCAACTGGGGATTCAGCTTTGTCAAAAGCATCCATTGAACCAGGCCAGTGAGTCATCTGTTTGGTGAAATCTCCAAGGTGCAGCGGCCTGGCAGCCTCCCTGGGAGAGAGGCTGCAGCTCTGTTTCCACCGCGGTGGCAGCGCTCCATTGGCGAAGCTGGAAGCCACCCACGCTGCAGAGGCCACATGCCTGCCTGCCGCCTGCTGACTTTTAGACATTTTTTTCTAATTATAAAACTAATAATCGTTGTAGAAAAACATAAGTATAAAAAATAAAATAAAAAGTGATCCACAAGCCTATCCCTAGAGAAAGCCATCATTCTGCTCTCCTTTGTTCCGTGCAGGTCATATGAGTCAGGTTGGAACAGGCTATGCTGAGGTAACACACAACGCCCATGTGAGCCACGGCCATGGTCCTATAACTGCCCACTGTATTCACCTCGCCTTTCCTCCTGTTCACTTCCTGGCTCTTAAAGGCAATTAGGATCAGAAACCTTCAGATTTTTATCACTAAGCATGATGCTGGGTATTGCTTTAAGTTAGTCTTTATCAGAATAAACACAAGCCTCCTTTTTCTATTTTTTAAGGTTTTTAAAAATTGTCAGAACTCGGTGTTGACTTCTAGTGAATGCTTCTTTAACTCTATTGAGTTTTTTCTTATTTGCCCTGTTAGATTTTTGAAAGTATAAGAACCGCCGGGGGGCTTCCCTGGTGGCGCAATGGTTAAGAATCCGCCTGCCAGTGCAGGGGACACGGGTTCGAGCCCTGGTCCGGGAAGATCCCACATGTCGGGGAGCAACTAAGCCCCTGCGCTACAACTACTGAGCTTGCGCTCTAGAGCCCGCGAGCCACAACTGCTGAGCCTGTGTGCCACAACTATTGAAGCCCACGCACCTAGAGCCCATGCTCCACAACAAGAGAAGCGACCGCAATGAGAAGCCTGCGCACCGCAACGAAGAGTAGCCCCCGCTCGCCGCAACTAGAGAAAGCCCGTGCAGCAACGAAGACCCAACGCAGCCAAAAATAAAATAATAAATAAATAAATGTATATATATAAAAAAAAGAACCATTGGGGATCCCTGTTTTGCCTGTTTTAATATGTTTTATCATCCATCTGCTGTTAAAAATACCCAAGGGAGAAAAAAAAAAAATTCGAGGGAGAAAGAAAGCAAAGGTTCCCTGAGGCCCAGATTTCAGAGCATGAACTTAGAGTGAAGAATTGTGGGGGGGCCCGCTGGGGGTTCTTTGGGGTACGACCGCTGATACAAGGCACATTTGCATTCAGGTAACTGTCCCACCACCCAATCACTTAGACTCATCGCTTCTGCCCTGCGCTCTGAAAACGGGACTTTTGTTTTCGCTGAGGGGTGAACTGGGCCTCCGTTAACGTGCACTTGAGGCCGCCTTTTGGTGACCTAACCCGACAGATGTCGGGACGCCTGCTGGGGCCACTTTTACCTTGTGCTCAGTGACCCTCCAGGGTACTTGGGCCCAAGGGCCGGGTGAGTTCTGGAAGCCCACGGGAGGAGGACGGGACTGAACCAGCCCCATACTGCTGGTGGTGGTGATCTCTCTCCCCAGGACTGTCTCAGCAAACAGCAGCTCCTCGCCGCCATCCGCCAGCTGCAGCAGTTGCTCAAGGGCCAGGAGACGCGCTTCGCCGAGGGCGTCCGTCACATGAAGAGCCGGCTGGTGGCGCTGCAGAGCTCCGTGAGCAGAGCGGGCCCGGACACGCCCCCAGGTGGGTCCCCAAGTCACCACCCCGGGCCCCGGGGGCCTCTCCCCGCCCTGATCTCCCTTGCCTGGCCAGGGTTCGCAGTGGATTGAGTCGCGGGCCTTCCCCTGCCTCCCCTTCTGTCTGGGGCTGGACGGTAGGAGTGTGTGAAGACGGCATCTGTCAGCCGTCTCCCCCCATCACCTGAGTGGTACCCATTTCCTCTTAGACCTTTTCATTCCAGGCTCAGCAGCCCTCACGTCTGCATAGCGTCTCCAGAGAATTGTCGAAACGCACCACTTTCAGAGCATCAGCTGTTCTCCCTTCCCTGTCCCTGTGCAGGTGACCCTAGGTAGTTCCTTTTTTTTAATTTAATAGACTGTTTTTTTGAGCAGTTGTCAGTTCATGGCAACACTGAATGCAAAGCACGGAGAGGTCCCCCATACACCCTCCCGAACACACACGGCCTTCCCACCATCAACATCCTGCACTCGTGTGACCCACGGGTACAGCCTATGAACCAACATTGGCTTCTGTTTTCCAGGCATGAAAACAAGTCCTCCCTCCTCCATGAGTCCCTCGTTAGTGCGGTGGGGTGGGATGGAGGGGCTGCTGAGGGCAAGTCCCGTTTGTCTGGTGAGGTTACTGGGGGCCCCCCAGACCCCTTCTCCTGGGGGGTAGGACACTGACAGACACTGGGCCTTTTCCTGGTTGTCCCAGTGACAAGCTTCCATGCTGTCAAGGCCCGAGGGTGGGGGGCTGGATTTCCTCTGGCCTCTCCTCAGGATGATTGATGGGGGTCGGGGGAAGGTTGTATGTCTGTTCTGAGTCGTGAACCTATGGAATATCTGACATCATTTACTCACTTAAGACACATTTCTCAAGGGCCTTCTTTGTGGTGTGAGAGGAAGTTTCCTGAGTTGGATTTCCTACCTTTTCAGAGACTGTGGTAGCAGATCCAGAGTCTCCACAGCCCTGAGTCGACTCCTGTTTTCCTTGGCTCCAGGGGTGCAGAACTAGACCTGCCGGCCAAACCCCTCACACTTTCCAAGGCGCTGAGAGGCCCCAGCCTTTGGTGGGGCTCATCACAGCCGGACTCCGAGAGGCAGGCAGGGCATCCTTCCCTTCTCCCGCAGATGGGGAAACTGAGGCCAAGAGAAGTGAGTTAGCAGTAGTGGGTCCCAGCTCTGGTGATTTTGTTTTCTGCTAGAGGTTCACCCACACAGACCCTTTCGGTTTTCATGGGATCAGAGCTCCTGCCGTTTCTGGGAGTTTCCAAGAAGAACCTGCAGGAGATAATTTCTACAACTGCTCTGTCCATATTAGAGGTCCCTGTCCACGAGTATATGCAGAAAGGTAGCTATGGTTAAATTGCTAATCCTCTTGTCACCACGTTCAAGGTCTTTCTCCTCTGAACCATACAAGATTTTTCAAAGTGGCCAATTCTCTTTTTAAAGAGTTGCTGTCATGTGTTCTGTCTCTCTTTTGTGTTGGACATGGGGCTGGCAGCTGTCAGGACTGCCTGCAGGGGAGGGGGGTGCCACACAGGTGACGGGGGAAGGCAGAAGCTTGCTCCAGATCAAACTGCACATAGTGGGAAAATTATCTTTTCCTTTTTTTTGAGAAGGGCATTTGCAGGCAGTCAGGAAGAGTAATTTCTAGTCCTGGAAAATTCTTGGCCTTCCTCTTTCTGGCTTGTGTTCTAAGTATCTCCCTCTTGTTTTCCTAGGAACATCACAATCCATCAGCTTTAGGGCTTATCTCGGCCCCTCATTCCAATCATGTTCCCAAATCACCAGTCATTTAACCATAGCTACCTTCACTGCCAAGCTCATTCTTACCTGTTATCCTCCTTCGGGAAGGTGTAGGCAGCTTCCCTGTGGCCTGTAGACTCACCAAGACACGATCATGATGAAATGAGCCAGCCAAGGGGCACGTCTTTCCACCCGACAGAAACCTTTGGCTCCCATTTGGGAAGTGCTTGCTATTTTTTTTTTTTTTTAAGACTTTTTGATGTGGACCATTTTTAAAGTCTTTATTGAATTTGTTACAATACTGCTTCTGTTTTATGTTTTGGTTTTTTTGGCCACGAGGCACGTGGGATCTTAGCTCCCCGACCAGGAATCAAACCCATACGCCCTGCATTGGAAGGCGAAGTCTTAACCACTGGACTGCCAGGGAAGTCCCTGCAAATTGATTTTTAATTAATATGTAACCATTCATTAAGTCTACTGACATTTATGGAGCTGTGTGGAGATACTGACTCCATCCAGTCTGGTACCATTTACCTGTGAGTTGCTCCAGCAGGTAGGTTTTCTGTTTTGAGGGTTTTAAAGATTTCTCTTCCCCAAAGAGACCCTACTCCTTTCCCCCAAAGCATTTTGAATCCTTTTCAGCACAATGCAGTAGTAGATTTTTCAGAGAGAAATATAAAGTCGTGTATTTACAGGGACTGAGACAGCGAGCTGGGAGCGCCCAAGCATTGGGTTGTGGGCTCATCCTGGCTTCCTGCCCACAAGGTCATTACCACGGGTACCCACTTGGAGGTTCATAAAGGAAGGTGACACAGCATGGTCAGGTGTTCCCCAGTAACCGAAGGGCACTGAGAGTCCTCGGGGGATGGGCCAGCTCCTGCCCTTCTCCCAGGACACAGGTGGGATTTGGGGCAGAGCCGCAGGTGGCTGCCCAGTGCCCCCAGAGTGACGTGTGGGCAGATGCTCCCCTCGAGGGAGATGCTGAGCGATTCTCCATCACGCACGACAACCTACACAGCTGAAGCAATAGCTTCGTTTTCATCTGTCTAAAACCCTGAAAATATTTTTACAAATGACACTTGGAACCTACTTTAAAACGTGTTAGAAGTGGCTCTGAATTTCCAGCTCAGCTAAATCCAAACCCAACCTGTCACAGCTCGGGACACTCTCCCTTTAGACAAGCGTGGACCACGCATGGCACTCTGCTGCAGGTGGAGGAAGAACGGGGAGCATCTCCCCTCTCTCTCCAGCCCACGGTGGTCCTTGAGGAAATCCGGTTGCTTCTGCCTTCACCGCACAGCCAGGGTTGAAGCCATCGCTCCTGGCTCCCTGCTCCCACCCTGGGCTGAGCCACCTTCATCCTGCCCCCGGCTTCTACCTCCCTCTCTGTCCTCTCTCGCACTGGCCATTGCACTCAATCTGCAGCCAGAGTGATGCTGTTCGCGTACAGGTCGGTCACTTCCCGCCCCTCCTCAGACCCTCCAGCGGCCCCACCTCATGCCAAGAGCCGGTTACGTGGCCTTTTCTTTCCTTTTCTGTGCCATGTGTGACACTGCTCTGTGTCGCTCCCTGACGCTTCTCTGGCTTCATCCCCAGCTTCTGTCCAGCCCATCCTCTCCACGGCAGCCACGGTGGTCTCCTGGACATTCCTCAGACCTGCCAGGCACACACCCACCTCAGGGCCTTTGCACCGGCTTGATCCCTCTGTCCTCCGCAGATATCTGCGTGGTCATGCCTTCACCTCATTCAACTTTCTGTCCCAGGGAGACCTCCCCAGCCACCACACCCAAATTGAGCCGTCCTCTGGCATCCCCAGCACTATTCCCTACTTCATTTTCTACATGACACTTGTCACCTCTCGTCACTCCTTGCTATTTGCTTGTAGATCTTGCTCATCACGTGTCTCCGCTGCTAGAAGGGCGCTTCCCGAGAGCTGGGTTTCATCTGTTTCGTTCACTAAGTGTCAGACTCCTAATATGGTGCCTGGCAGATGGTAGGAACCCAGTAAACAATTTTTCACTCATTCATTTGGTCAAGAATTATTTACTGGGCACTCATCATGTGCCAGACACTGGGCTGGTGCCGGGGATACAGCAGGGACAGGAGGCTGGGCAAGGTCCCTGCCCTCTGGAGCTGCGTTCTGAGGGAGAAACTGACAACAAATGTGGAAACAAACGCGTCAATGAGATAACGCCAACAGTTACACGTGCTAGAAGAAAGCAAAGTGAGCTCACAGGGGAGGTTTTAGCAGAACGTGGTGGTTAGAGAACACTCTGGGAGGTGGAGGGCATTCAGGTCAAGACTTGGAGAGTGAGAAGCAGCCAGAGATGGGCAGCTCTGGGGAAAGAACATTCCAGGCAGAGAGAAGGGCAAAAGCCAAGGCCTGGAGGTGGGGCTGAGCCCAGCCTGTTCAGGAGAACCAAGGAAACCCCGGGTATGGCTGGGGCTCTGAGAGAGCAGAGCGAGAGGGTGGGCCCTGTGCCGGGGGTGGGGGGGGTCCCAGCTCCCACCCTCCCAGGCTGCCAGGCCCTGCCCACGACCCTGGGAGTCTCTGAGCTGCGGTCTCCTCATCTGTCACCAAGCGGGCATGTATTACCTGTGCCCAAGAGTGCTTGGAGGGTTCGGTGACACGTGGTATGTAAAATGTGCAGCCCAGGGAATTCCCTGGCAGTTCACTGGTTAGGACTCTGTGCTTCCACTGCTGAGGGCCCGGGTTCGATCCCTGTTTGGGGAACTAAGATCCCGCAAGCCGCGCGGTGCAGCCAAAAAATAAGAAAAAATAAAATGTGCAGCCCAGTGCACAGCCCGGAGCAGGCACTCAACCTCAGGGCACTGAGGGTGAGAAGCCTTGTAATCCAGAGTGATGTCTAAATGGCCGTGGGCCTTCTTTTCTTCCTTACAGTTTCCTGCCCTGCTCTGAGCACCCCTCCAGATGGCAGAAAGTTTGGGAGCAAGTACTTAGTGGATCACGAAGTCCATTTTACCTGTAACGCTGGCTTCCGGCTGGTTGGGCCCAGCAGCGTGGTGTGTCTTCCCAACGGCACCTGGACGGGAGAGCAGCCCCGCTGTAGAGGTACGGTCCTTCCTTCCCAGGGGCCTGCCAGATGGGAAGGGTCATTCCGGGGGACACTTTTCTGCCTGATTCCTCAACCGCAGAACAGCAGCCAGCTTGTCTGATGACCACAGCCTGGCTTGGGCTGGCATCTATCTACATAAGCCCTTGCCAGACCCTCCCAACGATTGAGTCTTCTTGTTTTGCATATGGGGAAATTGAGGCACAGAGAGGTGAAGGAACTTGCCCAAGGCCACACAGCTGGGGGACAGGCTGAACTGATTCATACCATACACTCTGACCCCAGAGTTGGGGTAAGAAGTCTTCTGTGGGTTAGGGGAGGGGCAAGAAGAGGTACTGCAGGGAAATGTGCCTCCTTTGGGCTGCTTTGTTCTGGGGCTGTAGTTTACTGGCGAGCCTCTTGGTGATCTGTAGGGTTGAGGAAATTTCTCAGGTGTCCTTTGTGACTGCTTTGGGACTTGGTGTAGACAGGCTCCAGGAGAGACCATTGGGATGAGAGGGAGGCATGAAAAGGCTTCTTTTCTCTGTGCTAAGCTTGAAAACAGTACTTTCTTGGCACGCATAATTTGTTGGTTTTTTAAAAGTATGTGGTCAAAATATCACGGATATCCTGTTCGTTTTCAGAACAAGATTCACGGGACATCTGCTGGGGCAGAATGTCCATGATTTTAGCCCAAGCATTGAAGGGGAAAATGCAAATATTACATAAATAAGTCCGTTGTCAAGAGTAGTATGGAGAGGACTTCAAATGCATAAATAACTTGAAAATATAAAGGAACACCAGAAAACAGACCACCTCGGGACTTCCCTCGTGGTGCAGTGGTTAAGGCTCCACGCTCCCAAGGCAGGGGGCCCGAGTTTGTTCCCCGGTCAGGGAACTAGATCCCACACGCATGCCGTACCTAAGAGTTCACATGCCGCGACGAAGGAGCCCGCCTGCCGCAACTAAGACCTGGGCCAGCCAAATAAATAAATAAAATATTTTTTTAATGTTAAAAAAAAAAAAAAGAGGCCATCTCTGAAGACGAGTGTAGGTTGACATGAGAGGCACAGGGCAACCAGCACCACATTCGTGGACCTAGACTTCTGTTTCCCCCTCCTGGGAAGAACAGTGATTCAAAGGTTGATCACAGGTACCAGCTCTCAGACTTATCTGGGATCCAGCCAGGAAGTCAAGCCACATGACCTGCAAACACACCGGGGGAAATGCCAGTTTCTGGATTTACCCTTGACCCTGAAAGATCTCCATCCAGGAAAAGCACCTTATGTGTGCTAAACTATGGTAGCAGAGGTGGGACCACAACAGCATTTCATTGTCATTGCTTTGGGTGTCTGTATTTTTAACTTACAGATTGAGTTACTGACCCCAGTTGGTTTCTTCCTCCGAGCATCCAGGTGCCTCTGATGGCCCCACCAACTTCCATGAGGTGTGGGCGCATCTCACCTGTTGGTACTCCTATCATGGACACCCAGATGGTCATCTCCCCACCACCACCACAAACAGTGCTGACAAGGTCTTCTGATCCCCTCTCTGTCTCTGGACCCTGTATATGGGGCTGGAGTTGGGGGGCAGTTGGTTGCATGCTCACTTCCTTTGAACCGAGTGCTGCCATGCTGCTCTACACAAGGGCGGCACCAGCCCATGCTCCCCAGGCAGTGCTGTGGGCAAGCACATTTTACCCAAGTGCAAGTTTTCTTTCTTGCTCAGGTCTTATCCATATTCAGCCCACAGTGGTGATACGCATTTACAGTGAGCATCCTGTGGTTTAAATGAAAAGATGGGTTTGAAGGAGAAGACAGCTGAAAAATGCATATTTAGGCAGATAAGGAAGAAACACCAGAGGCTCAGGAACAAAGGAATACGTTGTTGCTTGACAAAGTTGGGACCCAAAGCAGCCCAGTGTCATCTTACCAGCCTGACTGGGATGCCTTCCCAGAGGATCCTGGGCGTGTCTGCCAGCTGCCCTGTTGACCTTGCACGTGTTAATTATGTATTAGCACCTCACCTCCCTGCAGCAGGACCCCCTTAATGGAAAACAGAGCCCTACTGCATTGTGGCCTGTGTGCTGTGGTTCCCAAACTTTCAGATGCTCCAGAGTCACCCAGAAAGCTTGTAAAACACAGGCTCTGAGGCCTCAACAGGTCTACCGAGTTGGGTGAGATCTTTATGGATGAGACTTGGGAAATCTGCATTTTTCTTACGATTCTGACGTTAACCGGATTTTGAGACACAGCACTTTATTGGTTTTTGCCACTGCCAGAAACAAAAAAGGATATTGAACGTTTTGAAGCACTGATGTATTTGGGCCCTAACCAATCAGAAGGGCTGCCAGGTGTAAGCCAACAGTAGGGCATGACCAGGTGAGATACCTTCACCTGCACTGACATTTTGGGAAGGTCGAGCCAGCCCTGACAAACATTAGGGCACCCAGTCTCACTGAGCAGTCCCTCTCCTGAGATGTGGAGGTCACCTTCCCTGGAGGACCACTGCCAAGCGTGACCAGCAAGTCTACTGGTCTCTCCCATTGTCCAACACGGTGCTCCTCATTCACATGGAACTTCCCAGCTCATTCCAGATTCGCCGTGTGTTCTTGGTCTGCCCTCTCCCCCCAGCCTCCTCTCTGCCCACTGGTCCTTCTTCCCTGACCTCCGTGCCCGAGGACGGCTTGTTGTAGCCCACCCTGGACTTCTACGAGGGCCACATCTACTATCTAAAACCCTGAGAAGCACGGGCTCAGGAACAAGGCGGTGGCCAGTCCACACCGAGATCTCAGAGGGATATTTTTCGTCTTACAGTTTAAGTGTAAACTGGGCATGGAGTTCACCCTCGCGTGGTGATGAAACAAAAACACTCATGTGTCACGACCAAGGTGCCCAACCAGCTGTTGGACATGACCCGTCTCCAAGTGAGTGGACAGTGCCTGACTGACAGTTCTGTTCTGGGCAGGAATTTATTCGATTAATGGATGCTGTCTCTAGCAGGAGCCTCAAAGGGGGGCCACCCGAGCCAGTCAAGAAGGAGAAGTAGGGGCTTCCCTGGTGGCGCAGTGGTTGGGAGTCCGCCTGCCAATGCAGGGGACGTGGGTTCGTGCCCCGGTCCGGGAGGATCCCACATGCCGCGGAGCGGCTGGGCCCGTGAGCCATGGCCGCTGAGCCTGCGCGTCCGGAGCCTGTGCTCCGCAATGGGAGAGGCCACAGCAGTGAGAGGCCTGCGTACCACAAAAAAAAAATGCAGTGGGCAGAGGTAGGCTCCAAAACTCCAGGATGGAAAACAGCCATTTAGCTTCCTGGATTAGTTCCCTTTTTCCCTTCTTACTCAGAAGAGCAGGTTTTTAAGATTTGAAGCTTCCCGAATTGAGGAAATCATAGCCACAGACCTTGTCCCTTTGACAACATGGGTAACCAAAAAACAACACGAGAGAAATAAATACCCTTGTCCCTTACCGCCATGCTGGGAAAAAAAGAATTGTTTTCATTCCTCATCCCCACCCTCCCTTTTTTTAAACCTTCATTCATCCATTCATTCAACCAGTTTTCACTGGGTACCAGCTATGCACAAAGCATCGTGTTAGGGATTCAATGCTGAATCTAACAGACACTGCCCAACCTCGCAGGGCTCACACTCCAAGGTGTAGGCAAGACAGGTCACCAAACACAAAGGTCAACAAATCGACATCTGTGGTCGGTGCTTCGAAGGGATCTAACAAGGGACTGGGAATAAATCCCATGGGGTGAGGGACAGTTGAGGGTCGCTCTAAGGCGGTGACCAAAACTGAAAGGATGAGCGGGACCCAGCCATGTGATGATGGTGACTAACGGGCGGCATGAGGAGGATGCCGTTCCAGGAAGAGGGAGTAACGCATGCAAAGGCCCTGACAAAGGGAAGAATTTGGCATGTTTGAGGAAACAAAAATATAAAACATAGAACCTTGTTGCTGGAGCAGCGTGTGAGCTGAGTGAGTGAGTCCAGGTGGAGAGACTCGTAAGCCAGCTCTTGTAGCCACAGGGGCCGTGCTGTCGGTGGGGTTTTAGATCTGAGCACAATAAGCAGGTTTAAGAAGAGGGGTGTGCTGATTGGATGGGCACGTTGCTGTTGTGTAGACATGCACTGGAGGCGACTAGAAGAGATGGACGCTGGGAAACCACTTAGGTGGCTGTTAGCAGGTGCAGGGGAGAGATACAGCAGGGGAGACTGAAAGTAAACTTGTAGACAGAACTGATGGAACTTATCCCACGTGGGATGTGAGCAGGAAAAGAAGGTGAGGCTCCCAGGCTCCCAGACAGGGTGCATGAGACAATGAAGACCCAGCGACACGTGTAGGTTTGTTTTTGGTTGTTGTGTTTATTTCACTATAGTTGATTTATAATACTGTGTTAGTTTCAGATGTACGGCTTCAGATTCTTTTCCGTTACAGGTTATTGCAAGGTACTGAATATAGTTCCCTGTGTTACACAGTAAATCCTTCTTGTTTATCTATTTTATATATACTAATGTGTATCTGCTAATCCCAAACTCCTCATTTATCCCTTTCCTTCCCGTATCCCCTTTCGTAATCATAATTTTGTTTTCTATGTCTGTGAGTCTGTTTCTCTTTGTGAGTTGATTTGTATCATCTTTTCAGATTCCACATATAAGTGATGTCATGTGGTATTTGTCTTTCTCTGTCTGACTTACTTCACTTTGTATGATCATCTCTGGGTCCATCCATGTGGCTGCAACTGGCATTATTTCATTCTTTTTTCTCTTGGTGGGAATGTAAATTAGTAGGTTTGTTTAAAACAACCTGTGTGTGGGTCGTTGACCCGAATTCCATTTTGGTCATGTTAACATGTCTGTGCAACATCCCAGTAGAGATCCATACATTCAACCCACAGAGACCATCGGGCACAGTACCGTGCCCTGGTCACCCGTCCCAGTGAGGCTCCAAGCACTTTCTGCCCACTGCATCACGGTGTTGGCATCGCCAAGGAAAACACAAAGCAGTCGGGCCCTGGCTGGAGTAACGCTGTCCTCATGCAGAGCAGACAGAGCAAGATGAGCTCCAGCCGTGGGCGTCCGTCCCCCAGGGCGGGTGGGTCTCTCTCAGCAGCAATTGCACGGGGCAGCTCACCTGCGTGCAGTGGAAGGACCCTCCTCCCCGCCCCTCCACTTCCCCAAGGAAGCTGAAACACTGGAGCTGAGGGCGTGCCTGAGGGCCACCGACATACAACTTCAGCAGAACGAAAGAGCACTTGTGGAGCAGGAAGCACGGAGAGATATGGCCACACGAGGTGGTAAACCCAGCACAGGCCGTGGGAATGCTTTATCTCATGTTGAGGGAGTGTGCCAGGCCCAGTAGGGGGCCAAAGACTTCCTTTCCCAATAGAGTTAGGTGGACAGTTGGATGTAAAGTCTGGTGTCAAGGGCAAAGGAGGGTCAGAGAGACGCAGTTGGGAAATGTTAGCATAATGATGGTGTTTAAATCCATGGACAGTGGTAAGAGCACCCAGAGAAGAGAGAAAGGAAGTAGCTCAGGGGACCTCCCTGGTGGCACAGTGGTTAAGAATCCACCTGCCAATGCAGGGGACACGGGTTCGAGCCCTGGTCCGGGAAGATCCCACGTGCCACGGAGCAACTAAGCCCGTGCGCCACAACTACGGAGCCTGTGCTCTAGAGCCCGCAAGCCACAACTGCTGAGCCCACGTGCCACAACTACTGAAGCCCACGTGCCTAGAGCCCGTGCTCCGCAACAAGAGAAGCCACCACAATGAGAAGCCTGCGCACCGCAACAAAGAGTAGACCCCGCTCGCCACAACTAGAGAAAGCCCGTGTGCAGCAACGAAGACCCAACGCAGCCAAAAATAAATAAATAAATAAACTCATATCAGATCCTGCCTCTAAAAAAAAAACAAAGAAGAAGTAGCTCAGGACCCAGACAAAGGAGGACAAAGGAGACAGGAAGAGCCTGCAGAGGCAAACCACAGGGAGACTGCGGAAAAGCAGGGTCGTGCACTGGATTTGGTGTCTGGAAGGTTATCTTGGAGTCAGAATAGAGCACAGCTTCAGTTCCCTTGTCTTCATATCATGAGGCCCTTCCTCAGAGACCTTTAAACAGCAATTGAAAGACCTTTGATATAGTAGCCACTTGATAATTAGTTACTGTGAAACTGACTGGCTGGCTGATTTACCGAATGCTTGAGTGAGTGAATGAATGAATGGGGGATTATATTTAGAAACTATGAATTTCCTTCCAGACTTTTATCTAAGCAGATATATGCAAATTTTACATATTCAACATCTTCTGTGGGTAGATATTAACACAAGTTAATCTCCATTAACTCTTCTTTCTAAACATAACTTTTTTTTTTTCTAAACATAACTTTTAAGGATTATGAAGCACTTCCTCATAAGGGCTATTCTATACTTAACTATTCCTCTGTTGCTTCTATAATCATAACCAATGCTGAGACAAGCAAGCTTTTTTTCTTTTCCGTTATGGTTTATTACAGGATATTGAATATAGTTCCCTGTGCTCTACAGTAGGACCATGTAGTTTATCCCTTCTATATGTAATAGTTTGCATCTGCTAATTCCAACCTCTCATTCCATCCCCGCCCCGCCCCGCCACAGTGTGGTATTTGCCTTTCTCTGTCTGACTTACTTCCCTTAGTGTGATAATCTCTGGGTCCATCCATGTAGCTGCAAATGGCATTATTTCATTCGTTTTCATGGTTGAGTAATAGTCCATTGTGTGCATATATATGTACCACATCTTCTTTATCCATTCATCAAGACAAGCAATCTTAAAGCATTTTTCATTATGAAAAAACTCAAACATTCAAAAGTAGAAGGAATAGTTTAATGGTTCTCAGCTACTCATAGCCCAGTAATTATCAACACAGCAAATCCCTTAATATCTTGAAATATCTAGTCAGGGTAAACGTTTCTCCAATTGTCTCTCATATTTTTAACACTTTGTTTGAACCAGGGTCCAAATAAGTTCCGTACATTGCAGTTGGTTGATGTGTCTCCTGCACCTTTTTAATCCATAGTCGTCCTGAAGACGACCACTCCTCTTCCCCGTCTCCCATTCCTTTGCAGTTTATTTGTTGAAGAAGATGGGTTGTTTCCCAGAACCTTGATCTTGCGCACTGCATCCCTGTGGGGTCATTTAACATGACCTGCATTTCTTTTGTCTGTGTGTCCAGTTTTACTGAGATATAATGACATACAGCACTGTGTAAGTTTAAGGTGTACAGCATGACTACCTGACTTCCATATATTGTGAAATGATTACCACAAGAAGTTTAGTTAACATTCATCATCTCCTACAGATACCAAAAAAAATGTGTTTTTCTTTTCCTTTGTGATGAGAACTCCTAGCGTTTACTCCCTTTCAAATCCCTTACAGTCATCACGTTGTACATTATATGCCTGGTACTTATCTTATGACTGGAAGTTTGTAAGTTTTTGGTCTCTGTATTTCTTATAAACTGGTAGCTAACTCCAGAGGCTTGATCAGATTCTGGTGAGATTTTTGTACTGTTTGGGCAGAGCGGCGGTACCTACTTCTGCTGGGAAGTCCCTGCTGTCTGTCATCTCTCTTCCTGTGATGCTGAGCCTTGGTAAGCATCACTGCCCTCATGCTGACCTCTCTCCAGTAGTTCCTTGAAGAGGGACTCAGGGGGGGCAATTCCCCGAGTTCTTACACTTTCAAAAAGTGTACAGCTTTACCAGCCAACGACTGTTGGATTGGACATAAAATACCTGTCTCACATTTTCTTGAGTATCTTAAATGTGTTCTTCCACGTCTCCTGTTTCAACTGATACTGTTGTTGCTATCGTAAGTCTTTGTGCCTGGATGCCCAAAGGATTTTTAAAGTTTTCTTGAAAATCCAATAATTGTATTGGGATCCGGGTCAGTACTGGCCTTTCTGGGTCAATTTTCTCAGGTGTGCGGTGTATCTTTGCATCAAGAAGTTTCAGTGGCTGGAGCAATCTGGCCCCGAGGATCTCTGGAAACTTCTCACGACGAAGCTCCAGTGTGGAGGAGACTCGAATAGGAGGAGGATCCAAATTAAGCCCAAAAAGGAAAATCGGTGCAAAAAAATGAAAGGGATGGTCCAGGTGAAAGTAAGAGAGAGGATGGGGGCAGAGCAGAGAAGGCATGAGCCACCCTGAGAAACAACTAAAGGGGGAGATTAAGAGTCAGGAAGTCAGAAAAGCTATGCGGGAAAACTTATTTCCCCTCAGTATGAGTAACAGAAAAGGACTCTTGCCAAATTCCATACAAATTATTATAAGAAAACAGAGAATAAACTCTCTACAGTCAATGAAGAAATCCCAGAAAGACATGACCATAAAAAAAGATGAAAACTGTAACCTAGTATTTCCAAACAAGTGGAAAGGAACTTTAAAAAGATAAAAACTATGAAAGGACAATATAAGTAAAAATCAGAAAACCTTAGAAATGAGGTGATTGGAGAAATGGAAAATTTGAAGCAAGATGATACAACAACAGGAAACCGAAATCAAAGAGGAAAAATCAGCTCATGCATGTAAAACACTTAGCTTAGTTCCAGGGAAACAGTAAGTGCTCAGTAAACAGATTAAAATGGAATTATCATCCATGCTTTTGGCTTTCCAGCCTCTCCATAGTCTCTGCCAGTACCCTCTTTTTTTTTAAATTGAAGTAGGGTTGATTTACAATATTGTATTCGTTTCAGGTGTGCAGCAAAGTGATTCGGATATATATATATATATATATATATATATATGTATATATATATGTATATATATACATATATACATATACTTTTTCAGATTCTTTTCCATTATAGGTTATTACAAGATATTGAGTATAGTTCCCCTGTGCTATACAGAATGGCCTTGTTGTTTATCTATTTTACACATAGTAGTGTGTCTCTGTTAATCCCAAACTCCTAATTTATCCCTCCTCTGTCCCTTTCCCCTTTGGTAACCATAATTTTGTTTTCTATGTCTGTGAATCTGTTTCTGTTTTGTAAATGAGTTGATGTGTATTATTTTTTTAGATTCCACATATAAATGATATCCTATAACGTTTGTCTTTCTCTGACTTACTTCACTTAGTATGATAATCTCTAGGTCCATCCATATTGCTGCAAATGGCAATATTTCATTCTTTATGGTTGAGTAATACTCCATTGTTTATATACCACATGTTCTTGATCAGTTCATCTGTTGATGGACATTTAGGTTGTTTCCATGCCTTGGCTTTTGTCAATAGTGCTGTTATGGGGACTTCCCTGGTGGCGCAGTGGTTGGGAATCCTCCTGCCAATGCACGGGGCACGGGTTCGAGCCCTGCTCTGGGAAGATCCCACATGCCGCGGAGCAACTAAGCCCGTGAGCCACAACTACTGAGCCTGTGCTGTAGAGCCTGTGCGCCACAACTACTGAGCCTGCATACCACAACTACTGAAGCCTGTGCGCCTAGAGCCCGTGCTCCGCAACAAGAGAAGCCACCACAATGAGAAGCCTGCGCACGGCAACGAAGCATAGCCCCCACTCGCCACAACTAGAGAAAGCCCGCGTGCAGCAACAAAGACCCGACGCAGCCAAAAATTTTTAAAGTAAAAATAAAAAAAAAAAAAAATAGTGCTGCTGTGAACATTTGGGTGCATGTATCTTTTACAAAGTAGAGTTTTCGTCCAGGAGTGGGATTGCTGATCATTTAACTGTACCATAAGGAACCTCCATACTGTTTTCCGTAATGGCTGCACCAATTTACATTCCCACCAAAAGTGTAGGAGGGTTCGCTTTTCTCCACACCCTCTCAAACATTTGTTATTTGTAGGCTTTTTTGTTTGTTTGTTTGTTTGTTTTGCTGTACGCGGGCCTCTCACTGTTGTGGCCTCTCCCGTTGCGGAGCACAGGCTCCGGACGCACAAGCTCAGCGGCCATGGCTCACGGGCCCAGCCGCTCCGCGGCATGTGGGATCTTCCCGGACCGGGGCACGAACCCGTGTCCCCTGCATCGGCAGGCGGACTCTCAACCACTGTGCCACCAGGGAAGCCCCTGTAGGCTTTTTAATGATGGCCGTTCTGACCGGTGTGAGGTGGGACCTCATGGTAGTTTTGATCTGCATTTCTCTAACTATTAGCGATGTTGAACATCTTTTCACGTGCCTGTTGGCCATCTGTATGCTTTCCTTGGAGAAATGTCTATTTAGGTCTGCCAGTGCCCTCTTTATAGCTCTGACATGCATTTAGCTAAATGCCACAGCTTGGACAGATAAGAATGTGATGACAACTGTACCTCAATCAGGTCAGAGATGGGGCGCCAGAACTGGACATCAGACCATGGAATGCCTGACATAGTATCAAGATAAGAAATAAAGAGAGTCGAATGGAGCCTGTCTAGAAATGAAAATCCTGGGGAACAAGATCCAGACGGGAGCGGGGCACCTCTGCATTTCTCTATCAAGCCAATGATTCCATCCCACCCTACGCACACCCACACCCACACCAGCCAGGTGCAGCTAGACTCAGTGCCTTCCACTGGAAGCCCAGCAGGGGACAGACAATGGCGCTGGTCTCCGCCCAGGGCCAAACCGAAAGATTCTCCGGTTCACAGTCTTTGGCTCTCTGCTCGTTAACTTCCCAGCCTAGTGATCTGCCCACTTTCAGACTTTGCTGGGGAGCAATGATGGTGCTGGACAATGGACAGAAACAGGAATTCCAAGCTCTGGGGCATCTGTGTCGTTCCAGACACATTCCTGGAAACCAGTCATCTGAAAACAGAACATAGAGGGGGCGATTGCTGAGTTTCCCCTCCCCAGGCTGAGGTTACTGCGGAATCGGAATGGCTCCTTCTCCAGGGATAAGCAGCATTTGGATGGTCTGGGTCCTTTCACGATTAATAGAATCCATGTAATCGTCTACATAACATCCCAATTACGAGGAGGCTGAAGAGAAGCCAAAGTCCCTGCCAACCCACCCACAGGAAGGCTGTTGTTTTCATCAGGAGCAAAGCACCTTTTCCTCCCTCTTGATAGACGCAGCAGGAAAGGATGCTCTTATGCCAACAAGAAGGTGCTTCCAGTTTTCTTTCCCAAGATACTGTGGTCCAGTCAGTGAACTGACAGACCTTTCCTCTCTGGTGGAAACGGCCTGTGCTCTGTGCATTAAAACTGGGCTTAAGGAACTCACGACAAGCAGATGTGGGCTGAGGGTCTTAAAAAATCGTTTTTTCTCATTAGAAAATTTATTGTGGAAAAACGGAAGAGTATAAAAAATTGTCAGTAAGCAAAAATTACCTGTAATCTACCACACAGAGAAAAATCTATTAAAACCTATTAAACCTATTAAATTTTTATTTTATTATCATATTTTTTGGCCACGCCACTCGGCTTGCAGGATCCTAGTTCCCCGACCAGGGATTGAACCTGGGCCCCCGTCAGTGAAAGCGATGAGTCCTAACCACTGGACCGCCAGGGAAGTCCCTAAACCTATTAAAATTTTAAACACGTTTAATATATCTCTCTATATATTTTCCACAGGACCATTGTGTATATAAGCAAAGAACATTTCCCTTTTCCGACATTAAGGAAACGTCAAGGTTAAGATTAACTCCTCCCTGGTCGCACAGGAAATAATGAGCACAGGAGGGTGTCTGGGTGGGAATTTGGAAAGAGTTCATTTTCCCCATCTCTGGACATTCTGATGGGCCACCCCTCCCTCTTATAAGCCTCTGTATTGAGTTCTTGTTCAGAAGGTGTTCTACCTGGGTGCTGGTTGATAGGGGCAGAGTTGGGGGGCCGTAAGGCTCGACGCAAAGGCAATGTGGGCACAGGTAGTTGCCTCTGCCCCGCTACAGCGTCTACACTGCAAATTAGAAAAGGGTGCCTCTGGGTGGAACACAGCTGGGTGATGGGCCAGCTCCCACAGGTAGAGCTCCAGGTGGGCGCAGCGTGTGCCAGGGTCCGTGGCCTGCTGAATGGAGGGTAGGCTACATCTCAGCCCCGCTGGCCCCCTCCCAGCTCTTGCTCTTGCTGGGAGGGGCCGTGGCATGGGCAGAGTGGGCAGGCCACAAACTGGAGTCATCCTGCCATGGAAAGAAAGTGACCCCATCTTTGTTTTCTGTTTGTTCATTTTAGAACTCACATACCTGTATTTGAAACTTATTTATTTTCCTAGATATCAGCGAATGCTCCAGCCAGCCTTGTCAGAATGGTGGCACATGTGTGGAAGGTGTCAACCAGTACAAATGCATTTGTCCTCCGGGAAGGACGGGGAGCCGCTGTCAGCATCACGCCCAGACTGGTACGTAGCGGCTGTGGGGCTGGGGGAGGACGGTCTGCTGCAGAGAGAGAAGTAGGACCCTGGTCATGGGTCACCAAAGGCAGACCAGGCGGGATGTCCTCTGTTTTACATCCAAGGATCCCTCTGGTTCCCTGAAGTGGTTATTTGGGATGGCGTTTAGTTCTTTTGTGGAACCAGAGTTTTGATCCTTCTTATGGAAGAAAATGCAAGTGGAAGGACTGACCCCACCCTGAAAACCCTCCAGATTGGGAACTTGGCCTGAGAAGCTTTCTTGCTGCCACCTTCACATGGTTGACCTTTCCTCTGCACGTCAGCAAAACAGCTTCTCCTGCAGACGCTCTCGTCACATCCTGCAAAATTCGTAGTTACTGACACAGGCCAAAGTATTTTCCGAGCTGGATGAACTAGACGTTCGACTGGTGATGGGGTTATGATCCACACTTGAGTCTGTCTATCCAGCCTGAAGGTCTAGCTGTCACACTGTGGCTGTTTTTGCAGGTGCCAAGAAAATCCAGTGATAAGGAATCTATGGCAGATGGGTGGCGGTTCTACAGTATGGTGCAGCCAACATTTCTTATATAAGAAAATCAAAACCAGGACTTCCCTGGCGGTCCAGCGGTTGAGACTCCACGCTTCCACTTCAGGGGGTGCAGGTTCGATCCCTGGTCAGGGAACTAAGAGCCTGCATGCCATGAAGTAAAAAAAGTCAAAACCTAAAGATGTCTTATTCCTTTGCCAGAAAAGCCTGAAGTGTCCTGTCTGACTGTCTTGATTTCTGAGTGGAATCTTGGTTGGAGGGGGGGTAGGAATTGGTGTCCAGAGAGCACAAGCTTTGTCAATACTTGATATCCTTGCACTGGACCCAGCTCAAGGTCAGGTTTAAATGTTGTGTGCTACCATCACCACCATCCACCTCCAGAACTCTTTTCATCTTGCAAAACTGAAACTCTGTGCCCGTGAAACAGTAACTCCTCCCCTCCCTTCCCCCAACAACCATCCTATTGTCTGTCTGGATGAATCTGACCACTAAGAACCTCATGTAAGTGGGATCATACAGGAAGAGTCCTCTTGTGCGTCTCATTACATTTACCACCGATTCTTTTGCAGTCTCTTCTGACCATATGAGAGCTCTCAATCCTTTGAAAACTTTCAAAAACGAACACTTTTTTTCTGATAAGAAAATTGATTTATGTCCTTAGTTACAGCAAACAAAAAGCTTAGACACTTTAGGAAAGTATTTTAAAAATACAAAAAAGAACCCTTTAAAAGAAGTAGTATTTTAAGCTCCATAGTTTTTTTTTTTAATTTTTACTGGAGTCGAGTTGATTTACAATGTTGTGTTAGTTTCTGCTGTACAGCAAACTGAATCAGTTATACATGTACATATATCCACTCTTTTTTAGATTCTTTCCCCATATAGGCCATTACAGAGTATTGAGTAGAGTTCCCTGTGCTCTACAGTAGGTCCTTATTAGTTATCTATTTTATATATAGTAGTGTGTATATGTTAATCCCAATCTCCCAGTTTATCCCTCCCTCGTACCCCCTTGGTAACCAGAAGTTTGTTTTCTGCATCTGTCACTCTATTTCTGTTTTGTAAATAAGTTCATTTGCACCCTTATTTTAGATTGCACATATAAGCGATACCATATGATATTTGTCTCTCGGTGTCTGACTGACTTCACTCAGTATGACAATCTCGAGGTCCATCCGTGTGGCTGCAAATGGCATTATTTCGATAAGCTGCATAGTTTTAAACTACAGTGATCACGGCTAGAATTTTGGTGTTTTAAGCCTTTGTAAGTGAAACGCGGATTTAACGTCACGGTGGTCCTCAGGGTGCAGTTGTGTGGCCTGCTTTTCGTGCGTCGTTCTATTCGGGTGCGTCCCCTGTCCTTCGCCCCTTCCGGTGGGCCCTGGACCGACGGCTGGGTTTCGGTTAATTCCGTGCCTTTCCTTTCCCTACTCCAGAGTAAGCTCTGAGAAGGGGCCACGCCCCGATCTCGGGGCTCCTCCAAGGTCAGGCCCAGGTGCGCCGGGCCCGGCCCTAAGGGTGTCTTCTCCCCGCAGTCGCCCTCGAGGGCAGCGAGGCGGGGGACCCTGCCTTCAGCCGCGCGCCGCGATGCGCGCAGGTGGAGCGGACGCAGCACTGCAGCTGCGAGGCCGGATTCCACCTGAGCGGCGCCGCCGGGGACAGCGTCTGCCAGGGTACGCGCGGGCTCGGCCGGGGGAGGGAGGCGGAGCGGGGGACGCTGGGGTTGCGGGAAGAGGGGCTCCAACCTGCAGCAACCCCGGTCTCTCCCCGCCCCCGCCCAGGGGCCGGGTGCGCGCGGGCGAGCGGCTTCCTGGGCGTGGTCTCAGAAAGGCCCGCCCACCTTGCGGCTTAGGTAACTGTGGCGCAGATGGCTGCTAGGACACAGCTAGTGCGGAGACATCAGGGGCGGTCCTAAGAAAGCCAGACTGTAGAGAAAGCAGCCAGGGGTCCCCGGTCTCCCCCCAGTCACGCACACTCGTCTAGGAGAGGCTTCAGGCCCCTTATCCGCTCCCTCTTGGCTGGGATCGCAGGGCAGGTGGCAGGGAGGAGCTAGAGTCGCTGTGACCGTAGACAGACCCTCGCTCCCCGCACTCCGCCCCCCGGAGCTGTGCAGGGGCCTGGGCTCATTCTCTGGTCCCTTCTCGCCTTAGCTTTACTGACTGGCCCACTTCTGCAAATCTCTCCCGATTATTGAAGTTCCTTCTGAAAACAAACCATTGGTTCAAACCTAAGAACTGGCCGTTTGGTGCTAACAGCCTCATTTTAGAGCAGCAGAAACCCTCTTACACCACTCCTAAAGATGAGGAGGGTTAAGGTGGGGCTGGGAACCAGGGTGGGAGTCTGGGTCTGCAGCCCCACGCCTTCCTCCCCGGGCTGCTGGGCCTGACTTGACAGCCTCTGCAGGGTCTCCCCAGGTAGGCATCAGCCTTAGAGGAGCTGGCCTAAGGTCGACCACATCAGACCCCCGACTCCTCCCTTCAGCCCTCGGGGTCCTTGGCTTGGGAGAAAGGGGAGCACTCCTGCATGCTCTGACGGGGATAGGGCTTGGTGGCCACACCCCACCCAGCCAGTTAGCCACAGCTGCCAGAGATGGTGACACAGCAGCCATCCTGGGTCACTGTTAGTGGCCGCCCGCCTGGTGGTTCCTGGAGTCATACTGGGCATTTCTGTCCCCAGATGTGAATGAATGCGAGCTCTACGGACAGGAGGGGCGCTCCCGGCTCTGCATGCACGCCTGCGTGAACACCCCCGGCTCCTACCGCTGTGCCTGCCCCAGCGGATACCGGACCCTGGCCGATGGCAAGAGCTGTGAGGGTGAGTGAGGCCGTGGCAGGGGCAGGTGGTCCCAGACTATGGCTCTGAACTACTGGGGGAGGAGGAGAGGGCAGAGGGCTCCTCCATGGGCTGACATGGAACCTGAGAGAACAGGCAGCTCCCCAGTGACGTCCTAGTGGGGCTCCACTGCGGGGCTCAGAGGAGTGGGTCACCTGGGACTAGAGGGAGAAAGCATCCAGACAGCCATCACCCATCATCCATCCATCCATCCATCCATCCCACAAGTATTCACGAAGGCCCACGTAGGATTATGCGGAGGCTGGGAAGAAACCCAGCCTCCAGCCCGGGAACTCACGTGTGAAGGGAGCAGAGAACATATAAAGGGCATGATATGAGCCATGGAGGGCAGACTCCTGGGCCCTCTGGCTGAGGAGGCAGGTCTGAGAGAAGTGTTGTGACCAGTAACGCTCGTCTGTGCCCTCCAGCACCTCTGTAACCTGTCATGGCCGGGGGAGGCTGGGATCCAGGGAGGGGAGTTCCCCAGCACTTCCACCAGGTCTGGATTTCAAATGGTTAAGGACGACCGGGCTTCCAGTTTTAAGAATCAGCATTGGGTATTTGGAAAGTTCACTGCGTGTGGAGCATCTCATTCCAGTGCCTGTCGGGCCATTCATGTAGTCCCGTCAGTGATGGAGGGGGTGTCGGGGGATCTTCACCCTCACTGGGTGTCCGGTATTTCAGATGTCGATGAGTGTGTGAGCCCGCAGCACGTGTGCCCCCGGGGTACCGTGTGCATCAACACGGGTGGAGGCTTCCAGTGCGTCAGCCCCGAGTGCCCCGAGGGCAGCGGCAACGTGAGCTACGTGAAGACCTCTCCGTTGTGAGTATAGCCAGGGCCACCCATGGCTGAGCACGTACATCCCTCACCCAGGCCTCCTGGGGGCTGGGCTGCATTCTTCCTTCTGCGTTCTTGGGAGGAGGTACAGTTATGTCTGATGAAAGGCATGGAGCTGGGAGTCTGGCTTCTCAGAGCTCCCATCTCCCTTTAGAGGCTGCATTGAATGCACTGCGCACTTAAGAATGATGTTCTGAGCGCTCCCCTGCTGACAGGGAGGTCACTGGAGGGAAGAGGGCCATGGTGAGGCGGCCAGGAGGCAGGTATATGTTACACAGGTTCAGGAGAGGATCATTTCCTGTGTTCACATGGTAACTGTACACTCTGCAGTATATTACTCTGCTTTTCCACTGCTACTAGGAAGTTCGATTTCTAGTAAGCTCAGCACCTAACAAACAGACTTTTTTTTTTTTTCAAAAGGTGGGAGACAGGCTTTTAAGGAGAATAACTGCAGCTATCACAAAGTACACGTTTTCTTCTGAGAAAGAGATCACAGGAGCCTTAGATTGTCTTTAGAATGCACTGACCTCGCTCGTTTAGCTGCCTGAATTGCTTTTAAGGCTAAAGCAGATGAGAAGCAGCAAGAGAGTCGGTGGCGCTGAAGAGTGGCAGCTGTTCACTGGGAGTGTCACGTAGTGAAGGGACAGAGAGACCTGTATGTCAGAGCCTTTGGGGACATCCCCGATTAACATCTGGAAGGGCTATTTGACCTCCTTAACGGTGACGATCTGAGTCACCCAAATCGCTAAATTGCATCTGTCTCTTGCGTTGGACAAGGTAGAAAACTATCAAAGCACTTCCACACCACCCCTGGCTCCACATGCCTGAGGAAGACAGGGCGTCCTGCTTTAAGAGTGAACAGTGGGGGAACTCCCTGGTGGTCCAGTGGTTAGGACTTGGCGCTTTCACTACCGTGACCCGGGTTTGATCCCTGGTCAGGGAGCTAAGATCCCAAAAGCCCTGGGGCGCACCCCCCCCCCCCCAAAAAAAAAAGAACAGACGCTGGGTGTTTAGAAAGCCCACCACATGTGGAGAACCACGTTCCAGGATGTTGCCAGCTAACTGCTGGGGTCTCAGCACGTGTAGAAGGGGCACCTGCTTTGAATGCCAGCACCGTTGTTATTTAATCTTCCCCGGCTTTATTCTTCTGTAAAAACGGTAGTAATAGCATATATAAACATGCATGCACACCCGGACATACGTATACAGGTGAGTCATGGCCAGGCCTGACGCCAGCCACACTCACTGGCCTGTGGCTCTGGAGCGCCCGTGGCGGGGGACCCGTGGCTGGGTCACTCTGGTGGCCTCTGCAGGAGGGCGGGTGGGCAGACAAGCCCGGTCAGAGCAGCCCCTCCTGACTTCCCCCAAGGCTGACGGCTCCCTACATTTTGCCTCTCTGCTCCAGCCAGTGTGAACGGAACCCCTGCCCCATGGACAGCAGGCCCTGCCGCCACATGCCCAAGACCATCTCCTTCCATTACCTCTCTCTGCCCTCCAACCTGAAGACGCCCATCACGCTCTTCCGCGTGGCCACGGCCTCGGCCCCCGGCCGGCCTGGACCCAACAGCCTGCGGTTTGGGATCGTGGGTGGGAACAGCCGCGGCCACTTTGTAATGCAGCGCTCGGACCGCCAGACAGGGGAGCTGATCCTGGTCCAGACCCTGGAGGGACCTCAGACACTGGAGGTGGATGTTGACATGTCCGAATACCTGGACCGCTCCTTCCAGGCCAACCACGTGTCCAAGGTCACCATCTTTGTGTCCCCTTATGACTTCTGAGGGTGCCATGGGGTCACGGTGTGCAGCAATCTGGGCTCATTTCTCTTCCTCAAAGACTCAGCTGCGGGCGTTGACTGCGACAGACATCTCTCCCCACCCAGCCCACCGCCCATCTGCCTGTCCCCCACGTTCCTAGGGCAGCGCTGCACTCTGTCCCAGGAAGTGGCACCAAAGCGCAGCCCCCAAACCCAAGCTACTGCCATCACACGTTTTTCTGCTTTAAGGCCCTCGCCTTAGGTTATGCACTTTCGCAGATTGGTTTTTTTTTTGTTTGTTTGTTTGTTTTTTTACAGAGGAATGGGCAGCTTTTCAAAATGCTGTGTTGAGTGGCATTGTGAGCCTGAACTAGCTAGGGAGGGAAGAGCTTACGGCATGTGTCTGAGATGACTGTCCAGCCTCCTGTATTGTTATAGTCAAGCCTTGTTATGAAGTAGTTCTGGTCATGCTGAGGGTCAAATCATGCCCCTGTGCACGTGGCATGGGATGGGGGGGCAGGGTTCCCTTCCACGACCCAGCACGTTCTTGTCTGCATTCCCCTCTGTGACACGCCTGCCAGCCTTCTCATCAGAGGGCCGTGGCAGGGCCTGGACCCCAGTCTGCGCAGATTCATCCAGATCAAGGAACCAATGTTCACGTGTAGATTTTGCCTGAATTAATTCCCTTTCGAGAAATCATATCTCAAAACGTAACCTGCTATTATAACTGAAGCAGTAAAGTCTGTGGCTCATCCCTGCCCACCCGGCCTGTCCCTGACCGTGAGCTAGCCCAGTTCCTCCTAGGAGGGGGTACCTGGTCCTCTTCCTGTCTAGGCTGGACCCACTGGGATAAATGAATAAGAAAACACAGCCCTTTCCAAGGAATACAGTTTCATGTTATTTGGCAAGGGGCTTCTAAAACTTTTTATAAGGTAGCACTGCAAACATATACCGAAGTACAGACAATAGAATGAACCCCACGTCCAAATCACCAGCTTCAACAATCAACTCACGGCCAATCTTGCTTCATCTCTGCTCTCACCCCACCCCACGATGATTCTGAAGCAGATCCTGGACCTCACATCATTTCATCCGTAAATATTTCAGCATTATCTCTAAACCATAAGAACTTTAAAAAAGCATAAGCTCAATATCAATCACACCTAAAAAATCAGCAATCATTCCTTAATACCTTCAAATATTTAGTCATTGTTCAAGTTTCTGAGTGGCTCGTGATTTTTTTGTTTGAATTAGGTCCATGCTCTGTAATTTGTTGATTCACTTCTTAAATCTCTAATCTGTAGCGGTGGTTCTCACGCTTTAGAATATATTGAGATAACCTGGAGGCTTGTTGGAAGAAGCCTCCTTTGTCCTTGTTAGAAGGTCCTTTGTCCTATAGAATTTCTCACAGTCTGGGTTTTCCTGAGTCTGTCTCTGCAGTGTCTTCTTTTTTTTTTTTTTTTTTAACATCTTTATTGGAGTATAATTGCTTTACGTTGTCTGTAGTGTCTTTTAACATGGTCCTCTGTCCTATTTATTTCTTATATATCAGTAGTTATATCTAGAAATTCAATCAGACTCCAGTTAGGTTTATTTTCGCAAGACTACTTTATTGGTGGTGACAGGTTCTTCCAGGGGGAGCCATCTCATCTCTAGCTGCCTCTCTTTTCTGATGTTAACAACTATTGATGATTATTCCACAGATCCCACTACTTCTTTAGGGGTTGCAAATAATATTCTAGTGCTACTGTTTCTTCGTTTATTAGCTGGCATACCTTATAAGGAGAAACTTCCTTTCATCAGTTATTTGGTTGCCCTGAGGTTTGGTTTGTACAGGAAAGACTGGATAAATTTTTTACTTCTTCCCCTTTGTCAGTTTCCAAGGTGGTTCCCTGGCATCTTTCCAAGCTGTCCAGGGAGAGCTGTTTTCTTACTGGAAACATTACATTACATTATGAACTCATGGTTCAAACATATTTGATGTGTACGTTTCAATCCATTGCAGTTCTTATCTTTCCTGTCACTCAAATTGTCCTCTTTGGCTCTTGTGAACTGCTTCAAGTTGGCTGATTCTTTTTGACATGACCCTAGTGGTCTCTAATAAGAGTTTTGTAGTTATCTTGTATGACAGGACGTTTCAAGCTCATCTTGTATATGCTCCAGCCCTGAAGTTATCGATTTTTTTACCCAGGGATCCCTGGTTCCTTTCAGTGGGGAATGGTCATTAGAGATCAAAATCTGAGTGTAAGGAGGGCTCATTGGTAGTGGTTTGGTCATTGTTTCTTGGTTTTAGTGGAAAGAGCTAGGAAATAAGTACTGTTCATTTTGTGTTAAGAAGAAACACTACATGAGTTTATACTGATACTTCCAACCCAGCTCAGGAGTACAGGGTTTTTCATGTAACCTCATTGATCTTACATCTGCTCTTCTCTCTCTCATTCTGAAGACCTCCTTCTCAAAATCACCAAAATAATTATACATTGTTTTAAATCCTCAGAATAACAATGCAATGATAACAAAATTATCATCCCCAAATTACTGAAAACAGTTAAGATTTTTCTTTCTCAGTTCCTTTCGTCCTTAGGGTTTATGCTATTAGGGACGTACAATCAAATAACTCGGAATGGTTCCTCTCTCTGTGGTTATGCCCCAAGCTTGAATCAGGGTTATGGTTATTCGCTTTGTTTTGCTTAAATTTTTAGAGATTGCTTTTTTATTTTAATTTTTAAAAGTAATTGTGTAAACTGTTTACATGGTTCCAAAGTCAAATTCACAAAATGAGCTGTAATCAGAGAAGTCTATATACTAACCCAGTCCCCTCCACCCTACGTCCTCCTTCTACCATAGATAATCAAGTTTTTTCCATTTTACCCTTCCATTTAAAAACACATAAACACATGATAAATGATAGCATACTAATTCATTTCACACTTTCCTTGACCTTGCTTTTTTTCCTTAACAATACATTGAATATTATCCCATAGAACCAGATAGAATGTTCTCCTATAAAATGCTCCATTATGAGGACATACCATTGTTTATTCAACCAGTCACCCTTGATTGACATTTGGGTTGTTTCCGGTCCTTTGCTATTAAAATACTGCAACGATATGCACTTGCCTTTTTGCATTTTTGCCTCTCTATCTCTAGGGCCAATTTTTCCTCCATAAGGATTATACTACTTTCTATCCCCACGAACAGTGTATGAAAGTTTGTGTCCCTAAAACCAAAGAAGGCCCCAGTGGTGTCCCCAGTTCTCACATCTGTGCATCCACCAAACTCTGCTTTGGAAGGACGGAGAAGCCTGAATGGAGGGCTATTCCACAGCTAGCCCACCCACCTGTCCTGGACTTCTGAGTAGCAATCAACATTCACTAGGAAGACAAGAGGGACAAGCCAACTGGATCACAGGCTCCTGAGGGATGGAAAGTTAGCTAGGCTTTAAAAAATCATCTTATTTTTAAAATGTCATACTTACAACACTAGCAAACTAAAAGGAAAATAAGCCGAAAACAGAATATCACTGCATGGTCACAATAAACTGCATGGTCATGGTCACTGCTTGGTTTATTGGGCATCTGAGCATGTGCCCCAAGGAGAGACATGGTCAGCCTTGAATGGGTCCACCAGCCACTGACTCAGCTTTCACCAAGCTCACAGTGCAGGGAGAGAAAAGTGGACTTCTACGACTTTTACCTTGAACAATGAAAATCTGTAGGTGTTTATAAGCTGCATAAATATTCCTGGATATCTACAGTGTTCCACGCACTGTTTTAGTTGTTCAGAATACAGTGGATGAGAAGATGGACAGAGACCCTGACCTCATGGTACCCTTACACTATAGCAAGCGAGAAGATAATATATATATATACACAAGAAAAGTGTGTGATTTCAAAGAGAGATGAGTGCTATGAAAATAAAGGCAGCAAAAGAGGGTGGTCAGTATATACTAACTGTACGTGTAAGTATACGTACATACATCATCCACGTAGCCTAGGTGTTGCAAACACTGTGATCGTGTGTGGTGACAATCAGATTTCATTTCCTGGTGTTTGGAATTAGGACTCAGAATCTCAAGGGTCTGAAGGAAGTCGTGATGTAAAGCAAGGCCTGGGATGACCACCTTGGGCTCACCTACACAGAGAGGACGACGATGCTACGTGGGCAGAAAGGAAACTTGCAGGGAGGGAGCCTAGTTCTGTGTTCTGGTTATTACCGCTGTATAACATATCCCCAAACTGAGCAGCTTAAAACAATTACTTTAACATGCTCATAAATTCTGTGGGTCAGGAATTCAGACAGAGCACAGTGGGGTGGTTTATATTTACTCCACAATGTCTGTGCCTCCCTCAGCTGGGAAGACTCCTTGGCTGGGGGCTGCGCTTACCTGAAGGGGTTATTCACTCACTTGCATGTCTGGCCTGGGCTGGGATGACTCGGAGACTAGCATTGACAACGGGAAAACTATCCTTGGACTCTCCTTGTGGGTTGGCTTTCTCAGAGCATGGTGGCCTCAGAGTAGGCAGACTTCTGACATGGCGGCTCAGGGCTCTTAGAGTGCCTGTCCCAGAAAACAAGGTAGAAGCTGCATGGCCTTTATGCCCCAGCCTCGGAAGTCACGTAGGGTCACCTCCGCCACACTGTTGGCTGACACAGTCACAAGCAGCCACTGGGTCAAGGGAAGTGGACATGGGCCCGTGACCTCACGGACTTGAGTTGAACTGAGAGGTTTCAAAGGATTTTAGGGCCGTGTTCTAACCGTGCCACTCCTGCTTTCCTGCTTAGGGCTCCAGTGCCTCCGGAAATCTGGCTTCTGACCTGTGGGTTTCATCAGACAGCCCTTTTGGGTGTTCTTTGCAAACAGATGATCCCTGCGTAAGACAGGGTTTATACTCAGGCTGGGAGATAAGATCTTCACATATCTCACCAGGGACAATGGGAGAAGCAGAGTTAAAGTCCCCATGCATGGTGCTGCAGGTTCACCAAGCTCAGAGGTCGAGGGAAGGGCTGGGACCAGTTCATGGGGGAGCTGGCATTGAAATGGTTCTTACTAGGGAACTCTAGTGGGACATGCAAGCCATCTCCTGGTATACTCACTCTCACAAGGAGCATTTCCAACAAAATCCAGCATCAGCAAAGCCATGGGAAGGTCGGCTGACATGCACACAGGAGAGTATGACTTGGTGAAAAGTGGGTTTGGGCTGACAGAATTTTCTGAGTCTCACCACCACCTCCAAATGAAAAATCAGATTTTCTCCATCTAGTTCTTAACCTCCAGGAAGCTCTTTAGATATACTTTTTAGAGGAAAAACAGGCTCCCTGGTATGTATACCTTGCTGACCTGAGCCAGGATTCACGACCGTCATGTGGTGGCACTTGGACGATATCTCGCCTTCCTTCCCTTTACAGTTGGCCGAGTGATCACACATGGTGCTGGAGATAAAGATCTCTGTTTCTTAGACTCATCTGTCCTCCCCACCCAAGCCATCAAGTTCCATCATAGGGAGAGTTTGTTTTGTTCCTCACCCCTTGCCAGAGTCCTGTGGGCTAAGATGAGCTATGTACTCATTCCTCCCTTCCTGCCTTCAGCTGGCAGACAGTGCCAAACTTGGTTGGGGACCGGGCCTTGGAAGCTGGAGAAAGGGCACCATCCTCTAAGGGGTCTTTCTCACTCCAATGCTGGCTTTACAGTGGTCTGGAGTCTGCCCACGGGACAGATGTATCTCTGCAGAGTTACTTGGCCACGCGGAAATTCAACACACTCCATGTTCAGTCATGATCACTGTTTCCCTGAGTGCAGCCGGACCTTAGTGGGCAACCCCAAATCCCAGAGCCCTGAGTGAGCTGGCCCCTGCCGGCCTCCTGGACCACTGCTTGTGATGCTTCCAAATGCACCAGCCTCCCTCCTTCCCCTGGACTCTGCCAAGCTCATTCCTGCCCTGGGGCTTCTGGATCTGCCGTTTCCTCCTTGCTCTGCCCCTCATTCTGTTCTCCACTTGGGTGGGTTCAAAAGTCCCCTCCCCAGAGAGGCCGTCCCAGCTGCCCTTGCCAATGCTGCTCACCCATCTGCCATCCCTCTTGATTACCTTTCCCTGTTTCGCTTTCTTCAAAAGTACTTTTCACTATCTGAAATGCTATTTGTTTGCCTGTTTTCTGTCTCTCCCCATAGCATGAAGCCTGTTGGATGCCCATCCAATATCCATTTCCCTTTTCCACCTTCCATAAAGAAACCTGTTTTGCTCAGAGCCCCTTCCCTCCTTGTTATGAGCTGAACTGTGTACCCACACCCCAATTCTGATGTTGAAATCCTAACCCCTAGTACCTCAATGTGACAGTATTGGGAAATAGGGTCTTTAAAGAGGTAATTAAGTTTAAATGAGGCCATTAGGGTGGGCTCTAATCCAACAGGACTGGTGTCTTTATAAAAAGAGATTAGGCAACAGACACACACAGAGGGAAGACCGTGTGAAGACCCAGGGAGGAGAAGACAGCCATCTACAAGCCAAGGAGAGAGGCCTCAGAACTCAGCCTTGCTGACACCTTGATCTCAGACTTCTAGCCTCCATAATTGTGTCTTGGGTCCTTTGTGATGGCAGCCCTAGTAAACCAATACACACCTCATTCCAGCCTGTGACTCAGGGGAAGGCGATCACCCACCACCCACCCTCCAGGCTCCAAGGCAAGCACAGTGAATGAAGGGAACGGGCAGAATGAAGGGAACGGCTTTCTTATTACATGGTTGGAAAGGTCTCTATCTTTTCCACTGAATAAGAGGGAATATGTCATCACGGTTGCTGCTGGAAACCATTTTACGGACAATGAAAGAAGCTAGTATAAGGAAAAAGCCTCCTGGTGAAAGGCAGAGCCAGATGGAGCTGGGGTCCCAATTGAAATAACCCTGGAAACTTTCCTGCCTCTGGACTTCCTGTTACGTATGATAATGGGGTTATGGTTTAAGTGGGTTTGAGATGGAATTCTTGCTGTTTGTAGCCCAAAGCATCCTGGATCTAACTGGCTGGAATCCCAGCTCCATGAGAGTAGGCATCTTTTTTTTTTTTTTTTTTTTTTTGGCCGCGCCGGGTCTCTGTTCCAGCATGAGTGCTTCTCTACTTGTGGTGCGTGGGCTCCAGAGCACACTGGCTCGGTAGTTGCGGCTCGAGGGCTTAGCTGCCCCGTGACATGAGGGATCTTAGTTCCCCGACCAGGGCTCCAACCTGCGTCCCCTGCACTGGAAGGTGAATTCTTAACCACTGGACCACCAGGGAAGTCTCGAGAGAGCAGGCATCTTGTCTGCACACCTGCTGATGTAGCCCCAGCACCTGCTCTCCCCGGCAGGTGCTCAACACTTGCCTCTATAGAGACTGATGACTGGAGAACCTTAAATCATGAGGACCAACGTGAATGCATTAAGAGGGGCCACCCATCGCACCCACAAACAACTTGGTTTTAATTTAGTTTGTAAAGATCAGGGCCCTGAGGCAGTGGATTGGGGAAGGGACTATTAGAAAGATGAGTAGGAAGGAAACAGTAGTGAGAGCCTCCTGAAGATGGAAATCCTTAATGGAAACCCATGGACAAGGTGACAGACAAGCCGCAAAATGTTGGGTTGGCCAAAAAGTTCATTCCAGTTTTTCCCAACTGGCCAACCCAACAAAAGAGCTGGCGATCAGGGCAAACATTGGCAAAGCTGGCCAAATCGCTCCTATTCTCCCACCTCTGGGCACTTCTGCCCCCTTGTGGTTCGGTCACACTACTGCAGAGTTCTTTCCCTTCCCTGATGGCATCTGGCCCCGCTCAGGTGGAGGCTGCGCTGACAGCTTAGGTGCCTACCTGTGTGACACAGTGAACTGCTGGCCCACGATGTGCGCAGCATGAGCAAAATATCATCCTTGGTTGTTTCAAGCCACAGAGGTTTGAGAGCTGTCTGTCACTCCAGCGTAACTATCCTGACCGACGCAGGGCAGAAAGGGAAAAAATAAAATAAGGGAGAATCCCTCCATCGCCGATGGCGAGATCATGCTATGGACTGAGGGCTGGGATGAACTCAACTCCTTGTACGTGCTTAACACCAAACAAACAAAAGAGCCACACACACAAGTGATACCTTAAATTGCAAAACTGGGCTACGGTGGTATGTCTCAAAGGTTGAGGTAGGCTTCCCAGAAACACGGAGGAGTTTTAGGAGGCCCCAAAGGCCCAACCTCAGTTCTACTGCAACCTCTTGCCTCGGGAGCAGAACAGGCCTTGTGTTTTGGCAGGACTGTGTCCGCCAAAAAGGTATGTTCGAGTCCTAACACCTGGTACCTGTGAATGTGACCTTGCTTGGAAATAGGGATTTTGCAGATGTAAATAGTTAATTAAAATGAGGTCATACTGGATTGGGGTGGGCCTTAACCCAATGTCCAGTATCCTCATAAGAAGAGAAAACAGATGCAGACATACACAGGGAGAGAAGACAGAGGTAGAGATTGGAGTTAGGCTGTCACAGCCAAGAAACGCCAAGGATCGCCAGTCACCACCAGAAACTAGATAGAGGCAAGTAAGGATCATCCCTTAGAGCCTTCAGAGCGTGGCCATGCCTACCCCTTGACTTTAGACTTCTAGCCTCCAGAACTGAGAGAATACATTTCCGTTGTTCTAGGCACCGAGTCTGTGGTCCTCTGTTACAGCAAATGAACACACCTTGTATCCTGGCCTCCTCTGCAGAGCATCTGCTGAGGGTCAACCATCCCACCTCACCGAGGGAGGGGGCACCTCCATTCTGGGGAACTTGGACAGCCACCCAGTGCCAAGCACACTCTTCTCTTCAAAAGCCCACATCCCAGCCTGGTCATCCTTTTCTTCGTCAATAACCTTGGAGCACTCAAAAGTGATAAAAAACAATCACCTTATTTGTGTAATTCCTGCTCAGTTGAGAGTCAGAGAAGACCATTTTGCAATGAGTGCAGAGTCACGTTGGGGACATTCAGGAGGCTAATTTTCAAACACTGTGGCCTTTTTTCTTTTTTTGAAAGAGAAGTTGACTAATTTTATAACCAGCAGTGACATAATTCTACTTATTTCAGCAGAAAGAGCTGAAACAAGGGGCTCAATCAGCATATTTCATAAAGAGATTCACTGAGTCCAGGGATAAGGAAGGACTTATGGACTCTTAATCCCAACCCTGGATTATGAGCCTAGAAGACTGGACATGAAATCAAAACCATTCTCCCCTCAGGGTCTGCAAGATCAAAAGCTTCCTCTCGCAGGGCTCCTCCCCTCCCCACAGCCCCTACCCTGGGTCCCCCGCACCCCTACCACCTCTCCAGCAACATTCCTGCAGCAGCAGGAGATGCGGCTCTCCCCCCTCCACCCACCAGGACAGTGCAGCCTCAGAAGTCCCCTCCCCCATGGTCTACGGTGTATGAAACTGCTGTCGTTCACAGCAGGGGACATCGTGGAGCAAGTGAAGTACCAGATAAAGTCAGGTTCTGCCCTAAAAACCGGAATGCAAGGCCTGCATTTCCTTTTCCTCTGACACACACAGAAAGGGAACACAATTTATAAGCTAGATCAAAAGTGAGTCAAGGGACTTCCCTGCCGGTCCAGTGGTCAGGACTCTGCACTTACACTGCAGGAAGCACTGGTTCCATCCCTGGTGGGGGAACTAAGATCTCCCATGCGGTGGGATGTGGCCAAAAAAAAAAAAATTGAGTCAAAAGAAATGGACAGGGGACTTCCCTGGTGGCGCAGTGGTTGAGAATCTGCCTGCCAATGCAGGGGACACGGGTTTGAGCCCTGGTCCGGGAAGATCCCACATGCCGCGGAGCAACTAATCCCGTGCGCCACAACTACTGAGCCTGCGTTCTAGAGGCCGCGAGCCACAACTACTGAGCCTGTGCTCTAGAGCCCGCGAGCCACAACTACTGAGCCCGTGCACCACAACTACTGAGCCTGCGCTCTAGAGCCCGCGAGCCACAACTACTGAGCCTGTGTACCACAACTACTGAAGCCTGCGCACCTAGAGCCCGTGCTCGACAGCAAGAGGAGCCACCGCAGTGAGAAGCCCGCGCACCGCAATGAAGAGCAGCCCCCCACCCCGACTTGTGTAGAAATCAGCGATTTTTTAGAACGTGGCTGCTCTCATCTGCCGATGCTGGACTTCAGCTGCAACGTGTCCAGCCTCCAGCCAACCCTGCTCGCTTCAGACTGGCCCCCACAATTTGAATTGGCCCTGGCCAGTCCATCCTGTTACTGAAGGCAGTGGTTTTTGTATACTGACAGGCTCCCTCGGTTTGTCTCAATCTGAAGTCAAGGGGAGATTCTATTGGCAACCAAGGACCTCTGTGCAGTCCTGAATGGCGGGTTTTTCCTCCAGTTCCAAGGCTTGTTCCTATACTTGGTGCTCCAAAGTGTATAGTTATCCCGCCCCTTAGATTGTCTAGTTGGTGAATATATTGTGCAGTGTTAAGTACATCGCACGCTTAAAGCTGTTTGCCCATTTTGTCTTTATTTCAAAAATCTGAACAAATGACTAGCATATGCTTGAACTCTTGGTGAAATTTAAATGTTAATAAAATAGTATACAACCCCCCCAAAAAAAGAGTAGCCCCCGCTTGCCGGAAATAGAGAAAGCCCACGCACAGCAACAAAGACCCAACACAGCCAAAAATAAAATATATATATATATATAAAATAAATAAATTTATTTTAAAAAAAAGGACAGGAATTCCGCAGAAGTTCCTTCAGAGTCGGGGCCTTCCCTGAATCTGAGAAACCATCCTGCCGTGTCCTCGGGCATCATGCACGCAACGCCCTCCCACTGCTGGACAGGAAGGTCATTTCCTAGCATCCCTCCATCTCTTACTTGCCACACTTTGATAAGAGCGAAAAACTGCTCGGCTGCCAGCCAACCTTAGGGGGAAACCGAAAATTGAAACAGAAGCCACAGCTTTTCAAAACAGGCTGCTCTGGGACTCACACCACCCAAGAACTGCACCCATTCAGAGCATGAGCGTCGCAAACTCTTAAGTGTAAACTCCTAACACCAGCTCACTCACAGGGACAAGACCACCGGCTCTTCCAGCAACTCTGTACTTGACATATTCTGCCCCACTCCTGCCAAGGCCATCCCAGGACTGACTCAATCTTTCCCTCACTCCCTCCTGTTGAGCTGCCCCCAGTCCCCAGAAATGCAATCTCTGTCTTGATGCAGCAAATTATAAACCTGCTTTGTGGACCCTAAGGGGGTGCCGGGTGGTCTTTGACTGATGGGCACCAACCTCCAACGTGAGCAACCAGGGATCCACCTGCTCCCCAGATCCACACACACTGGTAGGCGGTGACCAGCTGGGAGGCGTGTGCTAGGTAGCTGGCGGCTGGTACTAGTTAAGAGGCCCAAGTGTGGAAATGAGAAGGAACCGTGCCAAGCGTGGAGGGCCCCTCACCCGTGCACACGCACATGCGAAGGTCACACAGAGGGAGGTGTGTGCACGCCGGGCTGACACACAGGGGAACCTTGCTGTCAGCCACCCTCCTTCCTTTCTGCCTGTCTGGGGATTTACTTGAGCAGAAGGACCCATCATCCCCATCTGCGCTGTTTCATGGTTTGGCCTCTACCACTTCAAGTCTTAAACATTTTAAGAAATCACTTGCATTCTTTTCACCTAAAGGGCCGCCCTTCTTCCTGTGGTTGGGGGAAAGATTTTAATGATTAACGACTAGTGAGTGAGGGCCTTTTATGTGCCTGATCCTTGCAGGGAATACAGCCTTCAACAAGACGGAGACCCCCGCACACCCCCATAACAGTTCCAGAATATCAGGGAGGGCAGTTTAAGGGGTGTGAGGGCTGCTGAGCCAACGGAGGGTGGAGGGCGAGGCATGCCCTTGCCTTAAGTTCGCTAAAGCTGCCCCCGACACAGAGAAAATGTGGGTGAGGCCTCAGAGGAAAGAGGGAAGGCCAGTGAGGGCCTGAGGCCACGGACACAACTGCTGGCCTGAACCCCCATTCCCCACTCCTGCAACTTGACCTGGACGGTTCTGAACAGACCCTCGCTAATTCGTGGGTGGGCCCAGGAGGCCGGTTCCATGGTCCTTCATGCAGCTGCAGCACCTCAGCCACGGTATCTTGCTGAAATTTGACAGAACAAAGGCCGAGGGCAGCAGCAGTGTCTCCCCATCTGCTCCTCCGTCCCCTCTTGCCTTCTGAACCCCCAGCTGGAGGGGCCTGCACATCCCATTCGAAAGTCAAGGTCATTTTCCCCCTTCTTTTTTCTGGTGCAGATCTAGCTGGAAGGCACATCCCCAAGAGCACAGCCCTGCAGAGCTGCTGGCGGTCTTGCGGGAGGCTGGGTGGCTTCTGTTTCCTGAGGGGCGGCTCGCATCACCTCCCCAGCTTGGGAAGAACATAGAACCCTTCACAGCTGCACAAGGACAGCCATTCAGCCCCCGAGACAATCAGGAATTCACTGGGACCAGGTTTTCCTTCTTCATGGACTGAAATGACTGTTTTATGTGCCTCTGGCTGAAATAAGGAGCATTTCTGTTGATTCCGGGTTCACCTAACTGAGCTCAGCTCCACGAGGAAGTTGAAGTTGGCTTGCAGTTCTCAGGCACACAGAAGGCTGAAAGAGCTGGTGTGTCAGCAGATATGGGCTGAATCACAAATCTGTTCAGGAAGTCCAAGATTAAAGTCCAGTTTATATTATTATGTAACAAATTTACCTGCCAAGCAACACATCCAGGCAAATAAATTGGAAATATTTTTGCACAGGATACAGCTGGGATACAAAACTCGTATTTATTTAAGACTTATGTGAACGGTAAATAAGGCCACTTCTGTGGAACCCCTGAAAAAGGCAGTTTAAACATTTGGAGCAGGAACGAAGGCCCTAAATACTCAGGAATGAGGAGCATCCTGCCAGGAAGATGAGTTCCTGGACCGCCAGGCAGGAAAGGGGGATTCTGAAATAAAAGGACTAGGAAAATGACACACATTCAGTCTTCATATCAAAGATAAATATTTCTAAAGTACAGGCATGAAAAAAAAAAGTCAAATACTTAAAAGTGAACTGTTGGGGCTTCCCTGGTGGCGCAGTGGTTGAGAATCTGCCTGCTAATGCAGGAGACACGGGTTCGAGCCCTGGTCTGGGAGGATCCCACATGCCGTGGAGCGACTAGGCCCATGAGCCACAACTACTGAGCCTGCGCGTCCGGAGCCTGTGCTCCGCAACAAGAGAGGCCGCGATAGTGAGTGGCCCCCGTTTGCCACAACTAGAGAAAGCCCTCGCACAGAAACGAAGACCCAACACAGCAAAAATAAATAAATTAATTAATAAACTCCTACCCCCAACATCTTCTTTAAAAAAAAAAAGTGAACTGTTGTTACCACTTCTGGAATGACACACTAAGAATCTCTGAAACCTACTACTCCATAAAAGGCATGACAGAACACTGGCAAAAACAGTGAAAATCAACTTTTTCAGAATTCTGGAAATTAAAGCCTTACAACAATTCAAAGAGAATTTACTCATGAAAAACAGCTGCATCTGGGTAAAACGCCTCGTGACAATGACTTGCCCTAATCTCATTCTCCTCTCCCCAGCTCCACAGCAGCCTTGAAAATCAAGAGCCCCACAATGACAACTGAAAACCAGGACCCATAGTCCCCCAGACCAGGCAGAAGAGATGGGGAGCTTCTCAAAAGCCAAATCCACTCCTCCCTAAATCGTCTTTGATTTGTGTGACGGTTCACACTACATTCTCAGGGCCTGTCTTCAGCCGACCAGACTCAAAAGCAATAAGCACATCCAGCACCCAGATCTTGGATTGTAACTACTACAGGTTTTCCTCGACTTACGATGGGGTTCCGTCTCAATAAACCCACCGTAAGTTGAAAATATCATAATCTGAAAATGCATTTACTACACCTAACCTACTGAACATCATAGCTTAGCCTAGTTTACCTGAAATGTCTCAGAACATTTACATTAGCCTATAGTTAGTTGGGCAAAATCATCTAACGTAAAGCCTAATCTATAATCAAGTGCTGACTATCTCATGGAATGTATTGAATACTGTACTGAAAGTGAAAAACAGGAGGTTGTCTGGGTACAGAATGGTCGTTAAGTTCTCGGTTGTTTACTCTTACGTTGCAGGGCTGCCCATCATGAGAGCGCATTCTACCACATACCACTTAGCCCAGGGAAAAGATCGTAACTCAAAAACCCAAGCGTGCTTTCTACTGAATGCACATCACTTTCACACCATCGTGTGTGAAAATCACTAAGTGGAACCATTTTAAGTTGGGGACTGTCTTCTCAATTAAAAGGAATCTGGGCTCCTTAGAGAAATGGCCCATTCAAGGGCCAAGGTAGGAACATACAAAACAAGCCTGGAGCACCTCTTCCAAGTTCTTAAAGCTGTCGGCAGGATTCAGTAATTTGTGGTTTTAAGACTGAGGCTCCCGTTTCTTCCCTGTCGTTCTGGATACAGTTCTGGATACACGGCCCTCTCGAAACAGGGCAGCTTACTTCAAGGCTAGTAGGGGAATCTGACGCTTCTAATCTTTGACTTCAGGAAGAGCCCAGTCTCTTCCAAGGATTCATTTGATTAGTTAGGCTCCACCTGGGATCATCTCCCTTTTGATTAACTCAGAATCAACTGATTTGAGATCTTAGTTACACCAAAGGTAAAAACCACTTCATCTCTGGCATATAATGTACGTTAACCATGGGAGTGAAGTCCATCCTACTCACAGTAATGCTCACACCCAGCACGTTATACAGGCTGTGTTCACTGGGGACGAGGAATCTTGGGAGCCGTCTTAGAATTCTACTTCCCACAAAGGGGGTGGGAAAAAGGGAGGATACAGGGAATCACTTGTTTTCATTAAAAACCTTTTTATGTTTTCATAATTCATTAATCCAAAATAAATCCCATAACAAATTTTATTTCACAGTAAATTTTTCCCTATATACATATGTAATTTCATTTCAAAATTACATTCAACCAAATCTAAATGTCAGTAACTTAATAAGAGCCACCATTTTTAATGTACCAATAAGAAAAAATAACCTGCCAATGAAAATATGATATTCTATCAACTGTAAAGTACATCCCAATTTCAGAGGTGTCGACCACAAGAATAAATACACTCGTTTCTTACTGTGTGCTGCCTACAGGAGCCCAGACGGTGAATACAGCCTCCGGTGAAGAGGGCGGTGAGTGGGGACCCATGGCCTTCGGATGGACAAAAGCAGCTTATCCTTGGCTCACATGTATTAGCCTGCCTTTGGCTGCAAGTAATATAAAGTCCAAATCAAAATGGCTTAAACAGTAGGGAGAATATATGATTTCATGTGCCATAACATGAAATCTGAAGGTTGGCTATCTCCTCTCTAAGAGTGGAGAATTCCATGGTTCAGTTGTTCTCACGGACCCAGCTTCTTCCCATCTCTTTTCTCTGTCATCTTCAGCTGCTTAGCTGGCTCCCCTTGAGGTCCCTAAGACAGCTGCATCAGTTCTGGGAGTCTATTTAGACACGGCAACGTCTAACCTCTTCCCGTCTGTCTCAAGAGATGTTAGCTTTTCCAGAAGCACACCAGAGGACATGAATTCGTATTTAAAGCTTAAACCGGGGCTTCCCTGGTGGCGCAGTGGTTAAGAATCCGCCTGCCAATGCAGGGAACACGGGTTCGAGCCCTGGTCCGGAAAGATCCCACATGTCGCGGAGCAACTAAGCCCATGAACTACAACTACTGAGCCTGCGCTCTGGAGCCCGCACACGACAACGAGAAGCCCACGCACTGCAACAAAGAGTAGTACCCACTCACCACAATTAGAGAAAAAGCCCGGGCACAGCAACGAAGACCCAATACAGCCAAAAAACAAACAAACAAAAAAACAACAAATAAAGCTTAAGCCAATTACTGGCAAGAATGGCACTTCCATTAGTTGTTGAGACCAGTGGTTTTCAATGGCTGTATGTAGAATCATCTGGAAACTACTGAAAAATCTCATGTCCACATCCCAGGCTTCCCCCCAAACTCCCCAAAATCACAATTTCTGGGAGTGGGCCCCAGGCATCAGTATTTTTTTAACCCCTCAATGGTTATGTTTATTAAAACTAGTCAGTGAACTGAGGTACCTGTGCTGGAAGTCAGGAATCCTATTAAGACAGGGAGCAGGTCATTCAATACCTCTGCGCCTGAATTCCTGACATTCTACAGCTAGATCAAGTTAACACACTGGAAGACTACATACGTGACTTATATTCTCTTACCAAATGACAAAAATTGAGTTTTGCTGTCACGTGGCTTTCAGTAACTGACTGTAAAAAAGTTATATGAACCTGTCACAAAGAATCTTAGAAATAAGAATTCTCTCCATTCTACTCAGTGATTTCCATAATGAAGACCTACGTAAGAACCATTTTTATGAAGTATTATTAGAAGAGTTAGGCTTTGCACCCTCCCTCTTTTCTGAAAATGAGAGGTAAATAGATAACCACTTCATCCTTTTTGTTTTGGCTCCAAAAGAGATCAGAGATAGGGCTTCCCTGGTGGTCCAGTGGTTAAGACTCCATGCCTCCACTGCAGGGAGCATGGGTTCAATCCCTGGTCGGGGAACTAAGATCCTGCATGCCACGCAGTGCAGCCAAAAGAATTTTTAAAAAGATCAGAGATAAATTTAATACAGCCATGATAACCATGCTGACCAAATGACATGTAAATCCATGTACAGCTTTCCCCATTACAACTTTCTTGCTTATATTTCCTCTGGTTCAGACTTTTTTTACCTATGGTATTATTATACTCATACTTGCTTGGAGCTGCATCAAGGGTCAGTGAGATTTACTTCATAAGAGGAAACCCAAGGGAGCAGAGAGGAGCAGAGGCCAATGGGCACTAAAGCCTTGTATGGCCGAGATGGCCAGACTTCAGAGCACTTACAACCAGGCAGACAGACAGACCCTGATTCAAGGTACAACACAGTGGAGGCATGACTGAAGCAGTACATTGGGAAATCTGCTCTGAGGAAAAGCTCTCCTTAGAGAATTGTAGAGAAGAAAGTGGAAATTGGAGGCTGCAGTCCAGTTAGAAAGGGCTGTAATAACCCACAGACTAGAGACCCACAGCCTGATGGCTGCTTTAGGTGCACAGGGCACATCTGAGGGAAAACGTCTCTCCCTCAACTTGATTTAACACAAGTTAAGAGATTTCACTGACACAGTGATGTTTGCCTCTTCAAAATAATGATAGTTGTAGCTATTTAAACTTCTCTGATTCTCACTCCCTCAAATCTCTGCTTGGTCTTTTAAGTTTACAGGTGAGATGGGTACTGCCTCTTGGAATATAAGAATTACTGTTTTCTCATACATAAACTTTATGTCAGCCAATGTTAGCTCATGTACAGATTGGCCATAAAATGTACCTTCTACAACTGTGCCCTATGACAAGATCCTGAATTCCTTTACACTGTATGTGATCTTTAAAGAAGATATGAAGTATCAATTCTACAGGTAATATAACCACTCCCTTGCACAATTTCATTAAATTATTGAAGCTTCTTGTAATGAACCCTCTTAAAGCATCAACTCAGCCCCTCTCCCCTGTGACTTCCTCTGGACGATTCTAGTGCATTATCTTTCCCTCCTTCCTAGCACAGCCATGGAGTGAACGTGGAAGACTGCAATGGGCGCTGAGAGGTGACGCACTTGCAGCTCACATACTCCTGGTGCTAAGGGCCCAGGATCCATCGTTGTTTCTTACTTTCCCAGGTCTTGTCTGATATACCTTTGCTTGAGTATAAGCAATTCCCTTTCTTGCTTTTGTGGGATTAGGTTACAACCAAAATAATTCTGACTCATATTTTCAAAAAAGACTTTGGTAAGAAGCGTCACTAACTTTGGTGGACTCTAATGTATACAGCAAGTTAGTGATGCTATTATTTTTCCCAGCAATAAAACAATATTATGATAATAGTTTCAATTTCATTTTTCTAATAATAATCAGTACCACTATATAAAAGTACATATTTAGAATCTTATTATTCATGCTTGGAAATTTTTGTATTGCAATATTATATTAAAAATATCACCACACTCCTAAAATTTATGTTCTGCAAGTGTATAATCTGACTACAGTTTATGAACCAATGAAAAAGATAACCATTCTTATATTTTAACAACAAAAAATTTAAGAACTCCAGGTTTAGGAATGGTATAGCAAGAGACACTGATCCGTTTTATTTATAACAGTAGGAAATCGGAAACAACTTTTTCGTTCACCAATAGGAAACTGGTTTTAAAAAATCACAGAACCATAATTTAAGCCATAAAACAGAACTGCGAGCAAACAATAAAAATGTTGTGAATGTATTTAATGACATGAAAAGATCTAGCTGTATATTCATTGTCTATTATCCCAATGTCTTCCCAGTGGAACATAGTAGTTTTCTCTCTTCCATCCTCACTCAGCCTAACCTTCTTCCTATTTTATTGAGAAAACGCAATCAATCAGAAGAGACTTCTGCAATATATGGCCACAACGTTTACCCACCAGCCAGCATCTCTGTCACATATGCTCCTCCCCTGTTTCAATGGCTGGAACCATCCTGGTGAAGACCAACCCTTCACTTAGACACTACATTCATCCCTCAGCGCCACCCACTGAAGAGGTGCACATCACTGTAATGACACAAGAGGGCGCTTTAAGTGAGGAATCTTGTAAACCACTCCAAATCAAGTCTTGAATAGTCTTCAAGAGGCAGACACAAGCACTCTTCATCCATACAAAGCTACAGAAGAAAAGAGAAAACAAAAACACATGAGCTGGTAAAGATTTTACCAACTTAGCTACCGACCCCACCAACAACAACATGCACGGAAGAAAACTAACACAAAAATCCAAGCTGGATTAAATATCCCAGTTTAGGTATATGGAAAAAAAAAAAAAAACAACTTGAATTGCAATTCAAAAACTAAGTCCAAAACTGAACCAAAAAAATGGAAGTAGCCATAAAAAAGAATGAAATTGAGTTATTTGTAGTGAGGTGGATGGACCTAGGGTCTGTGGAAGTCAGAAAGAGAAAAACAAATCCACCAAAAACAACATGCAAAGAAGAAAACTAACACAAAAATCCAAGCTGAATTAAATATCCCAGTTTAGGTATATGGAAAAAAAAAACAAACAACTTGAATTGCAATTCAAAAACTAAGTCCAAAACTGAACCAAAAAAATGGAAGTGGCCATAAAAAAAGAACGAAATTGAGTTATTTGTAGTGAGGTGGATGGACCTAGGGTCCGTGGAAGTCAGAAAGAGAAAAACAAATACCATACGCTAACACATATATATGGAATCTAAAAAAAAAAAAAAAAGGTTCTGAAGAACCTAGCATCAGGACAGGAATAAAGACGCAGACATACATAGAGAATGGACTTGAGGACACGGGGAGGGGGGAGGGTAAGCTGGGATGAAGTGAGAGACTGGCATGGACATATATACACTACCAAATATAAAATAGCTAGCTAGTGGGAAGCAGCCACATAGCACAGGAAGATCAGCTCGGTGCTTTGCGACCGCCTGGAGGGGTGGGATAGGGAGGGTGGGAGGGAGGGAGACACAAGAGGGAGGAGATATGGGGATATATGTACATGTATAGCTGATTCACTTTGTTCTAAAACAGAAACTAACACACCATTGTAAAGCAATTATACTCCAATAAAGATTAAAAAAAAAGTAATGAAACAAGAGTTGACTGACCCCAGAAATGACAGAAGAAACAGTAATCACATCAAAAATGAAGACTATAATACAGACCAGATTTGAATGGAAACTTAATAAGGGTAAATGGACAAAAGTGGAAGAAGAAGAAGAATAAAAATTAGATGAAGAAAGTAAAACGAAGAGCAAAAAAAAGAAAAACCATCACAGAGATAACATAATATACATAGTAACTATAAATCAAACATTCTGTCATTTCAATAAATGTGAACGGATTAATTCACTTAGCAAAAGAAAAACATGGATTTCTGGCTTGGCTCACAGAGCAAAACCCAACTATATGCACTATTAAAGAAACAAACCTAAACTGACTCAGAAAAGCTAAAAATAAAATGATGGGCCAATGAATATTAAAAGCAAACGCAAACAAATCTCTGGCTGCAATGTAGAATCTGAAACCACAACAAGAAATTTTCTGTACTGTTACATTAAAATCTATTAATCCACACTGTAGGTTGGATGTATATTTTACACAGGCATGCTTTATAATATCATGCATTATTTATTTGGAAAATATTACCTTACTAATTTATGCAGATCTTTCGAATGCTTCATTCTATAGCATTTTAAGAATCACATTCTTTAATATCATCACCAACCAATCTTACCAAAAAGTCTTTAAGTACAGGAAAGCTTTCAAGCTCACAGAGGCAGATCAAATGTTCCAAAACTGTAATTTTTGCTCAAAAGCCAGAACTTTATCATCAATAACATACACTTTCAGTTGTCTTTCTTGAAGTGACAGGGCCACTCCACAGATTCATCTGTGAAAATCTACTTGCCAAACATCCACATCTGAAAAAACCAAACAGTTTGCCCCTGAGTTTTTTTTTTTTTTTCTTTTTCTTTTTTTGGTTGTGTTGGGTCTTCATTGCTGCACACTGGCTTTCTGTAGTTCTGTTGAGAGGGGGGCCACTCTTCGCTGTGGTGCGCGGGCTTCTCATTCCAGTGGCTTCTCTTGTTGCAGAGAACAGGCTCCAGGTGTATGGGCTCAGTAGTTGTGGCTCGTGGGCTCTAGAGAGCAGGCTCAGTAGTTGTGGCACACGGGCTTAGTTGCTCCATGGCATGTGGGATCTTCCCAGACCAGGGATCAAACCTGTGTCCCCTGCCCTGGTAGGCAGATTCCTAACCACTGTACCACCAGGGAAGTCCCTGCCTCTGAGTTATTCTTTCAAGTAAAAGAGTATTCATGAAAAGGTGTTCAACATCACTAATTAGGGAAATGCAAATCAAAACTACAACGAGATAACCACCTTTTATACCCATTAGGTAGGCTACTGTCAAAACAACTGAAAATAACAAGTGTTGATGAGAATGGGAGAAATTGGAACCCTGTGTACTGTTGGTGGAAATGTAAAAATGGTACAGCCTCTTGGAAAACAGTATGGCGGTTCCTCAAAAAATTCAAAATAGAATTATCACATGATCCAGCAATTCTGCTTCTGGGTATATACTCAGAATTGAAAGCAAGGTTTCAAAAAGATATCTGCACATCCATGGTCACAGTAGCGTTATTCACAATAGTTAAAACATGGAAGCAACCCAAGTAACCACTGACAGATGAGCGGTTAAGCAAAATGTGGTAGATATATACAATGGAAATTTTTTTTTTTTTAATTTTTTGGCTGCGCCGTGCAGCATGTGGGATCTCGGTTCCCCGACCAGGAATCGAATCCGCACCCCCTGCATTGGGAGTGCAGAGTCTTAACCACTGGACCGCCAGGGAAGTCCCAATACAATGGAATATTATTCAGCCTTAAAAAGGACTGAAATTCCTAAATATCCTACAATATGGATGAACCTTGAAGATACAGGTTAAGTGAAATAAGTCAGTCTCGAAAAGATAAATACTGTATGATTCCACTTACAAGAGGTACCTTGAGTAGTCAAAAATCATAAAGACAGAAAGTAGAATGGTGATTGCCAAGGGCCTGGGGAAGGGTGAAATGGGGAGTTCTTCTTTAAGGAGTATGAAGTTACAGTTTTGCAAGATGCATGGCGGCGGTGGTTGCACAACGATATGCCTGTACTCAAATACCAGTGAATCATACACTTAAAAATGGTTACGATGGTAAATATGTTATGTGTATTTTACCACAATTTAAAAAAAAAAAGCATCCATCCATTCCTATCTTCTCAAGTATTTATTTTCAAATAAGGAACAAGCGTTGAATTTTGAAGGAAGTCTTTTCAGCATCTACAGAAATAATCATGAAATGAAGGACTTCCATTTTGCTGTTTTTCCATGATAATCCTTGTAAAACTACATGACTTTTAAAACTATCTAAATATACTACCTTGATGAAAAATATTTAATGAAACAAACTTCTAGGATATAAATCAAATAGTACATTGAGAGAAATTTATAGGTTTAGATGTATGTATTAGAAAAGGAAACAATCAATTTTGAGCAAAATAAGCTCAAAGAATGTAAAATGAATGCTATAATAAAGAAGAGAAATTAATGAAATGAAAGATTAATATAAAACAGAATTAACAAAAGCAAAGTTGGTTCTTTATAAAGGATAATAGAACTGTTAAACCTCCAGAAAAGTTGATCAAAAAGAATAAAAGGGGCTTCCCTGGTGGTACAGTAGTTAAAAATCTGCCTGCCAATGCAGGGGAACAGGTTTGAGCCCTGGTTCGGGAAGATCCCACATGCTGCGGAGCAACCAAGCCTGTGCGCCACAACTGCTGAACCTGCGCTCTAGAGCCTGCGAGCCACAGCTATTGAGCCCGCGTGCCACAACTACTTAAGCCCTCGTGCCTAGAGCTCATGCTCCACAACAAGAGAAGCCACTGCAATAAGAAGCCCGCGCAGTGCAACGAAGAGTGGCCCCCCGCTCGCCACAACTAGAGAAAGCCCACGCACAGCAACAAAGAAACAAAAGCAGCCAAAAGTAAATAAATAAATTTATAAAAAAAAGAATAAAAGGCACAAATAATCAATATAAGGAATAAAAAGGCAGCTATAATTTCAGATGCTACAGATATTAAGAAGAGAATATCATGATTATGCCAAAACATTCAAAAAGTTTTAAATTAGAAAACTTTGTTTATCTCAGGAATGCAAGGGTAGCTTTACATTTCTAAACCCATAGATATAATTCGTCACATTAGCAGAATAGAAAAACTCGTGCTCATCTCAAAAGAATTCCAAAAAATCCAACATTTACATCTATTCACGATTATAAAACAAAGAAACAAAAACCTCTGAAACTTTTATCAAACTACTATTTGAAGGGAATTTCCTTAATCTGATAAAGAGTATCTACCAGAAAATCACAGCAAAGATTGCAGTCAATTGAGGAAGTATTAACAGCGGTTCCTTTAACATCTAGGACAAAAGTGTACTATCACTACTTTTATTTAAAATTGTAGGGGAATTCCCTGGTGGGTCCAGCGGTTAAGACTCCACACTTGCACTGCAGGGGGCAGTGGTCCAATCCCTGGTCAGGGAACCAAGATCCTACATGCAGTGCGGTGCAGCCAAGAAAAAACTGTACTGCCACAAAGGCTTGAGCATAAGTGTGCACTGAAGCTTTACTGATAACAGTCAAATGTCCATCAACAGATGCGTGGATAAACAAACTGAAGTATATCCGTCCAAAAGAATACAATTCAGCAATAAAAAGAAATGCACTCTGCTGCACAAAAGACACAAACACAAAAGAGTATATTACAGGACTCCACTCATATGAAATTCTAGAACTGGCAAAATGAATCTTTCCTTACTGAAAGAATACCAGTGGTTGCCTGGGACCTGATGGGGGGGAAGAATGGATTGTAAAGTGTCACATGGGGACATTTTGGGGTGCTAACTGTGGTAGTGGTTACATGGGTATGTATATGTGTTAAAATTCACTAAACTGCATACCTAAAATGGGTGCAATTTATTGCATGTAATGTATACTTTAACACAGTTGTTTTTTTTAAGATGTATGTATATATTTATTCATTATTTATGGCTGCGTTGGGTCTTCGCTGCTGCGCACGGGCTTTCTCTAGTTGCGGTGAGCGGGGGCTACTCTTCATTGTGGTGAACGGGCTTCTCATTGCAGTGGCTTCTCTTGTTGTAGAGCATAGGCTATAGGCACGCAGGCTTCAGCAGTTGCGGGACATGGGCTGAGGAGTTGTGGCTCACAGGCTCTAGAGCACAGGCTCAGTAGTTGTGGCTCACGAGCTTAGTTGCTCCGCGGCATGTGGGATCTTCCTGGACCAGGGCTCGAACCCATGTCCCCTGCATCGGCAGGCGGACTCTCAACCACTGCATCACCAGGGAAGCCCCAAAATCATTTTTTTAATACAATCTTTGTTATATGTTAAATATTTATTTATTTATTTATTTAGGCTGCATTGGATCTTAGCTGCAGTACGTTAGTTGCAGTACACCTTAGTTGCAGTACACTGAGGCATGCGGGCTTCTTAGTTGCAGCATGCATGCAGGATCTAGTTCCCCAACCAGGGATCGAACCCAGGCCCCCTCCATTGGGAGCATGGAGTCTTACCCACTGGACCACCAGGGACGTCCCCCAGAAATCAAAATCTTTGACATAGAAATCTTTTTTTGATATAAAAATCTTTTTGATACAGAAATCAAAAGGATTATAAAATAATTCTATGAACAAATTTATACCAATAAAGTAGACAACTTTTAGATGAAATGGAAAAATTAATAAGAAGTACAAATTACCAAAACTTACTCAAGAAAAAAATAATCTGAATAAACCTATAAAAAGGAAAGACACTGAATCTGTTTGTAAAATCTTCTGTTAAAGAAAAGCTCAGGCTCAGCTGTCTTCACTGGTGAATTCTACCAAACAATTAAAGAAAAAATAATACTAATCCTTCAAAAACTCTTCCAGAAAATAAAAGAAGAAAGGACACTACTCAGCTCACCCTAGGAGACCAGTATTACCAATACCAAAGCTAGAAAAAGAGATCACAAAGAAAAAAAAGCTACACATGAATACACATTATGAACAAAGATAGAAATCCTTAATAAAATATTAGCAAAGCAAATCCCAAAATATATAAAGTAGATTATACACCATGCCCAGGTAGATTTATCTCAAGAGCACAAGACTGGTTACATGTTCAAATATGCCATATTAATGTAGGATGTCGTATAATAGGATAAAGGGGGAAAATGGTATGAGCATCTCAACAGTGGAAAAAGCATTTGACAAAATCCAACACCCATCCATGATAAAAGCTCTCAATAAACTAGGAATAGAAGAGAGCTTCCTCAAATTAACAGAGTATGCTTCAAAAACCTACAGCAAAAATTACACACAATGATGAAGGACTGAACGCTTTTCCCTAATATCAGGAAAAAGACAATGATGCCCACTCTCTCACTTCTATTCAGCGCTGTAAAGGAGTTTCTAGCCAGTGAAATCAGGCAAGAAAAAGAAATAAAAAGCACACAGATTAGAAAGGAGGAAGTAAAACTATCTTTACTCTCAGATAACATGATCCTACATGTAGAAATTCCTAAGGGACACCACACACACACACACACACACACACACACACACACATACACACACAAACCTACTAGAGCTAATAAGTGAGTTCAGCAGAGTCTCAGGAAACAAGATCAATAAACAAAACTTAATTCTCTAAATACAGCAAATGAATGACCGAAAAATGAAGTTTAAAAACCAATTCCATTCAACAACAGCATCAACCAGAATAAAATCTGTAGGAATAAATTTAACAGAAAAAGTGTAAACAGTACACTTGTACAATGAAAGCTACAAAACACTGAGAGAATTAAAAATCTAAATGAATGAAGATGTTCACAGATCAGAAGACTCAATATTATTAACACGGCAATCCTCCACAGATTGAATGCAAACTGTCAAAATCCCAGCATAGGTTTTGGTTTTTTGTTTTGACATCTTTATTGGAGTATAATTGCTTTACAATGGTGTGTTAGTTTCTGCTTTACAACAAAGTGAATCAGTTATACATATACATATGTTCCCATATCTCTTCCCTCTTGCGTCTCCCTCACTCCCCCCCTCCCTATCCCACCTCTCTAGGTGGTCACAAACCACCTACCTAATCTCCCTGTGCCATGCGGCTGCTTCCCACTAGCTATCCACCCTACATTTGATAGTGTATATATGTCCATCCCACTCTCTCACTTTGTCACAGCTTACCCTTCCCCCTCCCCATATACTCACGTCCATGCTCTAGTAGGTCTGTGTCTTAATTCCCGTCTTACCCCTAGGTTCTTCATGACCTTTTTTTTTTTTCTTAGATTCCATATATATGTGTTAGCATATGGTATTCGTTTTTCTCTTTCTGACTTACTTCACTCTGTATGACAGACTCTAGGTCCGTCCACCTCAGTACAAATAACTCAATTTCATTTCTTTTTATGGCTGAGTAATATTCCATTGTATATATGTGCCACATCTTCTTTATCCATTCATCTGTTGATGGACATTTAGGTTGCTTCCATGTCCTGGCTATTGTAAACAGAGCTGCAATGAACACTGTGGTACGTGACTCTTGTTGAATTATGGTTTTCTCAGGGTATATGCCCAGTACTGGGATTGCTGGGTCGTATGGTAGTTCTATTTTTAGTTTTTTAAGGAACCTCCATACTGTTCTCCATAGTGGCTGTATCAATTTACATTCCCACCAACAGTGCAAGAGTGTTCCCTTTTCTCCACACCCTCTCCAGCATTTACTGTTTCTAGATTTTTTGATGATGGCCATTCTAACCAGTGTGAAGTGATACCTCATTGTAGTTTTGATTTGCATTTCTCTAATGATTAATGATGTTGAGCATTCTTTCATGTGTTCGTTGGCAATCTGTATATCTTCTTTGGAGAAATATCTATTTAGGTGTTCTGCCCATTTTTGGATGGGGTTGTTTTTTTGTTATTGAGCTGCATGAGCTGCTTGTAAATTCTGGAGATTAATCCTTTGTCAGTTGCTTCATTTGCAAATATTTTCTCCCATTCTGAGGGTTGTCTTTTGGTCTTGTTTATGGTTTCCTTTGCTGTGCAAAAGCTTTGAAGTTTCATTAGGTCCCATTTGTTTATTTTTGTTTTTATTTCCATTTCTCTAGGAGGTGGGTCAAAAAGGATCTTGCTGTGATTTATGTCATAGAGTGTTCTGCCTATGTTTTCCTCTAAGAGTCTGATGGTTTCTGGCCTTACATTTAGGTCTTTAATCCATTTTGAGTTTACTTTTGTGTATGGTGTTAGGGAGTGTTCTAATTTCATACTTTTACATGTACCTGTCCAGTTTTCCCAGCACCACTTACTGAAAAGGCAGTCTTTTCTCCACTGTATATTCTTGCCTCCTTTATCAAAGATAAGGTGACCATACGTGCGTGGGTTTACCTCTGGGCTTTCTATCCTGTTCCATTGATCTATATTTCTGTTTTTGTGCCAGTACCATAGTGTCTTGATTACTGTAGCTTTGTAGTATAGTCTGAAGTCAGGGAGTCTGATTCCTCCAGCTCCGTTTTTTTCTCTCAAGATTGCTTTGGCTATTCGGGGTCTTTTGTGTTTCCATACAAATTGTGAAATTTTTTGTTCTAGTTCTGTGAAAAATGCCATTGGTAGTTTGATAGGGATTGCACTGAATCTGTAGATTGCTTTGGGTAGTAGAGTCATTTTCACAATGATTCTTCCAATCCAAGAACATGGTGTATCTCTCCATCTATTTGTATCATCTTTAATTTCTTTCATCAGTGTCTTATAATTTTCTGCATACAGGTCTTTCGTCTCCTTAGGTAGGTTTATTCCTAGATATTTTATTCTTTTTGTTGCAATGGTAAATGGGAGTGTGTTCTTGATTTCACTTTCAGATTTTTCATCATTAGTGTATAAGAATGCCAGAGATGTCTGTGCATTAATTGTGTATCCTGCTACTTTACCAAATTCATTGATTAGCTCTAGTAGTTTTCTGGTAGCATCTTTAGGATTCTCTATGTATAGTATCATGTCATCTGCAAACCGTAACAGCTTTACTTCTTCTTTTCCAATTTGGATTCCTTTTATTTCTTTTTCTTCTCTGATTGCTGTGGCTAAAACTTCCAAAACTATGTTGAATAAGAGTGGTGAGAGTGGGCAACATTGTCTTGTTCCTGATCTTAGTGGAAATGGTTTCAGTTTTTCACCATTAAGGACAATGTTGGCTGTGGGTTTGTCATATATGGCCTTTATTATGTTGAGGCCTCTATGCCTACTTTCTGCAGGGTTTTTATCATAAATGGGTGTTGAATTTTGTTGAAAGCTTTCTCTCCATCTATTGAGATGATCATATGGTTTTTCTCCTTCAATTTGTTAATATGGTGTATCACGTTGATTGATTTGCGTATATTGAAGAATCCTTGCATTCCTGGGATTAAACCCCACTTGATCATGCTGTATGATCCTTTTAACGTCCAGCATACGTTTTTTGCAGAAATTTACAAGCTGATCCTAAAATTTACATGGAAAAGCAAAATACAGGATAGCCACAACAATCTTGGAGAAGAAGAACAAAACTAGACAGCCTGCAATTCCTTATTTCAAAACTTAGTACAGTCACTCCTCCATATCTGCAACTTCCGCATCCACAGATTCAATCAACTGTGGATCAAAAATATTTGGGAAAAAGAATCCCAGAAAGTTCCAAAAAGCATAACTTGAACTTGCCGTGCGTCAGCAACTATCCGCGCAGCATTTACACTGTATTTTAGGTATTTTGAGTCACCTAGAGATGGTTTAAAGCATACAAGAGAATGTCCTTAGGTTATCTGCAAATATGCCATTTTATATAAGGGACTTGAGCATCCATGGATTTTAGTATTTGTGGGATCCTACAACCAATTCCCCTTGGATACCAAAGAACAACTATATAAAGTTACAGTGATCAAGACAGTGACAGTATATAAGGATAAACATTATAGATCAAGAGAACACAACTGAGAGCCCAGAAATAAATCCTTACATTTAGTTCAACTGATTTTTGACAAAGGTGCCAAGGCAACTCAGTGGGGAAAGGGTAGTTTTTTTAAATGCTTGCTGGAACAATTGGGTATCTATATGCAAAACAAAAATTTGGATCCTAACTCACACCATTCCCAAAAATTAACTCAAAATGAATCACAGACATAAATATAAGAGCTAAAACTATTAAAACGAATTTAGAACATAAAAGTGAATCTTGTGACCTTGGATTAGACAAAGAATTTTTAGATGAAACACCAAAAGCATGATCCATGATGGAAAAAAACTGATAGTGTACTACAACAAAATGAAAACGTTCATGCTTCAATAGACACTCTTTTTAAAAGGCAAGCACAAATTGGGACAAAAAGACAAAGCCACAGATTGAGACAAAATATTTACAAATTATATATCTGATAAAGGATTTGTATCCAACATATATAAAGAACTCTTACAACTCAATAATAAGCTTACAACCCAATTAAAAAATGGGCAAAGATCTGAATCCACCAACAGCACATGAAAATATGCTCAACACCATTAGCCATTAGAGAAATGCAAATTACAACTACAATGAGATTCCAGCTCACCCCTAACAGAAAAGCTATAATCAAAACAGCTGACAATAACAAGCATTGGTGAGGATGTGAAGAAACTAAAATCTTCCCACAATGCTGTCTGGAATGTAAAATAATGCAGCCACTTTGTAAAACAATGTGGCAGTTCTTAAAAAGTTAAACATGTATTTACTGTCGGACCCAGAAATTCCACTAAAGTAGTAACCTACTCAAGATAAATAAAAATGTATGTCTGCAAAGCTAATAATAAGCTCATCCTGATTCTTCCGCCTACCAATACTTCCTTGATGCAACCTAAGGTTTTCTGTGATCTCAAGTAGTCACCTCTTGATCCCATGACCTAGAAATAAGTCATCCCTGCTTGAGGAAAAAGTACTTCAAATTAACACAGGTCCAAACCTACCCTGAACTGACAGCCACCCACCAGCACCAAAAAGTTTCACAAAACCCACCTGTTCCTAATTGTACCACCAAAAGGGAAAAAAGTCCTTAGATGAGAAGTTCCTCAAGAGAATATTCATTTATGCATTTGGTAGCTTCGTAACATTGCTTTTGTGTGCTATCTCCAAGGCATATTTTGACAATATATTTAGAATTCTCATTTTCCAAAAAAAAAAAAAAAGTACGTCCACAACACAAAGATTCATACACAAATGCTCACAGCAGAATTATTCATAATAACTAAAAATTGGAAATAACACAAATATCAATTGTTGAAAGGATTAAAAAAAAGTGGTATACCCATACAATGGAATAATGGAGCAATTACTTTTTTTAAAAATCACTGATATATGCTAAAGCATTGATGAATCTCAAAACCATTACACTATATGAAAAGAGCCAGAAGCAAAAGACCACATGCTGGGGCTTCCCTGGTGGCGCAGTGGTTGAGAATCCACCTGCCAAGGCAGGGGACACGGGTTCGAGCCCTGGTCTGGGAAGATCCCACTTGCCGTAGAGCAACTAAGCCCGTGTGCCACAACTACTGAAGCCCACACACCTAGAGACCATGCTCCGCAACAAGAGAAGCCACTGCAACGAGAAGCTCGCACACCACAACTATAGAGAGCCTACGCGCAGCAAAGAAGACCCAACTCAGCCAAAAATAAAAAAACAAAACAAAAACAAAAAAAGACCACATGTTGAAATTTATATGAAATACCCGGAAAAGGCAAATCTAGAAAATTCATTAGTGGGATTGGAAAGTGACTGCAAATGGGTAAAAGGAATCTTTTGGGGGTGTCAAAAACCTTCTAAAACTAGATTTTGTGATGCTATGCAACTCTGTAAATTTACCAAATAATATTGAATTATACACTTACAACAAGTGATATATAAATCATACCTCAACAAAGCTGTTTTTAAAAAAACTAACAAAGTAAAAGGGTCCAAAATAGTCAAGGTGCTCCTGAAGAACAACATTAGAAAAATTATCAAACTATATCAAAATCCAACAAAGCTCCAGTAATTAAGGCAGTAGAGTACTAGAGCAAAAGACAAAAGGAACAGAACAGAGACCCCAGAAATAGACCTCTGTTTGAAGGAAACTCGACATATACCAGAGAGGGCATTACAAATCAGTGGGGAAAGGGCAGTCTTTTCATTTGAATGGTTCTGGGAGATTGGTTATCCGTATGGGGTAAAAAAAGAAAATCAAGTCCCTATAGCACACTGTATAAAAAAAAAAAAAAACAATTAGTCTTAATTCTTCCCTTTTCCCTATACCCACAGCTACCCTCTTTTTCGTGTAATTAAAAAAATTTTTTATTGAGGTATAATTGACATTTAACATTATACTGGCTTTAGGTGTACAACATAATAACTCAGTATTTGTATAGATTGAGAAATGATTGCTACAGTAAGTCTAGTTACCACCTAACACCATACATACTTAACTTTTAGGATTTACTCTCTCAGCAACTTTCAAGTATGCTCTACAACATTACTGACTATAGTCACCATGCCGTACACTACAGCCCCATGACCTATTTATTTTATTGCTGGAAGTTTGTACCTCTTGACCCCTTTCTTCACCTGTTTCACCCACTGCCCAATCCCCATCCCTTCTGGTAACCACCACTCTGTTCTCTGAATCTATGATTTTGGTTTGGTTTTATTTGTCCATTTGTTTTGTTTTTTAGACATAAGTGAAATCATAACGGTATATTTCTTTCTCTGACTTATTCTGCTTAGCATAATTCCCTCAAGGTCCCTTCAGAAAAATTTTCATGTAATTTAGCAACTCCTCCCACATGGAAAGTACAGAAAGTAGAGTATACTTTCCTACTCCCTAACTTTGGGCTTGCTTTGTGACTTACTTTGGTCAATGGGTTGTAAGTAAACATGATGTGATACAAACAGGGCCTAGCCCTCTTGTCCTTCTGCCAATGCCATGAGAAAAACATGCCCCAGCTAGCCCCTTGGTCCCAGGAGGAGAGTGAAACAAATGTGGGGCAGAACCATCCCAGTGGTTCTGCTTTATGAAGCACAACCAACCCAGCCAGAGCCAGCCTGTATCAGCCTATTCCCAGCCTATCTGCAGATGCATGGAAAAAGAAATGTTTACTTTTATATGCTACTGAGAGTCTTGTGGTTGGTTTTAAACACCATTATTGTGACAACTGTTAACTGATAGAATTTCCAAAGGATTAAAATATAAATGTAAAAAGCAAAACTATAAAAACCTAATAAAAATTAAAGTACTTTACAGCCTCATGATAGGGAAGGATTTCTTAAGTAAGACACAAAACACAAAACCTACCATAAAGAAAAAGATCGCCAAAACAAGTAATTCTGCTCACTGAAACGCCTTTAAAAAAGTGAAAAGACAGCCCACAAAATGGGAGAAGACTTGTCACACATACGTCACAAACAATTTGTATATAAAAATCAATTTATAAAGGACAATCAGCCCAACAGAAGCATAGGCAAAAGACATTAATGGCATTTCCCTGGAGATGAAGCTCAAAAGCCAGTAAGCTTAAGAAAAAATGCTGAACTTTATGAAAATACAGCTATGCGGCACCATTTTTACACCCACTAAATTGGTCAAAAAATTTAAAGTCGTGACAACATAAAGCATTAGTGAGTGGGGAGCAACAGAAATTCTTTTACACAGTTGATGGCAATAAAAACTGTTATAAGTACTTCAGAAAAGATTGGTATTATCTTAAGTTTTAAGATGATACAACAATTCTATTCCTTGGTACACTCAGGACAACTCACACACATTTTCATCAGAAGACATGTGAAACAGTTATTTATAATAACAGTTTATATTTTAAAAATTGAAAATAACCTCAATGTCCGTCAATAGTAGAACGACTAAATAATTTGTAACATATTCATAGAATAAATGCTATACAAGAGTAAAAATGAATGACAGCTGCATGCATATACATGAATGAATCTTACAAGCATAATGCTGAGTGAAAACAGCAAGTCACCAATAAGTATAGAATGTGATACTGTTTAATATCCAAACCCAAGCAAAACTAAATATAATATTTGGTGAATCATACACATTTGGTAAATTTACAAAGAAACAAGACAGAAGAATAAAAACACAAAAAGACAGTGACAAATCCAGAAAGGGAAGCAGGTCCATGGAGATCCACATATATATCTATTTATATGTATCAAATATTTTATAAGTTTTTAGTGGGGTAGGAGAGAGAAAAAGACTTCTATTTGAGAAAATGTAAAAAGGCCTATGTCCCCATGCCAATTTCTAGAGACATTTCAGAGGGGGAAAAAAGTGTTAAATCATAAATTTTACCTTTTTTATGTATTTTATTTTCATGACGACTTCTTTTCAGGATCCAAAGCCTAGTATGGGGGGAAAAAAAAATCATGCAATCATTTTTATGCATTAAATTCAGGTACATCATAATACTCTTGTAATTTTCTAAAGATTCCAATAATATTCATCCTAGTAATCATCTAATAATATTTACTATAAGGGGAACTGGAAAATGACTTTTACATATATCATTTTTTCGACATACATTCATGCTAATAAACAACCAAATATTTGGTATAATTTCTAATCCCAGGGTAACCCTTCATATTTCACAACTAAAAATATCCAGAAACAAGGACCTTTGACTTTCTAATATTTGCAATATAGTCAAGGGAACTTCTGCCGCAAGATGGAATGGTTTGGTTTTAAAAGAATCTTTTATTTTCACTTATATTTCAGTTTAATTTTGAAGAGACTAGCTCCAATTAACACATGGGAAATGAAAGAACATAAACGACTATTACTTTTCAATTATCTTTTCTTACACTTGAAAGAATATTTGAAGAAAACTTTGAAATAACTACATAAGTATATTTTGATGTAACCCTAAAATATTTATCAACCGATGATCCTTAACTCTCCTTCTAAGAGTATAACAGGAGTACTATTTCTCCTATTTGCTTTGTTTTCCTCTGGTTAACTTAGCTACTAAGGTTGCTAACTACACTGAAGGTTTTAAGAACATTCCAATTTACACCAGCAGTAAGTATAAATTTTCCTTTAAGCTACAAGGAAAAATATACAAATGAATTTTCTAAACGGAAGTAAATCCTTAGATTATCAGTCCTAATATAACCCACATGCTACCCTATGAGGCACTCTCCTTAAGAAACTGTGAGTGTCTTTTCAAATTCCACCCTTAGTTCAAAAGTATTCTTTAAAAAAGAAAAACAGGGCCTTCCCTGGGGGCGCAGTGGTTACGAATCTGCCTGCCAATGCAGGGGACACGGGTTCAAGCCCTGGTCCGGGAGGATCCCACATGCCACGGAGCAACTAGGCCCATGCACCACAACTACTGAGCCTGCGCTCTAAAGCCCGCAAGCCACAACTACTGAGCCCACGTGCCACAACTACTGAAGCCTGTGCGCCTAAAGCCCGTGCTCCACAATAGGAGAGGCCACTGCAATGAGAGGCCTGCGCACCGCCACGAAGAGTGGCCCCAGCTCACCACAACTAGAGAAAGCCCGTGCACAGCAACGAAGACCCAACACAGCCAAAAATAAAATAAATTAAAAAAAAAAAAAAAAGAGAGAAACAAAAATTAAAATTGTACTTACTTTAGCCAACAGTTCTTGTGTTTCAGCAGTCAGTGGAGCATGTGAAAACTTGCAATGTTCTCCCTGATAACATTTTGCTCCTGTATGGTAAAACTTGCAAGGATATTCATGTTAACCCAAATGTTAAGGAAAAGAACTGTAATCCAACTAAAATAATTTGTTATTAATTTAGTAACTTTATTTTTCCTACGTAAAGTTCTTTTCTACTAGTAGAAACAAATTCTCTATTTAAAATATGAGACAGTAAATTATTAACTGGGTTATAAGAAAAATCTAATTTTAGGATGATTATAAAGTTTATTGGCTATCACAGGACACTTTTTTCCTTCATATCCATTCTTAAAATAAACTACAGGTATATTTCACTGATATAAGAGAGGGATGTGTATTTTAAATACTTTGAGAAATGGGATTATTTTTAAAGCATTCTTTTGCGGTGGGGGGATTAAAGTCAATGACAATGATATGTCTTACAAATCTGGATCCTTCATATATTAGGCTTGTATAAAATAGGAACAATTTATACAGCTTCGATATTGTTTTCTAGGAAAAATTTCTCAAGTTAGAATTTGCGATTCCTTGTATTGAATGACTGAAGGAAAACAACTTTTGTGTTGATCAAAGGTCCAATTACCCTAAAATGTTTATGTTTGTATTTTTACAACATGTCTAGACCATTTACACTGAAGAGCTAGGGTTATTCTTCAAATTAAGGGACAATGAACCTCTATACAATACTGAATGTGCAGAAAAAGAGTACTCCCAAACTGTGCAATTCCTGCCTCTTTTATGAAGTAGATTACATGAATATAGATTCAATTAGTAGATGTCACAGCAGAAATTCAGAGAAGTTTTTCTGGATAGGTCTGAATAGGTCTCGTGAAGCTGTTACACTACCCAGGTTGAGAGGATGTGCATTTGAGAGAATTTCTAAAGACTCTTGCTTGGGGGAAAAAGAAGAAAAATCTGTGTACAATGTAATCACTTCAACACTGAGTTGAGCTTGGATAATGTGATTTTGCCGTGGCTAAAACACTTGGTTTCACTCAAAATTTTACATTCGTGTAAATGTTTATGAAAAGTAAAGTTACTGTACCTTGTGATAAAGGATATTATGCAAATACAGGCAGTTTTCACCTCTGGTACAATATCCTTGTACATAAAACTTACACATTTCCTTTTTCTTCTCTATCTCTGCAGCATGATCAAATTTACACTGGTCTCCCTGGGCCAAAAGAAGGGACAAGGAAAAACCATTATTCCTCATAGTTAAGTCATTACAATTCCTACTTAACTTAATGATTCTAGAAGAAAACAAAGTCTTAGAAGCAGTACAGTCTAATTCTTAACGAGCTATCATAACCACATCACATATATATATCTGCTTAAAAATCTGTCAAGTCCTTAATATTTTTAACACAAAGCATTTTAAAAAAATTATCTATTCTCCTAAACATAAAAGAATATTTCAGTAAAATTTCCTAATTGAAACTTTCCCAAAAGGAAACGGTTCTAAAATTGTACAGCTATGCTTTTGGAGTGTCTAATGGAAAGAGGAGCTGGTTTTAGTACATTTTTGCTATATCTTACATTTTAGTATATTTTTGCTTACACATTTTTTATACCTTAATACATTTCCTTTCAAGAAAATATTTACAAATTTGTTTTCCCTGGCGTTGCACCGTATGTTGGTTGATGAATCCCTGACTCATTCTCACAGGCTGCTGCTTCTCTTTAGGTTTACCATCCTTTGAAAACAAAAACAAAAAACTAAATGTGAGAAATAAAAAATTAAATATTTTATTCCATTGTACAAAAAAATGTGTTCTTTAAATTATTTATTTATTTTTGGCTGCATTGGGTCTTCGTTGCTGTGTGCAGGCTTTCTCTAGTTGCATCGAGCAGGGGCTACTCTCTATTGCGGTGCACGGGATTCTCACTGCAGTGGCTTATCTTGTTGTGCAGCACAGGACCTAGGCACACGGGCTTCAGTAGTTGTGGCTCGCAGGCTCTAGAGTGCAGGCTCAGTAGTTGTGGTGCATGGGCTTAGTTGCTCCACGGCATATGGGATCTTCCCAGACCAGGGATCAAACCTGTGTCCCCTGCATTGGCAGGCAGATTCTTATCCACTGTGCCACCAGGGAAGGCCGTACAAAATTATTTTAAACCACCTTTAAAAACATTAAAAGGTAACTCTTCTGAATTGGCCTGCAGGTAAGATGTGGACTTTTGTATATCAGTTGAAAAAAATTAATGTTTTGTCAGTTTCAACAGCATTCCATCACTGAACATTATGAATATTTTATTGTACCTTGCCCTCATTTTAAAAAATTAATTTAAAAATTTTAAAAGGAAAGTACCACTACTTCTGATTAAAAAGTGAAGTCTAAGAACAAGGCTCTTTAGAACAATGGGGACAAACCTCAAAATCATAAGGTAAAGCAAAAGTAGTGTGATCTTTCATTTCAGTGAGATGCTCACTACGTGTGAGCTGAGTGTACTGACGAGCTCAAATTAACAAACATAATTAGAAATATACCCTCAAAAATGGCAATAAAGGTATGAAAACAAAAGGGGAATTTCATTTTACATCTTTAGAAACATAAATCACTTTTAGTGTGTTAACTTGTGGTACAACTTACAGCTTCTACGTACCATATACCCGCATACAGTCTTAGGAATTCAGTAAGTACAAAGAAGGGAGCTGGCTGTATATTTATGTGATCTGCTTTGCAATAATGTCAGACTTCCACTTAGCACCATCAAAATTATGTGTCTAATAAATGTCAGTTTTAACTCTGGGTTTTATTTTGATTATGTTATTAAATTCTAACATATATATTTACATTTGTTCCTCGTGTAGCAGGGCTGCCAGCTTTGGCTGAATAATCATTTGAGTCAATCTAAACCAAACGAAAGGGGGGACTTTGCTTGTGGTCCAGTGGTTAAGACTCCACGCACCCAGTGCAGGGGGCCCAGGTTGTCAGGGAACTAGAACCCACATGCCGCAACTAAAGATCCTGCATGAATCAACTAAGACCTGGCGCAGCCAAATAAATATGTAAATAAATATATATTTTAAAAAAAAACAAAGGAAAGGGAAACTGCCTGGGTCTAGCCCTGCCCTGGCCCTTGTAACTACAGGCAGTTACCTAAACCCTAGGGCTTCGGATTCCTCCTTTGTAAAACAGATTTTATATAAATACATTTCAATCTATAATATTTGGTATTTCTAATAGTTTACCACCCTCAACTCTTGCCTCCTGAACCAAGCCTAACAAAAAAAAGGTGGCCATCCAGCTTAGAAGCCCTCAGAAAAGCAGAGTCCAGAGGAGTCACTTATTGTTCTACCGTGATTACATCTGCAGACCAAGGAAGAGGAACTTCTACAAAGCAAAATCAAAATGCCAGGAGGGTAGGGAGTGTCTGATAAGGTCAAAGCTCAAAAATATTCATTTTTAATTTCCAGAGGGAGTCAAAAACCAACAGACCAGGGACTTTAAGAGTAGAAACTCTGTAAGACTCTGTGGCCTTTGGAATGTCCTCATGGCTATCTTATTATATTCTCCCTGCCTCCCATATCTGTTTTTGCACAGCCCTCAGAAATCAGGGGGCTTGTGTGCGTGTATACAGGGGCAACAGGTACGACACTAAGGCCTGAGTGGGCGCTGGCAGGTAACAAGTGTGAGGGAAGGCCGCCCAACAGTGAGAAAGAAGAACCCACGGAGCCCACTGGAGGTAAGAGGAGATCCCATTGGGGTGCAAGATAAAAATCCAAGGGCAGGCAGTGCCCTCCGACAGACAGGCATATATTCTCATACCTGTTCCTGTGAGCCACTCTTCCTCAGGGAAGAGTTTGATCCTTTGTCTCCAGTGCCAGGCCATTTTCGCTTCATTTTCTTCTGTTTACCATTCTTGCGAACAGCTTTAAGGTTTTTATTTTTATTTTTTTGTTTAACAGCTAAAAGCAAGAAAGTTCAATTTAAAGGTGATATAAAAGTCCAATAGCAGTTTACTCTTAAGAAGTATATTCTCTAACAATCCAGGAAAACTTCTCCACTGCTTGAAGCGTAATAACTAGGATGATGCGGACCTGTCTTTCTAGAAGTTCTTGGATTAATATACTGTGGATCCCAAATTAACTCTTTGTGAAAATATATAAGGTATTATTGGGGAAAAAAACAAGATAATTCACGAAATCAATCTTGCTAGCCATCAGCCAGATCCTTCTGAAGTGTTCAGCGTACAATGGATCTAAGTAGGAACTGCTATAGCACTGTAACAGTAAAACCTTCAAATGTTTTAAAAGACCTCATATATGGCTGTCAGATTACTCCCTGAAAACATTTTATATATTAAGTTTACCTATAGATCCATTTTAAATAGAAGAACATTTAAAGAGGAAAAAAAATAAAATGAGAAGATTAAGAATTTCATTTACAATTGTCATTTATTCTCCTACCTGTGGCTTAACTTTCATTTTAGTCATCTAAAAGAATATATTTCTGAGTTTAGTCGGACACACTACCATCCCAGACATTAATTAAACCCATTCTTCTTTAGAGGACAGCGAACAGGTATTTCCTGTCCTTCACACATGCTGAGGCCAGGGGTTTAGCATTCTCCCTTTCAAAGTAGTCACGTCCTTTGAAAACCCTCCTGCACTCTCCGGTCCTCCGGCAAACTAAGCGTTTGTACACCAAGTGACCAGCTCACATTTGGTGTAAAGATCCAGGAAAACGTGATCTTATCATGAGATAAAATGCAAGCGAACCCCTCCCCCCCCATCCATATGTGGACAAATGTGACTGCTTCTCTAGATAACTTTAAATGATAAAATAATTGGACTCTTACCTTTACCTTTCTGGGTATCCTTTGCTCCCTCTTTCTTCACAGATTCTTCAGGAAGCGATAAGGATTGAGTAACATTTGCCATCTCTTTAGCTTGTATATATTGTTGAAGCTCTTTAGCAAAATTATCTTCTGATTCCTGACTGCAGATATCATTATCACTATATACATCATAGTCCTTACTTCTTGATTTTCTACGTTGCAAATTCTTCCGTGATGTAGAGTTTCCAAAGTGCCTAAGCTAAGTGAAAATTACATTTTCAATTTTTAAAACCTAGCATGATTCAAAACAATCTGGTTATAAAGAAGAAGCAAAGACTGGCCATGATCACTGTTGAGGTTGGGAGATGGGTACATAGGGGTTTCATATGCTATTCTTTCCGTTCTTATGTATATGAAATTTTCCAGAATTTAAAAGAAAAAAAATCTATCCTTAAACATGGTTTGAGGGAAGATTCTGAATTTGTATACTGTACTTTACTGAATTGAAAGACTAAAGCCCCGGGGGGTGAGATGAATTGGGAGATTGGGATTGACATACATACACTAATCTGTATAAAATAGATAACTAATGAGAACCTGCTGTATAGCACAGGGAACTCCACTTCGCTGTACGGTAGAAACTAACACAACAGTGTAAAACAACTATACCCCAATAAAAGAAAAAAAGAAAAGAAAAAAGACTAAAGCCCTATGTCTTAATTATTTGATATAAAGGAACTACAGAATTATAGTTCACATTTTATTTCTCCCTTTGCATGGACTATACTTTTAAACGGTTTAACTCAATAGATCGTCATTTCATAAAAGAACAAGTACACTGTAATGGCCCAATTGAAAATCCACTATACTAAGTAAGATACATCACACATACCAAAGCCTATTTTTTCCCTATAACTCACAGCGCTGGTGGCATAGGATGTGGCAGCAATGATGAGAAGAAAGAATTGCCCCATTCTCTGTAATTAAGTTAATTTTACTTTCAGAAATAGTCTTCTAACTCTGTTGCTGGAGCTGCCCCAAGGTGACAGCTACAAACACAGGCATCCACTGGAACAGGAACTCAGGTATGGCAGCTGACCCTGAAGCAGCCTGAGGTGATCAAAGCAGACAACTTAAAGCACTTTGCATATAAAAATTTCCAAGTACTGGTTACAGAGGTGTCTATACTTGGTGACACAGGTGTATCAGGCTGTATAATTACAACCAGTACATTTCAATTAAAAAGTTTATTTTTAAAAAGCCCAACTGCCAAAGGGCTCCTATTCTGATCTCAGGAAGAGATGATATGTCTGTCATTAAATTGGCCAATTATCCTGCTCCAGAGCTTTTGGGCCTGGTCTCATCTACCCTCACATAACTGAGGAAGGCAGCAAAGGAGAATCACAAAATATACTAGGTGGTCCAGTTTAATGGTTTACCTTTGATGTTTAACTTCCAAGCTAGAAGCTGTACCACTGGAGGGTTGACTATGGCCTAGAAAATGAATTTGCCCCCTGCTTGAAGAATCCGAACAAGCTGAGAAGGTTGCCTAACCTGACAAGGGCTTCACTGTACATCTTATTTTCATTACACCAGACAAGACTACCAACCAATCCAATCTTCAAGCCTCCAAGTTTCTCATCTCTGAGTCCTCAAGAAAAGAGCACCCTTTTCCAACATACCATAGAACAAACTTGTAAACAGCTTCGGGTTAGGGGTTAGGCCTGGCCTCCTGCTTTTATAAATAACGTTTTGCTGGAACAGTCACACTCATTCATTCATTAATCTATGGCTGCTTAGCTGTGACAGAGACGATATGGCTCACAAAGTCAAAAAGATGCACTTATCTGGTCCTTTATGAAAAAGTTGGCTGACTCCTGTGATAATTATTATGTTTACCTTGGTTTTGGCCTTTAATTTTATTTAGCAGGCACAGGGAAACCAAAAAATCATTCAATATGCAACAGTTCACAAGAAGTTTAGCTCAATCAAACATGAGATTCTATTCAGTGCATCTGAATCAAAATATTACGAGGATCCAAATGGGTGATTACGTGTTCCCCCTCCCCCGCACAAGATGCGGAGGCCTGCAGTACTGAGCAGACCCCTTTTACTACAAGTACTAACAAAACTGACTTATTTGTATTAAATGAAGAGATGAGATGACTTGGCAACATTATAAAACCAGGACAATCATCAACTATGTTGTTTTACTATAGAGAAGTATTCCTAATTGATATGATTCTTTTCAGAGGGCACCGAAATACACAATATACAAATGATTGCTTAAATACTTTTCTTCATGCAGCTAACTATAAACTCATTGCTTCGATGTCTGTTGTTCTCTATATAATTTGGAAAGTATAAGAACACGATATTACAACTTTTTTATGTTTTATAAAGGAGTCTACATAAAGTATTTTTCTTCTTTTTTAAGTAAAAGATTTTCTTGCATTTGATTCAGGATGGTATATAGAACTCGTATGGCCTCCTGAAATTCCACAGAAATAAAAGTATAGAAATATAAAAATTAATAGTCCTAAAATAGTGTGTGTATAGGAGACGGGGAATGAAGTACACTCATTAGGAATTAAGAAAAGTTCAACAAATTCCTGGCAAATTTTTGACAAACAAAAAGCAAGTTATAATTTGGAGGTTGGGCTTAGGGTGCAGTGTGAGAAATAGGGCTATAAATGAGAATGACTTAAAATTCTACATAAAAACAAACAAAGCTATTGTAACAAATTATCTCTGCCCACCCACCCCCCACGCAGAATACAATCAAACAGAAATTTACCCTGGGCAGGGGACTTCCCTGGTGGCACAGTGGTTAAGAAACCGCCTGTCGATGCAGGGGACACGGGTTCAAGCCCTGGTCCGGGAAGATCCCACATGCCGCGGAGCAACTAAGTCCGTGCGCCACAACTACTGAGCCTGCACTCTAGAGCCCATGAGCCACAACTACTGAGCCCAAGTGCCACAACTACTGAACCCGCGTGCCTAGAGCCCGTGCTCCGCAACGAGAAGCCACCGCAATGAGAAGCCCGTGCACCGCCACGAAGAGTAGCCCCTGCTCGACGCAACTAGAGAAAGCCCGCACGCAGCAACAAAGACCCAATGCAGCCATAAATAAATAAATTTTTAAAATTTATTAAAAAAAAAAAAATTTACCCTGGGCAAAAAGAGAGCTATTTGCTAAAGAAATGTACTGAAATGTCTGATAAAAGCCAAGTCTTCTTGTATGGGTACTAAGACCCCAGAGTGAATTCCTCCATATTCTGACATTTGGGAGCAACTCCCACGAGAAAAACACTCTATCCACTCACTCTATATCGAGGGTTCTTAACCTGCTGTCCAGAGATGGCCCCACCCCGCCCTGCCTCTGGCCAAGGGTCTATGGATAGAATTCAATGAACTTGGAGAGTAATAAAAATCACACATTATCTTCATCAACCTCTAAATTGACATTTGGCATTTTCTTCTGCTTTGAACCCCAGCAACAAAGCACAGTAGTATTAGCAGCAGCTGTGGCTGCCACCACTAGAAATCACAGGCACTTTCGTATATCACAGTTATTGCAGACCTCAGGATATCTTTTAGGTTCATCACTATGTCAAAATTACAATAATTAGACCTAACGCTGGATCTTACTAGTTAGTGCATTTATAAAGAGCGTATTACTCTTACCCCATTTGTTCTTTAATATTTTGATAACTGTGTTTCAATAAAATCAATTTCCATTGTAATCCAACGTATTTTATACACTTAAAAACATTATCATAAGGGGCCCATGGGCTTCACCAGACTGCCAAAGGGGGTGCGTGGCACAAAGAAGGTTAAGAACTACTATGCTGCTGGACACCTAGAGATGCACACGGCCCACTCACGTACCGAATGCCCCATCAGGCTTTCCATTTAGAAGAGAGGCCTATGGAGACACAGACCTACCAACAGACCAGCAAAGAACATCCATCAGCTCTCCAGGCCTTTCTTAAATCAAGAGACATAAAGAAAAACAAAAGCTAACAATGAAATCTAAAGCAGTGGTCATTAAAATATAACCAAGGGCCAAATCTATCCTGCTACCTGTTTTTGTAATAGTCAGCAAGCTAAGAATGGTCTTTACATTTTTTAAATGGTTGGGGGAAAAAAATGAAATAACATTTCATGACACGGGAATTATATACAATTCTAATTTCAGCATCCATAAAGTTTTATCAGAACACAGCCATGCTCACTCATTTACGTATTACACTGGCTGCTTTGAGAGCTGAGCAGATGCAAAAGAGACCGTAGGTGTGGCTGTGGCTCTCTCATCACTTTACACTCATGCTCAGCATACCATGAATTTCAGTGACGGGTATAACTTTTTTTTTTGGCGGTACGCGGGCCTCTCACTGCCGTGGCCCCTCCCGCCGCGGAGCACAGGCTCCGGACGCGCAGGCCCAGCGGCCATGGCCCACAGGCCCAGCCGCTCCGCGGCACGTGGGATCCCCCCAGGACCGCGGCACGAACCCGTGCCCCCCACATCGGCAGGCGGACCCCCAACCATTGCGCCACCACGGAAGCCCATAACTTTAAAAAAAAAATACATTTACTTATTTATTTATTTATTTTATTTTGGCTGCGTTGGGTCTTCGTTGCTGTGCGCAGGCTTTCTCTAGTTGCTGCGAGCAGAGGCTACTCTTTGTTGCGGTGCGCAGGCTTCTCACTGCAGTGGCTTCTCTTGTTGTAGACCACGGGCTCTAGGCACGCGGGCTTCAGTAGTTGTGGCTCGCGGGCTCTAGAGCACAGGCTCAGTAGTTGTGGCGCACAGGCTTAGTTGCTCCGTGGCATGTGGGATATTCCTGGACCAGGGCTCGAACCCATGTCCCCTGCATTGGCAGGTGGATTCTTAACCACTGTGCCACCAGGGAAACCCTGACAGTTATAACTTGACAGCATGTTGAATACGTCACATATCACCAAGTCATGATACTTTTTTGTTTCATTACCAGTGCACACCCACCATGTCTAAACATGAAAAGCAGACTTTGAATGCCATGCATTTAAGACACAGTAAAGTGTGGATTATTTTACTGTCAAACTAGGTGGCAAAGCATTACGGTTATTACACAATGATACTACAGCAGTGCTGAAGGAACACAATATATGTTGACAATATTAAGCATTCATCACAATGATCCCAACTCAAAGGAAAGCCATGGTGAGAAAAATTAGAAAATATAAGCAAAATATCTCATCACAAAATTATTTCCTCACAAAAATCAAAAATGAAAATGAGGCTGCAATCAAAGTAAGTTTCTGAGTGGCTCAGTTGTTAGCCAAAGAAAGCTGATGGTGAGTTAATTAAATCATGTTTGATTGCAGCAATTGAAGAACTGTCCAGAGAAAAAGTTGTTTAAGAAAACTGGCCTTTTGGCAACAACAGTTTCTCAAAGACGCGAGGGAACTGGGAGAAACTCTGACAACTAAAAAAATAAGACAAATGATATCAAGTGGTTTTCCTTGGCTCTTGATGAGTTGACAGATGTTACTGACATCGCTCATATCACTGTGCTGTCCAAAGTTACAACAAGAAGCAAGAGCTCCATTCTCACGCAAATTTGCAGTAGATTTATCTTCCAGGCTCAAACTACAGTTCCAGCAGTGTTTTTCAGATTTTAATGTATATGCAGACGAAATCGCTATTTCAAAATCCATTTAACTGTGCAACTGAGGAGTTATCACCTAACCTTCAATTGGAAGTAATTAATCTGCAGTGTAATGACAGGCTAAAAGACAAATCTCAAGAGAAAAAACTAATAAAGTTTTAAAAATGCCTTCCAAGCAATGAATATACTCAGTAACAATCATGCTGGTGAACTGATAAGAGTTTTCTGCAGTACCTGCAGTAAAAAAAACACCTTTAAAGATGAAATGTATAGAGTCTAATTACAGATCAGCACTAACAGATGAATCTTTGCAATCAATTTAGATAGGGAACACTAACCTTGAACTCCAGTTAAGCAAATTATTAACCCAAAAGAAGAATCCCCTCATTCTCACTAGTAAACCTGTACAACAAAAAACTCAATTATTATTATATGTTAAATTCTGTCAATAAAAATGCTGTGGAAATTTGTTTTCTCCCACTTGTTATATCAGTAGCTACATTCTACCCTCAATTTTGCTTTTGGCTTGCAAAGCCTATCTTTTACAGAAAATATTTACTGACTCCTGATCTAGAGAATAAAACAAAAAAGCAGTAGAAAGAGAAAACGTGATCCAGAAGAATCAAATACAATTCAAGGAAAAGAAAAGAGCACAAAAATTTTTAAATAAATACACAAAGATATCAGGATGGTATATATATATATTTTTTTGCAGTATGCGGGCCTCTCACTATTGTGGCCTCTCCTGTTGCGGAGCACAGGCTCCGGACGCGCAGGCTCAGCGGCCATGGCTCAAGGGCCCAGCTGCTCCGCGGCATGTGGGATCTTCCCGGACCGGGGCACGAACCCGTGTCCCCTGCATCAGCAGGCGGACTCTCTACCACTGTGCCACCAGGGAAGCCCCAAGATGGTATATTTTTAAAAAATGCTAGAAAGCTATAACAACAGAACAAGAAAGAACTCTTGATAATTATGATTTACGAAATGAAGATAGATAGAAATAGAGGAAATGTCTTAGAATATAAAGAAAAAAGGCAAAGAGAATAAAAATAAAAGATATTCCTTGTACATGAAGGGTATGAGTAAACAGTCTCACCAAACACTTAAGCACAATGAATGAAAAAAGATTCAGTCTCTAACACCACCAAGAGAAGACTCTAAAAGCTTCCAGGGAGAACAGGATACTTAACAAAGTAACTAGAATTAGATTGCCAAGACTTCACACTAGCAACACTGGACAGTAGAAGAAAATGGGGCAATAAGCTCAAGCCGAATTCTATTTCAGCCAAATTACCTGTCAGCTATGAGACTAAAGTCAGGATATTTTCAGAAATGTTACAAGAACTCAAAAGTTTAATTCCATGCATTCCTATCTAACAATGTATGCCAGCTAAGTGAGAAAACAAGTTAGAAAATGGTGCTTAAAAAAAAAGGAAAGGATGTAATTCACAATAGCCTCATCAGACACCTAGCAATACATCTGACAAAAGGTATATAAGATGGAAGACATCTACAAAGAAATTATAAAACACTGCTGAGATAAATTAAAGAGGAGTTAAAGACTGGACAATCCAATATTCTAAAGATGTCAGTTCTCTCCCAAATGACCTAAAGATTCAATGCATTCCAAAGTGAAAATCCCAACAGGATTTTTTGTGGAACTTGACAAACTCTTTCTAAAGTTTATATGGCAATGCAAAGGGCTAAGAAGAGCTGAGATGGTTAAAGAAGAAAAACAACGTGAGAGGACTTGCTTATCTGATATCCAAACTTATTATAATAAAACTGTAATAATCAACACAGTGAGGTCTTGGGGGAAGGGACAGACATATAAACCAGCAGATGAGAAGAGAGAGTCCAGAAACGGACCCATCAGAACACAAACACTTGATTTTTGACACCAATAACACTGCAGACTCATGCGGGAAAAGACAGTTCTTTCCCCCCAATGAATGGTGATGGAACAATTGGGTATGATAATGAAAAAAAAGTAAAATGAAATTTGTCCCCTCTACCTCACAGTATACATAAAAATCAATTCTGGGTGATTATAAACATAAATGGGAAAGAAAAACAACAAAACTTCTAGAAGACACTGTAGGGAAATATCTCTATTACCTCAGGGTATTTAAATAAAACATATAAAACATTAACTATAAAGGAACAGATTAATAAATTTGAATACATTAAAATTATAAACCTTTTATAAAAACTGCCATTGACTGGAAAGAAAGCCACAAAATGAGCAGATACTTGCAACACATAATCCACTAAGAAGGGGAAAAAATCCCCTATATCCAGAATAAAGAAAAAAATGAAAAAAAGACTTAAAGTGGCCCACAAAAAAGGCAAATCCAAGTTGGACAAACATGAAAAGATGCTCAATAGTAATCAAGAAAATGCAAACTAAATGACAATGAAGATATCTCACCAGATGGCAGAAAATAAGAAAGGTAACAAATATCAAGTGAGCAGCAGTAGAAATACAGCCTCTCATACACTGCCTTTTGGAATAAACATCAGTAGAACCACTCTGGAATACAGTTTGGCATCATGGTAAAGGGAAAGATGCTTGTACTCTAAGACCCAGCAGTTCCACTCCTAGGTAAATGTAGAGTAGATGTGCAGCAGGATACAAGTGAGAGACGTAGCAGCATTACCCATAACCCCCAAAACTGGACATGAGACCAAATGTCTACCAACAGCAGAACCTAGTATATTCAAACAATGGAATGCCATGCAGCTAAGAAAATGAACAAATCAGTATATGCCACTTGTGTATACTATGTATATACTACATGTATATATCGTGTATACTATGACTCTTATAAATATAACGTTGAGAAAAATAAGACAGCAAAGAGCACATACAACACTATTCTATTTCTATAAAGTGCAAAAACAGGCAAGAGAAAACTGCATTCTGAAGCGTGACAGCATTAGTAGTAAAACTGTAAAGAACAAGGAAGTGATTAGTACACGAGTTCGGATGGTAGTCATCTCCAGGAGGAGAAAAGGGAATACAACTGAAAAAGGAGGCACCAGAGGCACTGTGGGTAAAGCTTTCTTGATTTGCACAGTGTCTACTTGGGTGTTCTTTTTAATTAGCTGTGATACTATACATTTATGTTTTACACACTCATAAGTAAAGAGCCTGGCCTGGAGTAAGCCTACTTAGAAATAATCTAGGTATCCATCTTCTCACAGTATTATTTCTGGGAAACTCCTCAAGATAATCGTAGAAGGTTGTACCTGTCTATCTCCTGTATGGGGTTATACATGGACTGGGGAACTTTAAGTGGGCATGAAAGACTGGGACCTACATGACTAAAATAGCATAAAAAAGGTGTGGGAAACCCAAACTGCAGTTTCTTGGTGTCCACCACAGCTCTCGTCCACAGCAGCCATATATGCCCCAAAGGGCAAAAGAAGTTACGTACTTGGGTAGCTGAGAGGCTTCCTGAGGAGATGAAGATGCTGTACCTGCTGGATGTTCTGTTCTGTATCCTTTTATAAAGCTGAGTATAAGAATATCATATGAAAGCCCATGTGTGTCTTGTGAGTCTCATTGCCAATTTGAACCCATTCTTTTGCAGTGCGTTAAAATTCACAATTAAAAAAGTTCAAAAAGAGAAAAAGCAAGAAAGATGCAGATATTGGCGTTGCTGTGGGTTGACTGTGTCCTCCCCAAATTCTTATGTTGAAGTCCTAACCCCTAGTACCTTAGAATGTGACCTCATTTGGAAATAGGGCCATTATATGTAAAATTAGTTAAGATGAGGTCATTAGGGTGGGCTTTAATCCAATATGGCTGGTGTCCTTATAAAAGTGGGAAATTTAGACACAGACGTATTCACACAGGGAGAATGCCCTTCAAACATGAAGGTAAAGATCAAGATGATGCTTCTGGAAGCCAAGCCAAGGAAGACCAAAGATTGCCTGCAAACCAACCAGAAGCTAGGGCAGAGGCATGGAACAGATTCTTCCTCACAGCTGTCAGAAGGAACCAACCCTCCCGACAGCTGGCTCTTGGACTTCTAGCCTCAAGAAACACAAGACGATAAATTTCTGTTGTTTAAATCACCCAGTATGAGGTACTTTGTTATGGCAGTCCTAGCAACTGAATACAAGCTTCAAGCTATAAATCACTACGGTTAGTTAAGTTTAGCAAATCAAAAATTTTAATCTAATTTGAAAAGAAAGAAGATTTTGAAACCGTTAACAACCATTTCAAAGATAGGGGAAACCAAAATACAGACAATGCACTAGAAACAGTTCATGTTAAACAACAAAGTTCTTAAATGATTAATTTTTTTTTAAGTATAACAAGGTTTCCTTTGATATAAGTAACCTGGTCTCAAATGCTGACTAAAAGGAGACAAATAGGATCCCTAATCAACTTCTCACAGCCATTTCTGTCTGTTTTTTCAATACACCAACTTAATCTTACTTTTTTGGAAATTTGCTCACACTTCAGTTTTACTTTCCATTTTATTTTCTCTTCTTGTGTTTCTTCAACTTCTGTATCATCTATTTCACCATCGATTCTGCAGCAAAAATATCAAATAACACAGACGGGTTTTTCAACATGAAAAGGGTTCATACCACAACATTAAAATTCACTGCTTTGGTTTACCTTCAACTTGCCCTCAAAGAAATTCCAAATTCAAAATCTACCCCAAATATTCCAGAGAAACATTCCATCATTACTGCTCAATGATGAGTAGTAAATGTCAACACATGTTTATGAGTAAACCGCAAAGCTGAAACTTTATATTACATAACCTTAACGTTCAACTATTAGCAGCTATATAAATCATCCATTCATTCAACAAATACTGAGTATCCACCGCACACCAGGCTCTGGACCTTAAATCCTGGAATACAACAATGAAAAAGACCTTGTTCCTGCCTTCTAAGAACTTTCTATCTACTTGGGAGAAAAAAAGAAAGCAACTTCTGTATGGTGTGCTAAGTATCAGTGCATACATGAGGAACACTTAACCTAGGTTTGGGGGCCAGAAGTTTTCCTAACCTAAAAGATATGTAAGGACTTCCCTGGTGGCGCAGCGGTTGAGAGTCTGCCTGCCGATGCAGGGGACACGGGTTCGTGCCCCGGTCCGGGAGGATCCCACATGCCACCGAGCGGCTGGGCCCGTGAGCCATGGCCGCTGAGCCTGCGCGTCCGGAGCCTCGGCGGGAGAGGCCACAGCAGTGAGAGGCCCGCGTACCGCAAAAAAAAAAGATATGTAAGAATTAAAAACAAAGAGGAATGTCAGGGAGAAGAGTATTTCAGGTACAACGCAGGGTGCCTTCCGAGGTCAGGAGAGAACTAAACTTATATTCAAGTGGGAAGATGAAAAAGAAAAGTTGTTGCCAGGGTCATTAGGACTGAGAAGCTGAACATGCATAGATACCATCTGAGATGATTACTTGAGGTTATTCCAGCAAAACTAAAAATAACCTAAGAAAGATGAAGATGGGATGGGAAATAAAAGAAACAAAGAAGCCAATAAAACGTACAGGTAAGTCTAAATAATGGTTGATGCTATAGACACAGAAGTCTGAAGACAACTGTGTCTCAGCAAGTAGTGATCAAGGGACAAAAGCTTAGGATCTGAGTTGCACGCCAGATAAAGGCAAGGACTAGGCAATGTGTTATGTTCTCAAAAGAACATGTTGCGAGGGGAAAGGCAATGCTAGCACTGGAATGCGAAGAGTGGTTTTGTGCTTCTTTCAAAGTTACAGGAGGAGCTCAGGCTTCACAGCCTCATCCAATCCAACAGTTTACTACGCCGATCTGTCCCCAGTCAGAGCTTCAGTCACGTCCATCAGATAAGAGACCAAGGTGTGCGCCTTCTACAGAGGCCATCGTTACAAGAGCCAATAAACCAAATGCTGTGGACTTTCACTGCTCTAGTTTTCAGTAATCAATCATTTTACGGAGTAGGAAGCAACCTCTCCTTAGGCAGAGCGATAATGACCACAGCAGCAATTACAGCAGCAGCTGACTCTTGCATTACGCTTACTCTGTGCCAGGCGCTGTTCCATGCACATTACACACATCACAACAGCCGATGACATATATACTATGGTTTAAAAGCCCATTTTACAGATAAGAAAACGGAATACGGAAGGCTTATGTAACCTGCCTCAAATCTAGCAAATGGTGGAGCTGAGATTTGAGTCCAGGCAGGCAGAGCCAACTTCCTATTCAAAATATGCACCTGGATATCTACTAGACAAAATCTTAATATATCCAAAACTGAACTTTATTTTTTTTTTTTGGCCGCGCTGCACGGCTTGCGGGATCTTCGTTCCCAGACCAGGGATTGAACCTGCGCCACGGCAGTGAAAGCGCAGAGTCCTAACCACTGGACCGCCAGGGAACTCCCCAAAACTGAACTCTTGATCTAATCCTCCTGCAATCTTAAACAGCAACTCCAACCTTCTAATGATACAGACCAAAAACCTTGAAGTTGACCTTAACTCCTCTCTCAGACTGCCCATCCAATCTCTGAGAAAATAGTTTATCTTCCAAATATATCCTTACCTGACCACTTCTTGTTGCTAAAACTACGATCCAAGCTACTCTGGCCCCCCCTCCGTTCTACTCTCCACATAACGAGATGGTCCTGCTAATATGTCACTCTTGGCTAAAAACCCTCCAAGACCTCTCACCTCACTCAGGGTAGGAGCCAGAGTCCTTACTACGGCACCTACAAGTCCCTACACAAGCTGCCTCCCCCTCCGCCCCCCATCCCAATACCTCTCGAGTTCCTCTTTTCCAGTCCCACTGTTCTTACTCCATGCCAGTTGTCTTTCTGGCTACTTCGCTCCCAACACCCCATCACAGTTAGCTCACTCCACCTCAGGACCTTTATATGGAATACTCTTCCCACTAGATAATCAACCTCTCTCACCTCCTTCAGGTCCCTACTCAAATATTAATGATGTTATTAGTGAGGCTTTCCTTACCTCCCTTACTTAAAAGATCTACCTCCTCCCTACCATCCCATCCTCTCTTACCTCCCTAACCTGCTTCCATTTTCTCCGTGGCAGTCTCAACGCCTTTTTCAACCTAAAGGAAACAGTATATCCCAATGGAGTTCGCTGCTCTATTATGGTCTTTAGGATCTTCCGATGTAAATCAGGAGACTCTTTATCCTTCACCGCACGTCTTTTCTACCCAAAAGCGCCTAGCACGTGCAATGAGAATGACAAATGATCTCTGTCCCCTAGGAGATGACTGCCTGCAAGGGCAAAGCGCTATGGGGCCGCAGGCGGGTTCCCACCCGGCCGGAGGGGCCGGGGCGCAGAGAAAGGGGAGCATCCCGGGCCCCCCTCGCCGTCTGGGCCGCTCCCCCAGGCCCAGGCTCCCGGCACCGCTGGCCCCGGCGGCCTATGAACCGGGCCCCATCCCCGGCTTCTAACCCCTGCCCCGGAACGACCTGTGGGCGCCCGGCCGTCGCACCGGCCCGGCCGGCCCGACGCGCTCCCCGCGGGACCTGGCGGCCCTGCCAGCGCGGCCTCCCGAAGGAACAAAGGGGCGAAACCTAACTGCATCCCCTGCGTTCAAAGCATGAAAAGACCGGGGGTCACCTTTGGTCAGAATCCGTGGCGGGCTTCTTGCCGAGAGCCGGGTTGGGGGGTTTGGAGAAAAGATTCTCAAAATCCATCATTCTCGTCAGAGCCCGACAGCTACCGAGGAACAGTTACGGCGTGAGGAGGGCGCCGCACACCACTAGAAGGACGCCGCGCACCATGGGCAGGACGCGCCGCTCATGCGCTTTTCCATCCCCGGCTCTGCGCACGCCCGCTCTCGCCCCCTCCCCCGCGGCCCTGCGCAGGCGCCGTCCTCCTGGCCGTTTGCGTGTATACGTCTTGACACGTTATCTCAAGTATTTAGCAAAATTTTAAAACGTAGTCCTCCTTTATTTCCCTTTAGTGAAAACTCTTCGATCGAAGTCACAGTGTTTCTAAGGCATGGTAGCTGACGTTTATTTGAGCGCTCACTTTGTACCAGGCATCATTTCACATTTTCGCTCACCTAATCTTAACAACAGCCCTCTAAGAAATACACTGTTACCTCCCACATTTTCAGATGAGTAACCAGAGCGGTGGACTGATTTTGCGACTTGCAGACTCTTTACAATCTAATTAAATTAAAATAAAGATGACTTTAAGGCCGAAAAGTCCACTGAAAGTACCACGTGCTAAGAGAAATGGGTGGAGAGGGTCCAAAGGTTAAAAAAAATTTTTTTTGATTTAAATTAATAAATAAGTAGATAGGTAAAATGTTTTTAAAAGACGCCCAGACTTTAGGAGTGGAGTCCGGGTATCAGCGGGTTTTGGGCAGTTCCCTAGGTGATTCCAAGGTTGAACCTGGGCTAATTCAACAGGTGGGCTTAAGAATGATCAGAGCCAGCTGTGTTCCTGACCTGGGTAGGCATCCCTCCATTTCTTGTTCCCTGTTTTGTTTTTTTACTGTGTGGTTTTTTTTTTTGGGTGGGTGGAGGTGTGTCTGGGTTTTTTTCCCATCGGGCTAATGAGAATGGAAATGCTTGTTCCGCTTTCCTCTCAGACTTGCAGTAAGATCCTGAGAGCAAAGAGTTGAAAGGCTTTGAAAAATGTCAACCACAGAATACACCTAAGATACTTGTTTTTCCTCGTTCTAAGTCTCTGCCACAGTGAGGCCTTGGAGTAGGGTTGCCAGATATCACAAATAGAAATACAGGAGACACAGTTACATTTGACTTTTGGTTAAGCTACAAATAACTTTTTTACATTTTAGTATGAGTACGTTCCAGGCAATATTTAGGACTTATACATATATACGAAACGCTTGTTTGTATTTTATCTTGGCGCCTCTTTCCCTGCTGCAACTAACAGGGGTGAGGGCCCTGGGCTCTTCACTGGAAGCTGCACACCTGCGGGGCTACCTTTGTTTGGGGGATTTTTTTTTGTTAACCGTCATTGTGAAGGAAGGCATTTCTAAATCTCTGATTTGAGGTGGGTCCTGTGTAGCCAGCCCAAGCCAATAAAGGGCTGTAATGAGTGGTTGCCCCTCTGCTCTGCCAGTCACTGATTCTCACTGAGTGGAGAGTGTGCTTTTAAAATTCAGTGAAGCAATATCCATTTATTTAGATTTTCTTTCATTTCTTTCATCAGAGGTCTGTAGTTTTCCTCATATAGACGATGTACATATTTTGTTAGCTTTACGCTTGAGGGTTTTTTTTGTTTGTTTTGTTTGGTGCTAATGTAAATGATTTTAAGTTCCCATTTCAGTTGTTCATGGCTAGTATGTAGGAAAGCAATTGACTTTTGTATATTAACCTTGCTTTAATTGCTTGTTAGTTCCAGGATTTTTTGTCAATTATTTGGAATCAGCAGTTGCCAAGTGTTGGGTTGGGGGTAGGGTAGGGAAGGAGGAACGAATAGGTAGAGCACAGCAGATTTTTAGAGCAATGAAACTATTCTGTATATGGTAATGAGGGACACGTGTTACTATGTATTTGTCAAAACCCATAGAATGTACAACACAGAGTGAATCCAATGTAAACTGTGGATGTTAATGTATCAATATTGGTTCAACAATTGTAACAAATATACCAGACTAACATAAGATGTAAATAACAGGGGAAACTGTGTTTTGGGGGGGCAAGGAAACTTTGTACTTCTCAATTTTTGTATAAACCTAAAACTGCTCTAAACAAAGTCTATTAAAAAACAGTTGATAGGGGCTTCCCTGGTGGCGCAGTGGTTGAGAGTCCGCCTGCCGATGCAGGGGACACGGGTTCCTGCCCCGGTCCGGGAAGATCCCACATGCCGCGGAGCGGCTAGGCCCGTGAGCCATGGCCAATGAGCCTGCGCGTCCGGAGCCTGTGCTCCGCAACGGGAGAGGCCACAACAGTGAGAGGCCCACATACCGCAAAAAAAAAAAAAAATACAGTTGATAGGGGGCTTTTGTGAAATGAAGATGCCCAGGGTTAGTTGGGGGAAAAAAGGGTGGGTACTAAGTGCCAAGAGGATTCAGAAGAGAAAAAAGCACATTGGTTGGGAAGGCTTCTTAAAAGGGGTATATTTGAGCTTGGTCTTGAGGTAATTTCCATTAGAAGAGATGAAGTTAAATGGGCATCACACGTGGAGAGAAATGTATCAAGGCAGGAAAATAAAGTACAGTTTGAAAAATGGGGAATTATTTAGTTTTGCTTAATGTAATGCCAGTATAAGGGAATCGTGGGGAAAAAACCTCAAAAGGTAGGTTGGACCAATGATAGAGAGCCTGACTTGCTTCTCTTAGTGAAGGACTGTTTGACTCCTGGCAGGAATCAGGGTCCACTTCACAGACAAGACAACGGAAGTTCTTTGAAGCCAGACATCTTCCCCAGAGAAGTTGTACTTTCCCCTGTTGTTTCTATTATTGGCAGTCACCTTCTTTTGTACATGAATCATTACTAAAAATTAAGAGGAAAATTGAATTAAGCTACCTTTAGTATCCTTTCATTGGAGGAAAGTGCTGTATTTCCAAACTCAAATTATAGGACTTCCTGGCGGTCCAGCGGTTGAGACTCCACGCTTCCACTGCAGGGGGTGCGGGTTCCATCCCCAGTCGGGGAGCTAAGATCCCAAGTTAAAAAAAAAAGAATTATTACCATACATACTTTTTCACATAAAATGTCCAGCATACAGCAAAAGATAGCCAGGCAACCAAAGGAAATTAAAGTGATAGGTTAAAAAAAAAAAGCACAGGGGCTTCCCTGGTGGCACAGTGGTTGAGAGTCCACCTGCCAATGCAGGGGACACGGGTTCGTGCCCCGGTCCGGGAAGATCCCACGTGCCACGGAGCGGCTGGGCCCGTGAGCCATGGCTGCTGAGCCTGCACGTCCGGGCCTGTGCTCCGCAACAGGAGAGGCCACAACAGTGAGAGCCCCGTGTACCGCTAAAGAAAAAACAAAACAAAACAAAAAACAACAACAACAACAAAAAAGCACAGCAAAATCAGCAAGAAAAACTGACCTGCAAAGGCATCAGATACTAGACTTTTCAGATAAAGACTATAAAAAGCTATACATATGTTTGTGGTAGATTGACTCCCAAATGGCCAGTAGCAAAAATGATTGTAGTGGTTATGAATGTTTCATCGTCAATTTGATATGTGTATGTGTACACATACATGTGTGTGAAATATAAATATGTATATTTTATATAATATATGAAATCTTCCCCTCTCCCATTCTCCTACTAACACATGATATATTAATAGCAGTTAACTTTATATCTCATTACTCAAGTTATTTGATATGAAAGGAGTGTGACTGAGCTAAAGGAAAAACTAGAAGAATAAACATCACCCAAGGATGGAAAAGAGAGTTTTTATCCTTTTTAGGGGAAAGGGTTAACATGTTTTTGGCTGAACACTGTGTAGCTGCATCATAATAGGCAAAGGCATAACTTTGCTATTGTTTTTATTCTGGATGGAAGTTAAGTATGAGTTAAAGTGGTAACATATGGGTGCCTAGTTGAAAAGTGTGTACTTGGTGGTTTTCTAGTGTGTCATCTTGGCTGGGCTGCTCTACATTTTACAGGATTCCTATCCTTGAATGTTTCCAGTTAGAATGGGCTATCAGAGAGATTTTTGCACAAAATTTGGAAGGTGGAAGTGAAACAGCAGTCATATTGTTTTTATACTCAGGAAGTTACTGCAGGGGTGACAGATGCTGGTGCAACACATGCACATAACAAAATCATTTATCTGCTAGTTCACCTTGCTGAAATGGGGCAACAATCAGACCTTCAGCTGACACACCTTGTCACAGATCTTCCTTCAGCTTCTCCAAATTCTGGGCAAGGTATGTTTAGCTCCATGATAAAAGGCACAAGATTCTCCTTCAAAGCACCCACATCATAAAAGTTGGATGTGGTGAGAGACTAATACAGGTTCTAGTTTGTCCTTAAGGATTCCAGTTCATTTCTACTCTCCTTCTTTACATCCAACTTCCCTTCCTGAACCCTTGCCTTGAAGATCTTAAGTTCTAGACTCAGACAAAAACTCTACAGAGATTATTTTAAACAGTTCCCACAATTGCATAAGACCAACCGCCTGTAAATCTATCTATCTCTTAGTGATTCTGCTTCTCTGACTGAACCTTGATTAATAAGACACTCTTTAATAGAAAACTAGACAGGGTGGAAGAGGAAATTAGTGAACTGGAAGACAAGTCAGAAGAAACTATGCAGAGAGACCTCCCCACCTTTAAAAAAAGAATCTATGAAAGAGACTATTAGAAATAGCAATAATAACTCAAAATGTCTAAATATAATTAATTTTAATCACAAGAAGAGAAAGAGAACAAGGCAGAGGAAATGTTTGAAGAGAAAAGGCTATGATTTTCCAGAATTGATGAAACATACCAATCCACACATCAAGACACTCAACAAATACCCAGCAAAATAATTAAATGAAATTCACGCCTAGACACATCATAGTGAAATTGCAGAAAAGCAGAGAAAAATTTTCAATCAGCCACAGAAAAAACAAGGAAATGTGTCAAAAAATTAGATGGATTGATGGATGGTTAGAGGGAAATATAGATAACTAGTAGTACACTAAAGCAAATAGAGTAAAATATTAACAAAGTAACAAGAAACAGAAAATTGTGAGAAACCACTGGGGATCCAAGGGTAATGGTGGAGTTTGTGGGAGGAGGTGCTACTTTGAAATGTTGTCCATGGTGGGTGTCTTGGGCTTGGGATGGGGGCAGCTTGGGAGGTTCGTGGGAGGGAAAATAAAAAATAAACTTTTTTGAAACAGAATCACGGACATTTGAGAGAATTTATATTTTCTTAAGCATGCATGGAGTATTTATAAAAATTAATCATGTACATAAAACATCAATACATTTTAAAGAATAGATATTATATAGACCATGCCCTAGAACACATGATAGTTGAGCTAGAAGTTAAGGATGAAAGCTTTGGGCTATGAATTTCAGAGCAAGAAGCCAACAGGAGCCTGTGTTTATAATGACTTCTGTGAGCACTTGCATCAGTCTTGGACTCCTACCTCCAGATATATTGTTATTAAAGAAACTCAAAACCTGTTTTTAGTTAAGCCATATAGCTGAGTTTTCATTATATGCAGTCAAGTTCAATTTTAACTGAGTAAGCACCCTTGACCCCAATTAGTATTTTGATAAATGCAAACTTCACAAGTGCAAATTATTAGACTCTAAGCTCCATGAAAACAGACATCCCAAGTAGTTTATCCACAACTCTGTGCTCAGAAAATAGCACAATATCTAAAGCATACTGACATGATCAATAAATCCTTGCTGAATAAACAAATCAGTGAATCAATCCTTCTAAGATTAAAAGGTGAGGGTCAGGGATATATAGAGTTCAGCACATACCATTCCCACTACTGGAAAAAACAAACAAACAAACAAACAAACCCACATTTCTACTGCAGGTGTACATAAGTGATATCCTAAAATAAAGACTATTTTTTTTTGTTTTTTGCATCAGAAAATGCTTTCACAACTGCTCAGAGCTGCCTCTGAGTTCATTATCTTTGGGGAAGAATAATAAAGAATTTGGAGGCAAGTATTTAAGAAACAGGCTTAAAGAAGTTCTGATGACTTTTTTTTTTTTTTTTGGCTGCACTGTGGACCTTGGGAATCTTGGTCTCCCGACCAGGAATTGAACCCTCACTCTTAGCAGTGAAAGCTGGGAGTCCTAACCACTGGACAGCCAGGGAATTCCCCTGATATGACTCATTGACCTCTGAATTCTACGTTTGAGACAGACACCTGAAGTGTACTATGGACCAATCCTGACCTTTTCCATCTGAGGCTATCAGAGAGCGTGAACTAGAGAAGGGACCACCGCCGTCTTTTCTGGAGATGGAGCCTGCCATCTGTGTCAGTATCTTAATCTCATTTGGAAGCAACATTTTGAAAGCAATTTTGCAAAGCCTGGGCTAATATGCAGGTGCTTGTTTTTCTTTGGAAAATTTCCAAAGAATGTGATTAAAACAGGTATTTATTTGTAAAGCCCCCCCACCCCACCCCACCCCGCCAGAGACTGGGAGACAGGCTCTTATCTTCCTGATGATTAAATTTCAAAGGAATGGCTTTTAGGTCCTTGAGAAAGACAGTCCTGAATTGTAGGAGAAACAAAAGCACAGGGGGCAGAGGCCTGTGTCAGGTGTTGGCGAGAACAAACAGTAATTCTCCTGGCAGCATTGAGCTTTCTCAGATGGGCGTTTTAATGGGAGGTGGGAGTCCTCCCAAGGGTCTGGTCTTATGCTGCTAGAAGTCATGCTAGAATATAGCTTTCTCTTGGGGCAGAGATTTTCCTGGAGTTGTTATGTGCAGAGAGTTCTGCAGTTCTTATGGTCCATCTTTCAATGTTAGGTAACATTTACGAGGTTGAAAACTAATGATCTCTTTTAATCTCTGTGATGAATGCATGCCTTCTTAATTTAGGCAGTTAAAGGTGAGGAATGCTGAGCTTGGATTAGCCCTCAACTTAAATATATTTTATCTAACATCTCTGAGCACTTTTAGATTCGAAGCACAGAGCTTCAAAGGAGCATCACCTCCCGCCCTCCATACCACCCACATTGTCACTCCCTATCAGCTACCCAAGGGAAAAGAAAAGACCAGGGCCTGATGCCCTATTAAGTGGTGTGCATCAAGGGTTAGGAAGGAGGCTTTTCATCTAGGGAGAACTGTATTCATTGTTCCACACCACAGCAAACCAAAGACCCTAAAGTTCGAAAGAGATCCTGATGCCCCCAGATATAGGGGAGAGGAAAAACTGAAGTGCAAAGAAGGAACAGCAACTGTTTACCTCAAACGTCCTCGGAAAACTGCAAAGAAATGTCTCTCCTAATTAGCTACAGTAAGATCTAAGTAACATAGCTACAAAGTAGAGATTCTAATGCAACTCCAAACGCTCATATAGCTGCTTTTGAAAGTTTCCTAGAAATGTATTATGTCCAAACGTGGCAAGTGCCTCCAGAATTATCCATCAGTGTACATCTCCTGTCAACGGCTGCATTCAACTTAGAAAAAAAAGAAAAAAGTGCGATTTCTTTTCAATACACATATCCACATTTTTTAATTGAAAATTTAATCTAATTGCATTTGCTTCTAAATGCACTGCACTTATGCAAAACACATTTACCCAAAGGAAGTCAGATATTTCAGAGGATTAATCAATCCATCACGTTAATAAAAACCAAGGACCTTCCTTCAAAACTAAGGTAGCACACTAAACAGGCCAAAATGTTGTCATTAAAAATTCTTTTTCTGAAGATCACGTTCACAAGTGCAAAGAAATGTAATAGCTAGTTGTTTTTATTTATAAAATATTCGTATGTATTTTGCATATCAACGTTTTTATGAAATAATTAAAAACCTATGATTCTTTTGACGATTTTTCTGTCATTATTAACTAATAACCGGGTAGGTAAATTTAGTATTAAATATCAGAAAAAGTTACATGCCAAGTTTTCCTCACAACGTGATTCTGAGTATTAAACATTACAAAAAGAGACATTCGCTACAACCTTGAACGAGAAAGTACATTTCCCCATTATTTAAGCAACCAAGGTTTTTTGTTTTTTGTTTTTTAATGACGACTCAAAAAAAAGAATAAATGACGACTCAGCAGCCGCGAGTTATTACCCCACCCGGGCTCACAACCGCTCATGGCTTTAAGGGCCCGTTTGTTAGGGCACGTCTGAAACTCCCCATCACTGGGAGGCGGCGTCTCGCAGGGAAAACCTCGGACCGGCGCGGACCGGCCCTGGAGGCGCGGAAGGACTGCAGGTCCCGCGGGACGCCACCCCCTCCCTGAACTACAAGCGCCGCCCGGCATCGCCATCAGAGACTGCCTCCTCCGCCGCTTCGTAGGGGAAGCGTGAGAGCTCGCCCCCGGAGGTGATTGACGGGGCGTCTCCTCCAATGGGCGGCGCGCTCGGCCCCGGCGGGCTGGGCAAGGGCCGCGGCACGCGGAGGAATCTCTCCTGCCCTTTAGTCCCGGGCTAGGTGTTGCGGCAGGCGCCATTTTACCGAGTCGCCTGTCGCGGGTGCCGCCATGTTGGTGAGGAGAAATCACCGTTACGGCCACTGTCCAAATCCCCGCGTCGCTGCGCGCCGCCCGCCCGCTCCCAAGCCTCAGCCACCGGCGGCGAATAGAGACTAAAGCGGCAGCGCCGGCAGCGCGGGGCCGTGGCCCAGTGTTTGCAGTTAGAGCCCCACCTCTCTGGCGTGGTTGTTAATAGACTGGAAAGTCTGTGTCTGTGTCGCTCACTAGTAACCGTGAGTTTTTACCACTTCGTCACCTCCCGGCGGCGGCCGGGAGCAGGTACCCGCAGGCGGCGCAGGGATCCTCCCCGCGCCCCGCCGCCGCCGGCCTCGCAGACCTGCCCTCCAGCCCCGCCCCGTTCTTGACCAAACATGACAGACTCTGAACATGCAGGGCACGACAGGTCGGGAACCCTTCTTGTCTGTCTTTCTGTCGGCTGAGAGGAGGGGTCTGGGGCGGCGGGAGCGGGCCGGGGCCGCGCGCCTCCTGCATGACTTAGACGTCTCTGTGTGGCTCCATCCGTCCCATGACGTGCGCCCGGATGGAGAGCCCGGGCCCGCGGCCGCGGGGAGGCCGGCCCGGCCGCGCCCGCCTCCCCGC